>NC_056733.1:1408587669-1408950169 GCF_019279795.1 Protopterus annectens
TATGACCATGGCATCAACAGGGGGCTCTTAGACAAGAACTGTTTGTCTTCTGGAGAGGTCATAATTTTATCAGGCTTCCTTAGCATGGGCTCAGTGGAGTCAGGCTCCTTCCATGCCAGCCATGAGACCAATTTGAGGAGCTCATCTGTGGCAGAATCACCCAAGACATAGATGGGCCAGTACCAAATGGCTGCAGAGCACAGATTCCTCTGATGAAGGATTTCTCAACTTCCAGCCACCTCTCTGTTTTAGGATTTCAAGGATATCTCTGAACTAGACTCCACAGGAGGTGACTATAAGGATTCTTCGCCCTCGTCAAAATCTGTGTCCTCATTGGCAGATTCAGTAGAATCCAGATGATTCCTCTTACATGTCCTCTTCTGACGGACCTCTTCAGTGGGATAATCAGGGGAGGTATCAAAAGAGGTAGACATACCCAGTTGGGTGTCCTGAAGTTTTGGTACTGGCTGTCCTTGT
Source organism: Protopterus annectens (assembly GCF_019279795.1). Lineage (NCBI taxonomy): Eukaryota > Metazoa > Chordata > Ceratodontiformes > Protopteridae > Protopterus > Protopterus annectens. The sequence goes on from NC_056733.1 coordinate 1,408,588,147, forward strand.
GGCAGGGTTAGCTGAGACTGCTAACACAGAGCAGGGAAGATATGGAACCCAAGGGGATAGGAACTATCTGGATCATGGAAGCTAGCAGAGCTCTCAGCTAGGATCCAAGGGCTCCAAACCCAGAGAGGGAGTCAGAGGAGGAAGCGTTAGTGGTGGAATCTTGGATATGTGGGCTTCCTGACCCAAAGGGGTAGGAGCCAAAGCAACAACTGGGAGGCTCTGCATCAAAAGTATCTGTTTCACTACCCATTCCACATGTTCTACAGTGAGGCTCCTAGACGAGTGAGTGGACTGCCTGGAAGTATAATCCAGTCTGTAATGAAAAGGAAAAGGTACTCTCAATGGGATAGGGTCCATAGATGCAGAGTACCTGGTTCTAGGAAGTATGTCCAGAATTCTAGGAGGATCCGATATCTTCAGAGCTAATGAATCCTTTGTTTTTGGAGACTTCGGATTTGAAGAAACCATCCAATCCAAAGACGTACTTTTTACCTTTGGTTGATCAGAGGGAGTCGGATCTGATAATTTAATTTTCTTTTTCTTGGACAGATCTATAGAAACTGTTGGATCTAAAGAAGACCTTTTTGAAGTTTTCTCTGAGGTCTTAGAAGAAACAGAAGAAGAGCTCAGAGATGATTACGATAACTTTTTTAACATCTCTCCAGAGATAGCATCACCAAAAGAAGATGGTAAAAGCCCCTTCAAGATTAATTTATTCTTACATTCTACTAACGTGTGGGGGTTGAAGGCATGACATATCGCACAACTTTCTTGCAGATGGAGGGGACCAAGGCAGTAGCCACAAAGGGTGTGTGAGTCACAGAAGGGATTCTTTTGTCCTCACTTCCCACACTTCTTAAAACCTGGAGGTGTTTTTTTCTTTTTCAGCCATGTTAATAATAATGGTTACATATGAACTGCACAGAAGAAACTGCATACACCACGACAAAAAGGTAACCACAAAACCTTTTCTTCTCTTTTTTTTAAACAAGAAAGAGGGAGAAAGGGGATTACCTACAAAGGTAGTACAGCTATGATAAATGTAGAAGGGTAAGGGAAAGAAAAGCAGGAAGAAAGCGATACTAACGATAGTATCTAGAGTACACTAGTACAATAAAGAAACAAAATTAAGCTAAGAATAAAGCAGAAGAAAAAAAACACAAGCACTTATCTATCCCAAGTAGCTTGAGTCAAACAACCACATCTTTTACCTAATGGTGGCAAATGAGATCTGAGGTAATGGGGAGGATACGTTGTAGGTAAGGGAGAAGCTCAAGAGTTCTGGATTGCCCCCAACTTTTACAGCAGCTGAGTTGGATCTAGTGCCTTGGATCTAAACCCATCAGTTGAGGATGGAATGAAAATTGCCAACATCAGATAACTGCAGCAAGGCTTGCCCCATTGACGGAAAATTATTTCTGTCACTCTCTTGTTGAAAGACTCATGAGGTAGAAGAATGGACCTGCTCAATCTGTCTATCACATTGGACTTTCTAGGAATGTGCATTGCTGTGAGAAAGTGGTTGGATGAGATCACCCATTGCCACACTGGGTGTGCTTCTCAACATAAGATTTGGTCCCTCCTTGTTTGTTGATGTACTAAACTACTGACATAATGTCTGTTTGAATAGCAATTGTCCCAAAAGGGAAAGCATTTTGGAGGACTTGCAACGCTGACACACTGCTCTCATCTCTAGAACATTTATATGCAAGTTGGCCTCTTTGGTGGACCAAGTGCTTTGAACTTATTCCCCAGAAAGTGCCCTCCCACCCCAACTGGGAAGCAGCCATGGTCACTATGGCCTTGAGCTGAGAGAGAATGACTAGACGACCTTGCAGAACCTGGTCTGATTTAATCCACCATCTGAGATCTCTCTTGCATGGCTGAGTGATTTTTATTTCTGCTGACATGCGTTGGCAAAGAATAAACCAATGCATTGCTAACACCTATTAAAGAATCCTTATGTGAAATCTGGCTAGAGGTACTAAGGTTATTGCCACTGACATCTGACCATCTGTATTCTTGAGATAGGAAAAAAATCTACCACTGACTTTATGTTGAAAACTGCTCCTATGAATTCTAAATTTTGAGTTGGTTGTAAGTGAGACTTGTCGTAATTTATGGTTATCCCTAGAGGAGAGCATACCTGGAGTACCTAATTTCTTGACCTTATTAACAGGTGCTTGGTTGGGGCGGTAATGAGTCAGTTGTCTAGATATGGAAACACCTGGAACCCCTGCAGTCTCAAGTGAGCTGCTACTACTGCCATGCATTTTGTAAACACCATGGGGGCTGTGGTGAGGCCAAAGGGTAGAGCTGTGAACTGGTAATGACTGGCTCCCAGATGGAAGAGTAAATACCTTCCAGACTGTCTCTTCATCTTTATGTGATAGTTCATATCCTGAAAGTCTATTGAGCACATCCAGTCATCCTTGCCTAGAAAAGGAAAAATGGACTGAATCATCACCATTTGAAACTTTGCGTGTATAACTGACTTGTTGAAGTTGCTGAGATCCAAAACTGGTCTCCAGTCCCTGGTTTCTTTGTCACTCAAAGGAATCTTGAGTAAGTTCCATATTCTATCTGGTCTGGTGTGACCTCTTGGATGACTCATTCCTATCAGCTTTTGTATTTGTATTGCTGCTTCTTTCCTCTGACTGGGTGGAACATCAGACTTTTTTTGTAGAGTTGTGTGTGGAAGGGAAAAGGGAATTATATAACCTCTGGAAATAATCCTCTGCACCCAAGTATCTTTTGTTATGTCTAGCCAGGCTCTATGGTGCAGGGATAGTCAACCCCTGATTGCCACCAGAGGTGAACAATCGGGTCTCCTTTCAGGAGACAAAAATCTCTGGACCCCTGGTTTTACGGGCCTTTTCTGTTGCGGGGGTGGCATTGTCCATTTCAGTCCCCCCTCTGCTCCTTGGGGAACTTTCTCCATGTGCGTCCTGGAGAGAACCCTAGGAATTCCTGAATCACATTTTCTGACCACCTCATTAATTCCCAGAAAAGGACCATTGAGGAGTTGAAAAATGTATGCTCACTGCAAAGAGGGTTTTTTCCATACTTCTCATACCTGAAAAATGTGTCCTTCACTTTTGGGCCAAACAATGAACTGCCATAAAGGGAGCATTGATGAACAAGGACTTAAAAGGCTCCACAAAATCAAATAAATGGATCCAGCCATGCCTCCTAATAGATGTACCTGAAACCCTCTGCTCTTGAAGTGCCTTCAGCTGCATGCAAAACAAGCCTCATTGATGAATTTGAGACAGACTGGAGTGTAGTCAGCTGAAAAGCCATGGATGACTGGACCTCAGTAGAAACAATCTCTGAAGGAGAAAAAGAAGTTATGTCCTTACCATAACGTTCCATGTGGAGTGTTCATCTCGCCTTGGTTATTACACATGGGTTCGGAGCCGATCCTCGGCTCCGTGCCGGCCGACTGCAAGCTCTGCATCGAGAAGAAGCTCGAGGACATCTAATACCCACAATCCCCCTCTGCCTTTACCTCAGATCTAGTTTGCAAGCAAACCAGACAAAAAGCACGCACACATGCCAAACTATATACATAAGTACATATATACAAACATACCAAGGGTATGATAGTAACACTAATACTGCAACAGCAGAAGGAGAATACTCCAGACCAGGCACCAAATCGAACGCTCTTCCTAAGGGTGGAGGGTGGGAGTGTAACAAGCGAGATGAACACTCCACATGGAACGTTATGGTAAGGACATAACTTCTTTATGTGAGAGTGTTCAATCTCGCTTTGTTCTTACACATGGGTAGCGCCCTAGCTCCATGATCCTGAGGAACTCAAGGGAGAACGTTCTTGAGCACAGTGGAACCAAAGGTTGCCCTATCCCTAGAAACCCTGTCCACTTTGTAATGAGAGATAAATGTATGTGGTTTAGCCCAAGTAGCAGCCGCACAAATAGTGTCTAAAGGTGCGAGCTGCGTGAGCCAAAGATGTAGACACTGATCTGGTAGAATGTCCTCTGGGTTTTGCTGATAATGTTTGGTCAGAGGCTTCATAAACATATGTGATACAGTCAGTTAGCCATTTAGAAAGAGTTCGTTTCAGAACTGCAAGACCCTTTCTGCTGTCAGCAAAAGCTACAAATAGTTGTTCAGATTTCCTGTGATCTTTTGTTCTATCCAAATAAAATCTGAGTTGTCTATGGACGCCCAGTTTGTGCAACATATACTCCAATTTATTAGAGTGGTTCTTAAAGAAGGTGGGTAATTCAATGGACTGATTAATATTACTAGAAGAACAAACTTTGGGAAGAAAGGATGGATTAGTGCGTAGGGATACTCTGTCAGAATGAAATATTAAATAAGGATGTTTGACCGAAAGGGCCTGAAGCTCAGACACTCGTCTAGCAGATGTAATGGCCACTAGAAATAATGTTTTCCATGACAAAAACTTCAATGTGCAACTTGAAGCTGGTTCAAAGGGTGGCAACATCAATTTAGAGAGTAACAGGTTTAAATTCCACGGTGATGTCGGACTTCTGACTGGTGGCCTGATATGAAAAGAACCTTTTAAAAAGGCTTTACAAAGTCTGTGAGCCATAATAGGTGCACCACATTCTTCTACATGATAGTTAGAAATGGCAGCTAACTGTACACTTAAAGTAGCCGGGGAAACTCCTTCATGAAATAATTCAGTCAAGAACTCTAAAACCTTGTTTAACGGAGCTGTAACAGGGTCCAAATGATGTGACTCCACCCAGAAGACAAAACGTTTCCACTTACTGGTGTAAGTCTTTGTAGTGGAAACTTTATGAGAAGCTACTAAAATATCTTGAACCGCCGATGTAAGGGGAACCGACCTGGCTAAAAAGGGAAGCGGAGCAGCCAAGCTGCTAGATGGAGAGATTCTAGAGATTGGTGAGGAACTCCTGACGAGTGAGTCAGTAGATCTGGCTCTGGGTCCAGCATCCAAGGTCCCCGAATGCGGTGATGCAATAGAAAGGGGAACCAAATTTGACGAGGCCAGAACGGGCAATGAGAATAATAGTCCTCTGAAGGTTGTTGGCTTTCTGTAGAAACTTTGCAATCAGCGGAAATGGAGGAAAAGCACATAGGAGACCCGGGGGCCAATCGTGCACCAGCGCCCCTGGGGACTTCCCTGAGGGGTAATAGGGCAAAGTAGCTGCTGCATTTGGCGTTCATTGGAGACGCAAACAGATCGCAGGTAGGCTGGCCCCATTTGCGAAAAATCCTTCTCGCAACTGACTGTTTGAGGGACCACTCGTGAGGCAATAGTATTGTTCTGCTCAGCCTGTCGGCTATGACGCTGGATGACCCCGGATGTGCTATGCATCAGAAAGCGACCGTGGACTCTGCCCATTGCCAAATTCTCATGGCCTCTCTGCATAGTTGGTAAGACCTGGTTCCCCTTGCTTGTTTATGTACCAGACTACGGACATGTTGTCTGTCTGAACTGCAATGGTCCCTGGAGGAAGAAGGGGAGCAAAGTGTTGCAACGCCAAAAACACTGCCCTCAACTCCAGAACATTGATGTGCAGATTGTACTCCAGATTGCTCCATTCGCCTTGTACTCTCTCTCCCTGAAAGTTGCCCACCCTATCAGGGAAGCGTGTGGTTATCGCCGCTGACGGTGCGGGTAGCACAAATGGACTTCCGCTGGATAGGTTGCAAGTCTGTAACCACCACATTAGGTGTGATTTGCATGTTTTCGCTATCAATATTCCGTGAGTCAGTGGAAGTTGTTGGAATGACCATTGTGCAAACAGAAGCTATTGTAGCACTCTCATGTGCAGTCTTCCCAATGGTATCGCAATGAGGGAAGCTGCCATGAGACCCAAAACTTTCAGAACAATTTTTGCTGGGGACTTTTGGACGACAGTAGAAGGGAAATGTTGAATTGAAGTGCTACTATTCTTTCTGTAGGAAGTTTTAGAACTAACTGACGCGTATCTAATTCCGCTCCTATGAATAAGATATGCTGTGATGGCTGTAGCAACGATTTTTCAAATTTACTGAGATGCCAAGGTGTGTACAAAGTTGTAGGGTGTAATCCCTGGCTTGTATCAGTTGACGCCTGGTGGTGGCAGAGAGGAGCCAGTCGTCCAGATACGGAAACACCTGAATCCTAGGCGCCTCAGATGAGACGCTACCACTGCCATGCATTTGGTGAAGACCCTGGGGCTGTAGTCAGACCAAAGGGCAGGGCTCGAAACTGATAGTGACTGGCTCCCAGCCGAAGCGCAAATGATCCCTGGACGCCCTGGCCATTTTGATGTGGTAGTATGCCCTTCAGATCTATCGAGCACATCCAGTCGCCCTTCCGTAAGAATGGAAGGATCGATTGAAGCGTGACCATTCGGAACTTTTCCTTCTTGACAAAGGTGTTGAGATGGCTTAGGTCCAGAATCGGCCTCCAGTCCCCTGTTTTCTTTGGAACTAAAAAGAACCTTGGGTAAGTTCGAATCCTATTTCGTCCGCTGGGACTGGTTGGATGACTCTTTTTTCTAGCAGCTTTGAAATTTCTGTAGCTGCTGGGTCTCGCAGATGGGGTGGTACATCTGGGAGTTTTCTCTTTGGAATGGGTGTGAATAGAAATGGGATTTTGTAACCTCTGGTAACAATGCTTTTTACCCAATTGTCTGAAGAAAGATTTTGCCAGGCCTGAGGGTATAAAGCTAAGCGACCATCGACTGCCTCCAGAGCAGGACAGTCGGGCCTCCTCTCAGGAGTGCTGAAAAGGTTTGCCAGGGAGATTATCCCTGTCACCTTGGTTTTGGACCCCTCTGCCGCCAGGGCGGCGTCTTCCACCTCTGCCCCCCCCTCTGCCTCTAGAGGGGGCATCACCCTGTGTGTTTGGGAAAGATCCTTGGGGTTTTCGAAACCACATTTTCCCACCACGTTGCCCTTTGGGGTACGGTCTGGAAGGTGGAAAAATGGACTCCGACAGCAGACAGAGTCTTTCCCTCCTGTTCACACCAGGTAAGGGTCTCCTTTACTTTAGGGCCAAAAAGTGTGGCTCCGTCAAATGGGGCGTTAGTAAAGGAAGACTTGAAGGCTTCCACAAACGAACATAAGCGCATCCAGGATTGCCTACGAAGAGCAATCGCTGAAGCCGCTGCCCTACTCGATCCTTCGGCTGCATAGGATATCAGCCTCATGGACGAGTTTACAATGGACGTAAGGGTGATGAGATGCACTGTAACTTTCTCTGAGACAGCGGCATCTGTAGTACCCTGGAGGGTATCTCCCAACTCTTTGACTAGATCCCTCTGTAAACGTGTAAAATGAGTCAAATAGTTCAGGGAACGCATAGAGAAAGCCGCTGAACTGAAAATGCGCTTCCCGTATCTGTCCATGGTCCTACAGTCTTTGTTAGGCGGATGGACAGATGAGGAAGACTCCGACATCTCCTTTTTCGTGGCCGCTGCCACCACCATGGCGTCTACTGGAACTCCTTTGGTAAGGTAAGCTTTGTCCTGTGGTGCCGTAATGTACTTATTTGGCTTCCTAGGGACTGGTTCCACCGTGTCAGGAGTCTCCCACGCCCTTCGAGCAATTAATTCCATTAACTCATCAAAGGGCGGAGTGACCCAGGAGGAGGAAGGACGGGCACCAAATGCCTTCAGCAAAACTGACTCATCCTCAGAAGGGGGGAGGGCTTGCCAGTCACCTCTCTGTTTTAAGATCTCCAAGATGTCAGAAAAAGAGACATCCTCTGAAGGTGACTTAGGGGACCCTTCTGACTCATCTAAGTCAGTATCAGATGTCAAGGATTCTTGTGGGGAATCCAAGTGTCTCCTCTTACACAGTCTTTTCCAAGGGACTTCTTCGTGGGGAGCATCCGAAGAAGCCTCCGAGGAAGAGGGGGCACCCTCCAGGGGTGGCTGAGACACTGGTGCCCGACGCTTGGACGTGGCCGTGGGTGCAGAGGAGGATAACGGTCCTTTGTGGGGAGGAGAAGCTGTACCTGCTGATGTGGTTGTCTGGGTAGACAACACCTTCCTCATGAGGTCGAAGGCCCCCAGATCCCGAGTCAAGGTATCTCCCGGTTCCGAAGAAATGGGAAGAATCCCCGAAACAGGAGCCGAAGGCACCGACCCCGAGGACGGAACCGAGTCGATCCGTGCTGAGGCCCCGAGAGGGAGCGTCGGAACCGAAACATCGGTCCAACTCTCGGTCCCGGAACCAAGGTTGGATCTTCGGCCCCGAGACTCCAGTACCGGATCGGATGGAGTCGAGGTGAACGGTGCCGACCGAGAAAAAGACGGTTCTGGCACCGAGGGCTCCACAATCATCAGGTCAGCTTCTTCCGGCTCCGAAGACTGGACAGGTCTCGGAGGAGGAACAGATGGAGATAGTGGCAGGCCTTCAAGTCTCGACATCAACTGAGAAGAGACCGAGATAAGCTTGGATAGGGCCGTATGCTCCATCAGTTTCTGCACCACACGGTCCACATCGGTGTCGGAAAGGGGCCTAGAAGAACGAGTCAAGGGATCGAAGACGGAGCCGACCTCAGCAGAGTCGGTGGAGGGAGCTCCGTCACCGGTTCCAAGACTCGAGGCTCGAAACTGCCAACAGTTGAACACTCGGCCCCAAGTCTGTGGAACCGGTGATCTAACTAGACCCAAGAGCTCGGAGCCGATGACTTTGGCTCCGACGCCGACCCTTCAAGACTTGGATGCCTGGTCTGAAGCATCCAGAGCCTCCTGGAAAGAGGGTTTCAACAATCCTCTATCCATCAGTTTCCTGCCTATCTGTCATGACCCTCCCACTAAAAGAGTGACAAATAGAACAGTCCTCTTGTAAGTGGAGAGGGCCAAGACAGTAGACACAGGAACTGTGGTTGTCTGTGACCGACATCTTTTGGCCACACTGACAACGCTTTGAAGCCAGATTTTATTTTCTCAGACATAATGAAGAGAAAAAGACACTCCAGTCCAGAAAGTCAACCCAGAAACAATGTCAAATCCGATATTTGAAAGTCCGTTTGTCACTTGCTAAGGAAGGCAAGACTACAACAAATCTTCAGTCAAAAGTGATCCAAGTAGGGTGGTAGGCCCGAAAAACTCTACACCAGTTAGTTAACTAAGTTAAACTAATCTAAGGTATCGAGAATTCTACTCCACTCACACACCGTACTCTAACTTTAAATGACTAGATTTTAAAGAAGTTTTTTGAAAACTTTAACCAGAATAGATAAAATCTTATCTGTAAAAAGCCTCGAGCTAGCCTCCAGCGATGCGTATGCAGCAGCGGCAAACTAGATCTGAGGTAAAGGCAGAGGGGGATTGTGGGTATTAGATGTCCTCGAGCTTCTTCTCGATGCAGAGCTTGCAGTCGGCCGGCACGGAGCCGAGGATCGGCTCCGAACCCATGTGTAAGAACAAAGGCGAGATTGAACACTCTCACATGTTGAAAGTTCTTTGATCAAATCCCTCTGCAGCCTAGTAACATGTGCCAAATAGTTCAGCAACCTAAGAGCAAAAGTCATTCAGCTTAGATATGCTTCACAAACATGTCCATCACCCTAAACTCCCTGTTAGGGGGATGAATAGAGGAACTCTGTTCAGCAAGTTCCTTCTTGGTGGCTGCTGCCATGACCATGGCATCCACAGGCACCCCTTTAGCCCAAAATTCCTTCCCCACAGGTGAAGCTAAAATCCTATCTGGCCTTTTTGGTATCGGTTCAACTGCATCAGGCTTCTTCCACACTTGCCAAGAGACCAGAACAATAAGCCCATTGGTGGGTGGAGTGACCCAGGAAGTAGATAGGCCAGCTCCAAAGGTCTCCAGAAATACTGACTTTTCAGATGAAGGGTTGCTGGGGGTCCAACTATCTCTTTTCAGGACTTCAAGGATGTCTCCAAATGAGACATCTTCTGGAGGTGATCATGGGGACTTTTCACCCTCATTGAAGTCTGTATCCTCAGTGACTGACTCTTGTGGGCAATCCAAATGTCTCCTCTTGCACTTTCTCTTCCTAGGGACTTCCTCTGTGGGATGTTCCAGGGAAATGTCAGAAGAAACTATGAAACCCTGCTGGGTAGACTTGTGGTCTTGAGCTGGCTGCCCGTGTAGAGTCAAATAATGAGGGTCCAAGTGCAGAGACATCTGCATGCTGGACTGGAGATCCAAGGGGGTTGGGTCCATCAACCCTGTCAGAGGAGAAAACACCCTCTTTACAACCTCGAAGGCAGACCACCCAGGGAAAGAGAAGAACTCAGCACTGATAACCAAGCTTCTGAACCAATGTCTCCTCCCACCCCAAAAGCAATCTCCCCGAGGAGGAAGTCAGAGCTGAGCAGTCCAATGTCAAAGCACTAAGGTGCAGAGACAGCTCCAATACCTTTAGAGTCGATCCCAGCACCTTGGATCTGACAGGGAAGCTTTGGCTCCAACAGTCCTCTAGATATGAAGGTGCCAGAGCAATGGCACTCAGAGATAGGGTTATCTTCAGATCCAAGCCAGAGAGACTCAGGGACTCTGAAGCAACCAAAGGGATCACAGTAGAAGTCTGAAGTGGTGCTGTGGTAGAAAGACGGGCCTACTGACCTGAAGAGGTAGGAGTCGGTAACACACCCATTTGGATCTCTGCTGAGAGAAACGTCATCATCCTATCCACATCTTCTTCAGTCAAACTTGTGGAGGAATGAGATGAGGCCAAGGAAGGGGATTCATTATGGGGCTTTTCCATAAAGGCAGATGGGACCCTGGAAGGAACTGGCTCCTCAGATGGTGAATAACAGTTCTTAGGCAATACAATAGGATCTGACACAGGTGGCTCCAAATATTTTTTGGTTGGCTCCAAGGACGTTGCATCTGTAAACCTCGTTTTCTTCAGATCAAAGAGGAAAAGGTTTGAGACCTTCTCGAATCCGACTTAGTCCTGCTCCTGGACAACTATGATGATGGAGCAGATGAAGCAGAAGAAACAGGAGATTTCAACTCCTTGGACTTAAGTTTGTGGGATTGAACCTCTGATATAGCTTCTCCAAAACAGGAAGGCAACAACCTTTTCAGTACTAGCTTGTTCTGTCCACTAAACCATGGGGATTAAACCTGTGGCAGATCGAACAGTTTTCTTGCAGGTGCTGCCAGTCTAAACAATAAACACAAAGATTGTGGACATCCAAAAGAGGCAACTTGTGTTCACACTTCAAACACTTTTTGAAGGAGGAAGAGTCCTTCTCAGCCATTCTACAACAAAAAAAGGAATAAAAGAGACAGAAAGTTGTTTTTTGATAGGTTAGAAGGAAAAAGAATGGTAAAAAGGAATACACTAGTGTGTAAAAGAAAGGAAGGGAATAGATACTAATGATGGTATTTACAGAACCACAACAAGCACAAGGGTAAGGGATTAATAGTAACTAGACAGATTAAGAAGAAAAGGCAAAATATAAAATTTGAAAAACAAACGCCAGCTTATCTGAAAATAGTGATGAAGCTCAACATCTAAGGCTGACCACATCCTTTCTTGAAAAGCAGTAAACAAGATCTGAAGTATTTTAAGGGTTGGTATATTATGGGTAAGGAAGAAGCTTGACAGCTTTTTGGTTAGCATGAGCTTTGGTAAAGGCCAAGTCAGATCAGAGTTCAGATCCAAACCCAACAGTCTACTATAGAATAAAAACTGACATCAGATCAAATGTTATGTACTTACTATAATGCTAGATGCTTTCATTCATACCCATCAAATGTGACATGTGGGTGTCTGAGCCTCTCATCCAGGGTTGCCAGACGTCCCTATTTGGGCGGGACTGTCCCGAGATCAGCAGCCTGATCCCGAGTCCCGCCCTGCCGGTTTAAATCCCGGCCAGCCTCCGCTTTGTTTGCTTTTTTTTTTGTTTTTTTTTTATTGTCCCGTATACCTGGCATATGGGCCAATCAAAAATTGCTAAACACGGAGCTTCTTGTGTTCTGCATTAAACATGAGAAGCTCCGTGTTTAGCGATTTTTGATTGGCCCATATGCCGGTATACGGGCCAATCAAAAATCGCTAAATACGGAGCTACTTGTGTTGAATGCGGAATTGCAATGCATTAAACACGAGAAGCTCCGTGTTTAGTGCAGAGCTACTGAGTGAGCTCAGTTCTTTAATGTGGAACTGTGTTCCGCATTTTTCTTTTTGGTCTTCAGTTGCCGAAGATTTTTTTTTTTTTTTTTTTTTTTGGTCTTCACTTGCCGTGAGAGACCTTCTTTTTTTTTTTTTTTTGTCCCTACCTGGGGGGCTGGAAATCTGGCAACCCTGCTCTCATCAGACATGACCCTGCAGCACAAAAGTACCAGGCTTTGGCCCCTTTATGAATTTTGACCTCCCATGATGCACTAATGTCCCCCAGTTATCTTCACTTGAGGAAATGTAGAAATCTTTCAGGTCTTACAAGTGTAAGGAAGGTAAAATAGGGTGGGTTGCCATATCAGACATACACAAATGAAAGGATTTAGCATTATGGTAAGTACATCATTTTCATATCCTATTCATTCAGTCCATCTGACCCGTCCTACTTGATATCCTTGGTGGCATCAAGACAGGAGGCCTTCCAGAACAGAGGCACAGAAAAATGCCCTAGGCCATGGAAATGTGATCCAACTTGCAGTGCAGCCTCACAAATAACTATCCAGGAATACCTGAAGAAAGTGGTAGAAGTTGCTACTTCCCTGGTGGAATAAGCTCCAGGCTGGCTTGGCAAAGGACTGTTGTGCAAGGCATATATGAAGGAAATGCATTCTGAGAGCCACCTAGAAAATATAACTATAGAAACATGTTGTCCTAACTTATTAGATGCAACAGAAATAAACAGTTGTGAGTCGTTTTTAATTGTTTAGCTTTTGTGTAGATAAAACCTGTAATTGTCTATACACAGCCAAAGTATGGATAATGTACTATCCTTTGTCAGAATGGTTAGGAAAAGACTGGAAAATAAATGTATTTTGACATATCTGATTCAGAAGCTACCTTGAGCAGGAAAGATGATTTAGTTCAGCGAGACACTCTACCTTTGTGGAACATGTCTAATGATATAAGTACATAAAACATGTTAGCAGAAATAATAGCTACCAGAAAGACAGTTTTCCAGGAAAGGAACTTCAAAGAGGGGAAAAAAAGCTGGATCCAACTGATGTTTCGTTAAAGCCTCTATAACCAGATTTTGATCCCAAGGGGAATCAGCTCTCTGATGGGAGATCTGAGTAAAAAAGTTACTCTTAGAAAGGTTTCACAAAGTTTATGCAGTGTGAGCAAGGGTTCCTGATGGCCCACATGAAAAATACACACTGCTCTTTGTTGTACCCTCACTGTAGAGAAACTAGATCTGTGGTTGAACAATTCAGCAAGAAAGCAGAAAATGTCTGGAATCAGAACTGATAAAAAAAAATCAATATTTTTAGAACAGACCCACAGCAAGCATCTCTTCCATTTACTACAGTAAGTCTTTCAAGTAGATTCCTTCTGGGAGGCTGTTAAGATCCTGACCACCTCAGAAGAGAAAGACTTATCATTGGCCATTACTGGAATTGGAGAAACCAAGTGGTTAATTTCAGGTTATGGAGGTCTGGGTGAGGCTTCTTGGAGGGGTGTGAGAGAAGGTTCTGTAATGGGGAGAGGTCTCTAAGATGAGGCCTAAGAAGGGGAAACCAAATCTGTCTGAGGCAATGGGAGCTGCAAGAATGACAATGGCCTTGCATGTAATCACATTTTGTATAAATCTAGGGATTAGCAGGAAGGGTGGAAAAGCATAAAGGAGCCCGGGAGACCACTGACAGGACACAGCATTCCTCAGTGACTGTCCCTGAGGAGAGATCATGGAAAAGTAACTGCTGCACTTGGTTTAGTAAGTATAGGCAAACAGGTCATAGTAGGAAATGCTCCAGTAACTGAAAATCACTTTGGTTACTGCTGGCTTGATGAACCACTTTTGAGACATCAGAATGGAACTTTGGAGTCTATCTACAAGGCAATGGAGAACTCCCAAGATGTGTGTTGCTATAAGAAAATGGTGCAAGGTCATCATCAATTGTCAAATCTTCATTGCTTCCTGATATAAAGGGTAGGAGCCAGTTCCTACTTGTTTGTTGATGTACCTAACTACAGTCATGTTAACTATCTGGATAGAAATCATACCCAGAAGAGTGCAAACCTGAAGTTCCTGCAACACAAGGAGGGCATCCTTGAACTTTAGGGCACTGATGTAAATGTTGGCCTCTCTTGGTTCACAGACCTTGGAGTATCATCCCATTGCAATGCTATCTCTACCCTAAGGGAGTAGGCACCCATGGTCACAACTGCTACTGGGGTAGGTGGAAGAAATGGTCTGCTGAAGTGGACCACTTGAGAATCCAGCTACCAATGAAAGTGTTTTCTACAGGAGTTGGTTATGATAATCTGTTTCACAGAAGATGTACACAATGAGACCAATGTGCGTGAGGAAACCACTAAAGAATCCTCATGTGGTAGCATGTGAACTGCACCATTAGAATTGAAGATATCTTCAGCCCAAACACTCTGAGACCTAAAGTCACTGTGGGTAAGAAAGTCTGAAACAGAGTCTGCACTGCCCATTTCAAGGCCTAACTTCTGTCCATGGGTAGAGAAACTATGGACAGTAGTGTTCAGTTGGCACATTATGAAAATAATCCTCTGAGCTATATGAAGGTTCGAGTATTGGAAATTTATGGATGTTCCCAAGGACTGACATAACTTGAGCATACAATCCCTGGCCTCCATGACTGACTCCATCGAAGGGGCAGATAGGAGCCATTTATCTAGAGATGTGAAGACTGTATCCCTGGAGACATAGATGGGCTACTATGACAGCCATGCATTTGGTAAACACCCTGCAGCCTGTGATGAGACTAAAGGCAAGGCTCAGAATTGGTAATGGCTGGCTCCTATCTGAAGTTAAAGGAATCTCCTTGACTCTTACATAATCATAATGTGAAGTTAACCATCTTGGAAATCTGGCAAGTACCTCCAGTCATTTGCCTTAAGATGGGGTATAATCAACTGCATCGTGACCATCCTGAATTGAGTTTTTTGCATGTATTTGAGTAGAAGGCTGAGGTCTAGTATAGGTCTGAGGTTCTGGGTTTTCTTTGAAAACAAAAAATCTCAAATAAAACCCTGACCATGTCTAGTTTGGTGGGATCTTCAGGACTGCTCTTTTGAAGAGTAACACATTTTTTATTGCTGCCTTAGCCTGATTCAGTGGGACACCTGGCAGCAGTTATCTCAGGCTTGGGGGTGCCATGAGAAATGGTTTTGAGCAGCCTCTGGATATTATCCCTGTAACTCATCAATACTGTGCAATGTCCTGCCACTCTGTTGGGTAAAGGGCCAGACTACCTCCTACTTCCTCCAGAAGTGAGCAGACAGACAGCCGTTTAGCAATCATGCAGTTGCTCATCTGAAAAGGGTCCACAATATCTCTGATTCTGCAGACTTCCTATGCCTCTGAACCTGTGCCCAATGAGGAAGCCACCTCAGGCACTACAGCCCCTGTGAGAAGATGCTTCATATTGTTGACATCTAGACTTCCTGAACAAGAGCGAATGTGGTCACTTTTGTTCATGTATACCCTTTTGACGGAAGTCTCTGCAGTGACAGTCTTGATGCCCTGTTTGTACACTGGCATCCTTTACTTCACTGACAGACCAAAGATCCACCAAAGGGGTCCACAAAGTCACAGAACAGTAAATACCTCAGAAACTTGTCAGACGGTCAACCAGAACCAGTTTTTTAAAAACAAAGAGAAGCTTGGCAGTCACCTGGACTTTTGGTTCTAAGGTTTGTGATCTACAAAGTCACAGAGGAGAAACCATGCTTGATGTCTCTTCACTGCACCTGCTCCATCTACCCCTGGCTGCTTCCTCCACCATAATGTACATGGAGAGATTGGCAATACTAGACATGGTTGCCAAAGTTGCTTCCAAGAATCTAGTGTTGAGGACCTTTTAGAGTGGTTAAAACTTGCTAAATTAGATCACTCTGGAATCTATCTATAATGGTGGTGTACTTCAAGGCCCTTAAGGTATAAGTGGCAAAAGCATATGCCTGCTTCCCTAATCTACCCATTGTCTGGGATTCTTTGTCAGGTGGATAGACAGAAGCTGAATTATCTGTCAGCTCTTTCTTAGTTGCTGCCATTAGAATGATTCCATCTACCAAGATGGATTTTGTTAATGTTGCTTGTCCTAAGGATTTCATCTGGTTTGCAAGGCAATGCCTCCCATGTCCTGCCCTGATTTCCTCAATGTTAGGTCAATTACCTTATTAACTGGAGGAACCCACCCAAGGATGTAGACAGGATTGAACAATAAGTCTCAAAAAGTACCACATCATCCAGGGGGGACAGTGGGCATGATCCCTTCTACAACATAAGTTCTAGGATCTCACCAAAGGGGATTTCTTCAGGAAACTACTGGCAGATCCCTCTCTATCATCAGAATCAGTATCAAACATAAGGGGCTCCAAATGAAAATCCATGTGCTTTTCTTTGCTTGTCCTCTTTTTTGGTACATAAGGAACGGTACTGCCAGAGTCCTCAGAAGATCATGCATGCTGTGAAGCAGAAATCGTCAGGCTCATTTGTAAATTCTGACCAAGGATGCATAAAAGGAGGAAGGCAAGGAGGAGTGAGAGTCATAGAGTGGAGCCAACCCCAAGGTGGCCTGTCTGTCAGCTTTCTGCAGAGGTGGAATGATCCTCTCCAACTCTGAAAAGGTGTGCAGATTTTGCCAGATGTGAAGGAGCTGCACTGGTATCCAGATCTGATCCACAGTATGGGGAAATGGGGAGAGACGAGGACAGAACTTCAGAGATGGAGAATGTGGAAGGCCCAGAGGAGAGGATCAGAACTGACAACTCGGAAGCAGAGGTCTCAGACAAGAACAGCAGACGAAATGTGTAGGACAGCCCCAAAGACTGCATAGATGCCTCAACCTTGACTCCTAAGCTGCCTCAGACCTGAGGGCACAGGTGTTGAGTGCATTGAGTGTCAGCACCAAGGTAACAGGGCCCTGGGTGAAGGATTGCCTCAGAGATCAGAGAAGGATATAGTAACATGGGTATATGGGCTTTATAACAAAGGAGAAATTATAACCCCCATCTCAATCTGCATCTTAAAAAAGCTCCTCAGATGATCCAGATCTGCTTTGGATGTGCTCTTATATCACCTGAAGGATGCACATGGAGGTCTATATATTGGATCCAGTGTAGCTCCTTATTGGATGAACCCTGAGCAGCTGGCCATTTTAGACACCTGTCCAGCACTAAAATCTGTTCTGTAAGCTCCAGATGTGGCAGTGGAGTATATGCTTGGGTCCGCACAACAGAAACATCTACCATTGATGTTTTTGGAGCTGAGAAGTATCCTGGAGTCTGAAAGCCTCTTTCTGGAATCAGAGTCATTAAGGGAATTGAAAGCTGCTTTCTTAGCCTTAGAAATGTCTGGGGCCAGGGGCTTTTTGAGAATAATTTTTTTTTCTTTCAGCCCAAGACCAAAGCCTGCACATATTATACATTCTACTGAGATGAGGAACTCCCAAACACACTACACAAAGTTTGGGTGTATCTAGTGGAGGAATCTTATGCTTATACATGGAACATTTCTTGAAACTCCTGTATTTTTCTTTATCAGCACAACAATTACTGCAAAAGCACAGTCCTCTTGATAATGACAGCATAAAAAAAAAAGAATATCTAAAAACACAGAATATAATCAGCATAAAAAACTAAGTATGCAAAAGAAATACAGCAACTCTTAGGTTCATAGGTTAGTACTAGACTATCAGCCCTAGGGCCTATACAAGACTAGCCATAACAATTCCCTGGATATTTCTTCCCACAGTATTTACTTCCTTGGACCCCTGTCTAGCAGGGCGACTGATGTGATCCCCGGGGTGAATTTCCTATCTCCCATCCAATTGTCAAGGTTCCTTTTGAAGAGGGCCAAGGAGGCGCTCTGCTTGATATGTATGGGCAGTCTATTCCAGAGTATGGGGAGTCGCTGGGTCAGGAACCTATCCCTCCAGCATGTTTTGTTCATTGTGATGACAAGGTTTAGATCCTTGGGAGTGTGTGGCTCTGAGGGATTGGGATTTCTTTAAGTGGAGCATGTCCAACAGCTCAGGGTTTGACATGGCCTTGTATGTTAAGCAGAGATCGCCTCTGAGTAGACGATATGCCACAGAGTATAGCTGGAGTTTTTTTAGATGGTCAGCATAGGGCATCTGCTTTAGGCCTGTGATTCTTTTATACCCACACCCTATTCAAGAGCAACCTTGGCAAATGAATGGGAGGCTACAAATTTGCTCCAACAGTGGCACATCGACAGGGGTAGTCGGTGTTGCTCATAGACTCACTCTGCAAATTACGCTCATCCAACCAAATACAACTGGGGCAACTTGGGATTAACATGGCTAGACTTTAAGGGCCCTAGGGTCATTAGCCTAGTAACCTCCTATGAACATACAAATATGCCCAACAATGGGAAAATGCAGTCAGGAAACAGGGAGAAGGAAAAGGGGTTATAATTCAAAAAGGAAGGAATTGCTACTACAGCAAAATTATCTAAGCACTAATTTGAGTAACTACTGTTAAAAGCTAAATTCAGAAGAGCAAGAAAAAATGTTATAAACAGTGAGGTGGCGTACTTAGCTGCTGGAGAAGGAGATCAACATTTTGACACTATGGCAGCAAATAAGATCTGAGGTAACGGGACACGAGTACGTCATGGGAGGCAAACGTTTTAAAAGGGCTTGGGACTGCAGCACTGGGATTGCTTGGTCAGATGCGATGAGAGGAGTGAGGGCACACAGGTCAGGCTGTATGGACTGAATGAATAGGACCCACTGGTGGTATTGTACACCTGTTTTAGGTACTGGTCCTTCCTTTGGTATGTGATTTGCTATTACTTGGTCTTTTAGCTTCCCTAAAAATATCTCTATTGTTCTCCTCCAAAAGTACATCAAAGCATACAGGCCCTGTCTTGCACTTCCTGAGGCGGGACCACAGCCTGATGTCAGGATTTTATGCAATTATAGCTTTTATGAAGGCCTTTGCTACATAAATCAGCTACATTCCAAAATTTAGGAGGGGTACTGTAGTGAAACACATACACACTTCAATGACTGGGTGCCAAAGTAATGTCTTTAAAGTATTAGTGTGTTCTTCATATAGTCCAATACAGTGGTGATAGCCTTGGGAAGAGAGTGTCAACATTCAACATATACCAATGCAACCACAAAGGTCTACTGGAGCAAAAGGACCACCAGGCATTTTACATGTTGCTAGAATCTCCAAACTACACTGTACAATTGGGCCTAGCCCATGTCTCTGCACACACTACTGGTGTACTGGGAAAGATGGAACATGCATCCTTTGGGGTATGCACCTGGGAATTTGGCATGAGTGCTGTTTATTCCTGATAAGTCAAAATTAGACTATATATATATATATATATATATATTAAGGTTCCACTGTTAGGGTATGCGCCTCCAATCTATCAAAGACTAGCTTTACATCATATTGTATATCTTCACTCTCTTATTTTCTCATCATCCCATAGACAAACAGGATGCATGTGCTGAACTGCTAGCTACTCATTACATGTATACTACACAACTGTCCCATTTATACACCCATTGAAGAGGAATGTTCCATCAGCCACTGCACAGCAGCAGTTAGGTTTTTCTTAGTTGCCGACAGTGGCATCTCCATGCCCCTAGTTTGCCTGCAAGACAACAGGTTCATAGGTAGGTACTAGGCTATTGGCCCTAGGGCCTATATAAGCCTAGCCAAAAAGGTACCCTGGCTTTTACCACCCAAGAAAATTGTTTTCCTGTGCCCCTGTTGAGCAGAGCCACACGTGATCCCCGGGGTGAATTTCCTATTTTCCATCCAATCAAGATTTTTCTTGAAGAGTGCTAATGAGGAGCTTTGCTTGATATAGCTAGGTAGTTTGTTCCAGAGCATGGGAAGTTTCTGGGGCAGGAATCTATCCCTCCAGCAAGTTCTGTTTATTGTGGTGACAAGGTTTAGGTCCCTACAGCATGCAGCTCAGAGGGACTGGGATTTCTTTAAGTGGAGAATGTCCAACAGCTCTGGGTTTGACATAGCTTTGTATATTAGGCAGAGATTGCCTCTGAGAAGGCAATATGTGACAGAGTAAAACTGGAGTTTTTTGAGATGGTCTGCGTAGGGCATCTGTTTGAGGCCGGTAATCCTCTTTGTGAGGTATTTCTGCAGCCTTTCCAGTTCTTGTAGCTGTCTTGTGAGGTACATACCAAAAGGGGCATTGAACTCTATAATGGGTCTAATGAGTGATGAGTAGAGAGGAATAATGGCCTCTTTTTTCCTGGATGATAAAACTTTTGTGATGAGGTGTGCCACTTAGAAGGATCTCCTGACTATTGCGGTGATGTGATTATCAAAGGAGAGATAACTGTCCACCTATGTCCCAAGGTTTCTTACCACACTTTCGGTGTTAAGTAGACTACCACCTATATGGTAGCTCATGGGTACAGAGTTTTTATCAAAGGGGATGACAATGTACTTTTTGGCATTGAGCTTGAGGCCATGGCTTTGACACAAGGCATCTGTCTCAGTGAGGCCCTTTTGTAGGATGTCTACATCATTAGGAGTTTTGATTATGGCTCCTAGTTTGCAGTCATCTGCAAACTTCATTAGCCAAAGACCTTCTGTGTTAGCCTGTATTTCAGAAAAGTAGATACCAAACAGCAGAGGACCCAGGACTGAACCCTGGGGTACTCCACTTATCACTGGTCTGAAGTCGGATTTGGAGTCTGCTACTTTCACAGTGTGGGTTCTGTCAGTGAGCCAGTTGGCAACTCATCTTGTGACATAGGGATTTATTCCTAGTTTAGTGAGTATCTATAATTCTAGAGTGGGGGATGGTGTCAAAAGCCTTGGCGAGATCTAGATAGGCTGTGTGAGCCACCTTACCCTCGTCTACGGCTTTGGTGACTGCTTTAAAGAAGTCTATCAGCTTTAGGAGACATGATCTGCCTTTTACAAACCCAAAATGGGTGGGGTCCAGATTTTGAAGATTACCAATGTCTTTGTTTATAAGTTCCATGATGATTCGTTCCACGGCCTTGCAGAACAGGCACATTAGGCTAATGGGGAGGTAGTTCCAGGCTCCGTGGTGGCTCCCCCTTTGTGGAGTGGGATAACTGTTGCTGTGAGCCATTCAGTGGGCACAAAGCCTGAGGTGAGGCTATGATTGAACATGGTGCTTAGGTGGGGTGCCAGTTCATTCTGTAGTTCATGTAGAACGCAGCCTGGGATGTTGTCAGGTCCCATGGACGCTGTGTTCTTGGCTTTGGAGAGTGTGGTTTATACCTGCGCAGCATTGATTACAGGAACTTTGCATTCTTCCGGTATAGAGATGGGCCCTGTAGGGGGTGAGAGGGGGGTAAAGTTAGCAATGAACCTATCTGCCAGGATGCTGGCAATATCAGTTGGGTCTGTATATTTAGTGCCATTGTGCTGTAACTCAGAGCAGATCTGAGTGTTGCCATTGAGATTCTTGACATAGCTATAGAATGCTTTGTGGCTGTCTTTAGAATCAGTGGTGATTTTGTTTTCGTAACTAACTTTGGAGGATTTTATAAGGGATCTCAGCTTCTTACTGAGGCTGACCAGGGAGTTCCTCCAATCATGGGATTTTACTCTTTTTTGCAACCAGTTTATTTCTTCTGTTGTAGAGTTTGTTTATAGCAGGGGACCACCAGATTGGCTTTCTTTTTTTGGAGGATAGCATCTTGGTTCTGTTAGGGATAGCACGATCCATGCACTCTTGTAAGTGCTTATAACGTGCATTTCTGCAGGATTCAGCAGTTGAACCTCTATTGTCCATCTGCATGGATGTCAAGAAGTTTGCCACTTCTGTCTTAAGAAGCGTGAAGTTGGTTTTGGAGAAATTTTTTACAGTGATTTCCCTAATGGGGGGAGGGGCGGGATGTGGATGTCTAGGGTGATTAGCTTGTGGTCGGATCTGACCAACAAGGAATTGACCTCTCGTGTGGAACACCAGTCACCCATGTTGGTAATGACCAGGTCTAGGATATTGCTGCCCCTGGTGGGGGTGAGGATAAGTTGATCCAAGGCGTTGGAAATTTACGTGAGCAAAAGAGTTTGTACATGAGTAGTTTTCCCAGTTAATGGTTGGGTAGTTGAAATTGCCCATTATTATGGTGTTGGGTTGTACCCTAATATTTTCCAGTGTATCAAAAAATCAGGAGTGGGAATCCTGGGCATGGTGGGGGATCTGTAGCAAGTTACAATTTGGATTGCGGTCTTGCCCAAAGTTAGTTGCACTTGAATAATCTCTGATGCATTATGCTGAGCAACTAGCCTGGAGGTGTGGATATCCTTAATGAATATGGACACGCTTCCACCTTTAGTGTTTCGGTCCAGGTTAGGTGACCAAAATGTGTGGTATGAATTATAGCCTGGTAATGCAGGGGTGCTCTCTGGAGCCTCTGTCACTGCATAGATATCGATGTTCTCTATTTTAAGGAGTGCCTCGAGTGAATGCATTTTAAGGTTTAGACTTCTAGCATTGAGTAGCATTACCCTCAGATTTTGCTTACTTGTACCTGTTCTTCTTCTTTCGGCTGCTCCCATTAGGGGTCGCCACAGCGGATCATCTGTTTCCATTTCTTCCTGTCCTCTGCATCTTGCTCTGTCACACCAACCACCTGCATGTCCTCTCTCACCACATCCATAAACCTTATCTTAGGCCTTCCTCTTTTCCTGTTACCTGGCAGCTTCATCCTTAGCATCTTTTAACCAATATACTCTGCATCCCTCCTCAGCACATGTCCAAACCAACATAATCTTGCCTCTCTGTATTTGTCTCCAAACCTTCCAACCTGGTCTGACCCTCTAATATACTTATTCCTAATCCTGTCCACCCTTGTCACACCCAGTGCAAATCTTAACATCTTTAACTCTGCCACATCCAGCTCTGACTCCTGCCTTTTTGTCAATGCCACACTAACTGAGGATGTTTCAGTCAGAAAGAGGTTGTCTGATGGCCCCAGTATGATGTTCAGACGTGGCCTTAATCTGAAGAATTTATTAGAAAACACTAATGTTTATCACAGTGCCAGATGTGGTATGTTCAAATGTGGGTGCTGTAGAAGTTGCCATCTTATAAAGGTGTCAAATAGGTTCTGCATTTCTGGCACCATTTATTATCTGAAAGGCAGATTTAATTATGAAAGTGTTGGGGTTGTCTATATCGCCTTATGCCAATACTGTGCTGCATTTTATATTGGTAAGACTGAGAGACATCTTAAGGAGAGAATTTATGAACACAAATACAGTATTGGCAGGCATAATAGCAACAATGTTTTGGCTAGACATATCATGGAACATGAGGGTCACTCCTTTGAATACATGGTTATTGATAGGTAACAAAAAACAAGAGGTGGCTCATGGCAATTAATTTTAGAAATTAGATAATTGTATTGGCAGTTGAAACTTAATCCTTCTGCCTATCCAGGTCTTAATGAGTATTGCTCTTTGAAGTGTATTTTAAAGTTAAAACCACTTCAAAGATGAATAAGTTTTGTATGGGAGGCATTATTTTACAATTGGTGTATATATTCTTGTTTAATATTATAGCTTTATTCATAGTAGTATTGTACAAATAACATATTTTTATTTATATTTTTTTATAAGTATGGGATTGTTTATGATGTCATTATTTCTGATGTCATTTCCTGCGGACATAATTGCTGATGTCATTTCATTTTGGAATATTTTAAATTGAATGTTTAACTGTTGTCCTCTGTCTGAAGAAGTTGGATTACTTGTTCAACGAAAAAGCTTACATAAACATTTTGGAGGTTACCACCGGCCTTGTGTGTTCTTTCATCAGTTCATTGGTTTTGTTTTTTCCTATTTAGTTTGTTTTATGGCTAGTGGTTTGTCTCCTGCTTCTTCTAACATGTCTTCTCTGGATTCTAATGGTCCCATTGAGGTGAATGCCATGGGGAACCTGACAGCTTTAATCCAACAACTTTCTACAAGAGTGGATGATTTAGCTGCCAGAATGGACCGCTGTTGTGCTGCAGCAGTCAGCAATGATGTTGCTGCTACAGGGAATCGTCCTGTGGTTTTAAATCCTTCTGCTATGGCAACTATTTCTGATTTACCATCTTTGCCTCCTGGACAAGTCTCTGCACTTAATAATCATGCTTCAATTGTATCTCAAGTTAGTAATGGACAAACATTTGGTAATATAGTATTACCTTCCCTTATTAAATGTTTGAATGAACTAATGAGTTTGCTCAATGGTACTGGAATACATGTTTCTACTGACAATGGTTTATCTGCACAGCTTAATATTGTTGACAACTTAAAAACTTTCGATGTCAAGCTATATAAATTTAAAAAAATTACAGCTTGAAATACTATACCTTGAGGAATGTATTTCAAGACGTCAGATCCCCGAAGGACTACGCCAATGGAGATTTCCTATGGGGGTGGTCCATTATTCCACTTTCCATCAAGAACTTTTAAACCTTTTTGATTCATAAGGATGTGAATTTTTGTAACTATTAGTCAGGAATTATAAATCTGAGACTGATGTTTTAAAAGCAGAATTAATTGAGTTGGAATCTGTTATAACAGGGGCTACAGAATTTGGTAGATATAGATTTGACTACCAATGCATATAGTCCAGCATTGACAGTGCCTTAATAAAACTGAAAGGCACTAAAATCAAGAAATTAGAAAGAGATCACTTAGATTATCTTAATAGAAGGGTATATCAACTTCCTTCTAGTTCTAGAGACTCCACAAGCACTAATAATTCTTTGAATAGCCCTTACAGCCTTTTGGTTGCTTCCGGGACTGGAAACAACATGAATATTCATGAGAACGCCATCCCTGATGTACGGTGTAGTGAGCATTTTGTTAATGCTGGAAATGAAGGCTCTTCTGACAACAGTGGAAATCAGGGTTTTCAGAATCCTGTGAGACAGGATACACAGTTTACGAACACTCGCCCTGTAACCAACAGACGACAGAAGAGGAACAACAGGACGAGGAGGTAGTGCATTGTGTAGATACTTCCACTATTAATTCCAATGCAGTTTTGAACAATGCATTACCTGGACCACAGATTGCAACAAATTCTCCAGGTGACTTTAAAATATATAATTTTTCTTCCTATGTTCCCTCTCCTCAGTTTATTGACTTTTTAGCTAAGGGACTTACATTCGTACCATCTAGAAGAGCTGATTTGGCAGGTACCTTAGTTTATTTAAAAACCTTCACTCGTAAATTGAATTTAATGTTGTTATTAGGCAATAATGAGTCGGTACTACAGAATTTCCATGTGCCTAGTGCATTTAATCCTGTCTTCCACAACACTATTGCTATATTTGAAAAAGTTTGTGAGTTGGACTTCAGGCATGCTTTATGTTGCAATAATCGAATGCCTGCAGATGTCAATACTACCCCTGATCAGATTTATGCTTTAAATGAACTTAAGAATGCTGATGTCAGTATTTTAAAGCCTGATAAGGAGGGTGGTCTTGTTTTTATGAATCAAGATGACTATGTTAATAAGATCTTGGATATATTGAATTCTGACGCTTATGTTGAATGTTCACTGAATGAATATAATGGGGAATGTCAACGTGTTAGATCTCATATTAATGATTTATTCATTGATTCTAGAGTAGATATAGGTTCATAGGTAGGTACTAGGCTATCGGCCCAAGGGCCTATGCAAGCCTAGCCAACAAGGTTCCCTGGCTTACGCCACCGAAGAAAGTTATTTTCCTGTGCCACTGACGTGCAGAGACACATAAGTGATCCCCAGGGTGTATTTCCTATTTCCCATCCACTCATCAAGATTTTTCTTGAAGAGTGCTAATGAAGAACTTTGCTTGACATAGATGGGTAGCCTGTTCCAGAGTTTGGGAAGTCTCTGGGATAGGAATCTATCCCCCCAGCATGTCCTGTTTATTGTGGTGACAAGGTTTAGGTCCCTAGAGCGTGTATCTTGGAGGGATTGGGATTTCTTTAGGTGTAGCATGTCCAACAGCTCTGGGTTTGACATAGCTTTATATGTTAGGCAGAGACCACCTCTGAGTAGGCGATATGCTACGGAGTAAAGCTGGAGTTTTTTGAGGCCGTCAGTGTAGGGCATTTGTTTGAGTCCAGTAATCCTCTTTTTGAGGTGCTTCTGTGGCCTTTCCAGCTGCTGCAGATGTCTTGTGAGGTACATTCCAAAAGGGGCGTTGTACTCTATAATGGGTCTAATGAGTGATGAGTAGAGGGTAACGATGACCTCTTTTTTCCTGGACGAGAACCCTTTTATGATGAGGTGTGCCACGTAGAAGGACTTCTTGACTACTGTGGCGATGTGACTATCAAAGGAGAGACTACTGTCCACCTGGGTCCCAAGATCTCTTATCACGCATTTGGTAGCATTTTTAACTATATGAACATTCCTGCTCCCATCATTCCAACTGTATTTGGACTTCCTAAGCTCTACAAAAGTGAAGTCAATCCGCCATTGCGCCCTATTGTTAATGGGGGAAATTGTTAAACATTTGGCTGCGCAAAATATGTTGACAGTCTTTTGCAGAAATATTTGAAAACTGTACCTCAAATATGTCACAACTCCTGGGATTTCCTGAAATGATTGAACTCACTGAACTTTGTGGCTGACTACAGTTTCCTAACTATAGATGTTAGAGATTTGTATACTGTGATACCACAAATTTCAGGCATCGCTTGGGTCAGGGAGTTTTTATTGAAAAAGGGCTCCCCGGGAGATGAGATAGATTTAATTGAGTATTTACTTGACATTGTCCTCTCAAATAACTTCATCTTTTTTAATGATTGTTTCTATTTGCAAAAATCAGGGGTAGGGATGGGTTCCCCTTGTGGAGGGAGTTTTGTGAATAGTGTGATGGCCTTTTGGGAGGAGGAATATTTGTTCAAATGTGATAGCTTTAAACAACATGTTGTCTAGTACACAAGATTTTTGGACGGCATTTTTATTATCTTTAAGGGTGATAACCAAGCTATGATGTTTGTGGAAGAAATTTCCAGTTTAACTGATTTCTTTAACTTCACCTTTGAATTTGGTGTTAATTCCATCTCTTATATGGACATTTTTCTTGTTGAGGACTATGTGAATTCGAGATATGTAGCTAGAATTTTTAGGAAGGCTACACTCGAATAATTTTTTTACATTTTGAGAGTAACCACCCCTTTTATCAGAAAAAGGCAATGGTTAAGGGGCAGTTAGTGAGGGTGGCCAGAATGGTCACCCTCAATTATGATTTTTTGTTGGAATGTGAACATTTGAGAAAGATGTTTTCAGCTAGGTCCTACCCTGATGATCTTTTAAGCACTATTATTGATAAGGTAGCTGTTAAGAGGCGGTCTGGTTAGGTTAAACCTTTGTGGGATGGAGAATCAATTACCCCTGACAACACTCATATACATGCCCCTGATGAAATGGCTACACCTGTTGACAATGGTGTGAATTATACACTGCAATTTAGCACACATTTGTTAGACGATGGATGATTAAGGAATATACTCACTAAGAACTGGTGTTTACTAACTGAGGATGTTTCAGTCAGAAAGAGGTTGTCTGATGGCCCCAGTATGATATTCAGATGTGGCCTTAATCTGAAGAATTTATTAGAAAACACTAATGTTTATCACAGTGTCAGATGTGGTATTTTCAAATGTGGGTGCTGTAGAAGTTGCCATCTTACAAAGGTGTGAAAAACGTTCTGCATTTCTGACTCCATTCATTATCTGAAAGGCAGATTTAATTGTGAAAGTGTTGGGGTTGTCTACATTGCCTTATGCCAATACTGTGCTGCATTTTATATTGGTAAGACTGAGACACATCTTAAGGAGAGAATTTATGAATACCAATACAGTTTTGGCAGGCGTAATGGCAACAATGCTTTGGCTATATATATCATGGAACATGAGGGTCACTCCTTTGAATACATGGTTACTGAGCAGGTAACAAAAAACAAGAGAGGTGACTCATGGCAATTAATTTTAGAAAGTAGAGAATTGTATTGGCAGTTGAAACTTAATGCTTCTGCCTATCCAGGTCTCAATGAGTATTGCTCTTTGAAGTGTATTTTAAAGTTAAAAGCACTTCAAAGATGAATAAGTTTTGTTTGGGAGGCATTATTTTTCAATTGGTGCATTAAACTATTCTTGTTTAATATTATAGCATTATTCATAGTAGTATTGTACAAACAACATATTTTTATTTATATTTTTTATAAGTACGGGATTGTTTATGATGTCATTATTGCTGATGTCATTTCCTGCTGACATTATTGCTGATGTCATTTCCTTTTGGAATATTTTAAATTGAATGCTTAAATGTTGTCCTCTGTCTGAAGAAGTTGGATTACTTGTTCAATGAAAGTGCTTACATAAACTTTTTGGAAATTACCACTGGCCTTGTGTGTGCTTTCATCAGTTTATTGGTTTTGTTTTTTTTTTTTTTTTATTTTTTTGTCAATGCCACTGTCTCCAACCCATATTACATAGCTGGTCTCATTACCTTCTTGTAGGCCTTCCTTTTCACTCTTACTGGTACTCGTCTATCACAAAACACTCCTGACACTCTTCTCCACCCACTCCATCCTGCCTGTATCTCTTCTTCACCTCTCTTCCACACTCACCATTACTCTGAACTGTTGATCCGAAGTATTTAAACTCATCCACCTTCACCATCTCTACTCCCTGCATCCTCACCATTCCTCTATCCTCCCTCTCATTCACACAAATATATTCTGTCTTAGTCCTGCTGACCTTCATTCCTCTTCTTTCTAGAGCATATCTCCATCTCTCCAGGGTCTCCTCCACCTATTCCCTACTCTCACTACAGATCACAATGTCATCTGCAAACATCATAGTCCACAGGGACTGATTTCATCTGTCAACCTGTCCATCACCATTGCAAATAAGAAAGGGCTCAGAGATGATCCTTGATGTAATCCCACCTCCACCTTAAATGCATCCATCACTCCCACTGCAGCCCTCACCTCTGTCACACTACCCTCGTACATATCCTGTACCACTCTTACATACTTCTCTGATACTCCCGACTTCCTCATACAATACAACTCCTCTCTAGGCACCCTGTCATATGCTTTCTCTAAGTCCACAAAGACACAATGCAACTCCTTCTGACCTTCTCTGTACTTCTCCATCAACACTGTCAGAGCAAACATCGCATCTGTAGTGCTCTTTCCTGTCATGAAACCATACTGCTGATCACTAATCATTACCTTTCTTCTTAACCTAGCTTCCACTGCTCTTTCCCATAGCTTCATACTGAGACTGATCAGTTTAATCCCTCTGTGGTTACTACAGCTCTGCACATCACCCTTATTCTTAAAAATCGGTACCAAAACACTTTTTCTCCATTCCTCAGGCATCCTCTCACTTTCCCAGATTTCCGTTACGGTGGTAAATTTCTCATTCAGGTAAGTAAAAACAGGCAAGTAAAAAACCCAGATTTTATTAACCACTGCTCCACCACAATCTGTTGCAGTGTCTCCACCTCCTCAGAACCTATACAACATCTCACCAATGCACAATGTGAAGTAAACAGTATAAAATGGCAAGATCACAGGAGCCACACAAATCCTTAATGACTTGATGTGGTGAGGCCCTACTGCCAGAGGCTTGGGTCCATAAATCATCTAGCAAGTTATATATACTTGCCTCCCATGCACTCAGCAGGTGGTAATAATGTTTGTTGAGCATATCCCCTCTTCATCTTCTGATTACAAAATAGTCTTTCTATGGCACACCTCAGTTCCCTTGAGATGGCATGCCCAGCAGGACCTAACATTAGCCATTGATGTGGAGCACCTATACTTTTCTTTTGTCTCTCCACACAACTGTAGGCATCATCTAGTACTGCCGGCGGCTTCTGTTCACCTCCATATCCCTAGAAATGTTTTCAGCATGCTGGGTATATATGCTGCTGTCCTCCCATCTCAATGGGTACTGGCATGCCCTTTAACCTGGTCTATACCTCTGTTTATAGGTTCATAGGTAGATACTAGGCTATCTGCCCTAGGGCATTTATAAGCCTAGCCAGAGTGAATTTGGCTTCCGCCTCCCTATTAGATTAGCCTACTGTGCCTCTGTAAAGAAGGTCACAGAAGGTACCCTTTTAAGGTTAGTTTACTATGCCTCTGTCTAGCAGAAGAGATCCCAGGGGTGAATTTGTGATTTCCCATCCACACGTCAAGATTTCGCTTGAAGAGGGTCAGCGAGGGGCTATGTCTAACATGAACTGGGATTCTATTCCAGAGTGAGGGGAGCCTCTGGGAAATGAATCTGTCCCTCCAGCATGTCCTATTTATTTTTGTGCTGAGGTTTAGGTCCCTGGAGCTTGTAGCTCTAAGGGACTTGGATTTTTTGAGGTGGAGCATGTCCATTAATTCTGGGTTTGACATGGCTTTGTACGTCAGGCATAGATCGCCTCTGAGTAGGCGGTAAGCAACTGAGTAGAGCTGGAGTTTCTTTAGTCGAGCTGCATAGGACATCTGTTTGTAGCCCATGATCCTCTTGGTGAGGTACTTTTGGGGTTTCTCCAATTGCTGCAGGTGTCGAGTAAGGTACATCCAAAAAGGGGCATTATATTCAATTATGGGCCTGATGAGTGATGAGTAGAGGGGCACAATGACCTCTCTTGATCTAGATGCGAACCCTTTCGTGATAAGGTGGGCTATATAGAAGGTCTTTCTAACCACTTTGGCAACGTGATTATCAAAGGAGAGATTACTATCTACGTTGGTCCCCAAGTCTCTAATTACTTCTTCTGTACTTAATGGATTACCACCTATGTGGTAATTTGTGGGCACCTTGTTTTTCCCAAAGGGGATGACTATGCACTTTTTAGCATTTAGCTTGAGACCGTGGCTCTGGCACCAAGCATCCGTCTCTGTGAGACCCTTTTGGAGGATGCTTGTGTCAGCTGGAGATTCGATTATGGCCCTCAGTTTGCAGTCATCTGTGAACTTTGTCAGCCATAATCCCCCCGTGTTAGCCTGAACCTCAGAGAAGTATATACCGAACAAGAGAGGTCCTAGAACTGAGCCCTGTGGGATGCCACTTGTAACTGGTTTGGATTCGGACATGGCACCTGCGATTCTGACCATGTGGGTTCTATCTCTGAGCCAGTTTGCAACCCATCTTGTGATATAGGGGTTAATATTTAAGCTGGTAAGCTTATTTATGATGCCTGAGTGGGGGATTGTGTCAAAGGCTTTTGCGAGGTCCAGGTAGGCTGTGTGGACTACCTTGCCCACATCTATGCCTTTGGTAACTGTTTCAAAGAACTCAACTAGGTTTAAGATCAAGATCTGCCCTTAACTTATGCACCATCAACCACAGCTAACCTACAACCCTATTAGAGTGTGCTGCAGATGCTGTAGTTCCCAATAATAATGCAGTATTTCTCACTGCCTGTGTATTTCGACCTTGATTCTAGTTGTAAGTTCTTAACTGTTGACCACTGTTATTATTATTCACCCACTTTCCCTGCACACCACCTTTTTCTTCCTACCTGCTGTTGTCAACCCTTCAGGCTCCCCGCTGCTGTTACCCAGCAAGCTCAGTGGCGATTCTAGTATGAAACATCTAGTCATCCATTTGCACATTTAGCAGCACTGTTACGGCTTTGCTAAGTTGGTAATGTGGAAGCCTTTCTTTTATTTGCATATTTGGTTTCAGAGGCCCTTTATGAAGCTGTCCAGTGCTATATTCGACAATTTATACATTTTATTTGGTTTGTGTTCACATAAATGGTCTTCCATGAACTGTCAGTTTCCCCAACTGCACTATATTCTTTATTGTTTCAGTTATAATTGGGAAGATGCTTAAAAACATACCTCCAAAATGTGGAAGCTACAGAATAACAATGAAAAAGAAAAGGTCCACATTTTTGACTTTAAGGGTTACCATTCAGGTCAGGGGAACTATGAAGGGTAAGAAAGCACTACAATGTCAACATCTTAAAATCTGAAACCCAAAGGAACTTGTTAAAATTTGACAGGTCTAAAATGGGTTGCCAGTGACTCCCTTTCTTTGGAACCAGAAACAATGTTGAATAGAACCCCCTGGCCCTTTAAACAATGGGAACAAGCTCTATGGTACCCCAAGGTTGCATTCCTGCTACAACAGCCTGTGCTGTTTGTGGTCCTTTATAAGAGTAGGTATGCCTTGCATATTTAGCTATGGCAAGAGCAACAATGTCTGTTGTGGAAACAATTTGTGGAAGCCAGTTTAGACAAGATGGCCAGTTGCGCCCCTATTTTTTGGTTTGGAATGGGCACAAGGGGGATATTAGAGAACAAAATAAGGATTTTGTAGACAAAGGGAAATGTGTCAGTCACCCTTGCACTGGATGATGCAAGGGTCTTTCTCTTGGGTGGTGATCACCAGTTTGTTAGCCTTTGGGAGGACATTTCTAGCCTCTGATTACTGAACACTGGGATGTCCTCTATTATGGTGGGGATGTTACCTTTTGTAATTATTAAAGTGCACTCTGAGCTGAATGTCTGTTACAGGCTAAGCATTTACTTTTTCTGAGACAGGCATACCACATATTGTTTAGCTGACCAGTTACAAATACTATCAAGACAAAGCATAATAAAAAAAATTGCTCCAATGGACTTGGAATGATTTGAGTCAAGAGGCCTACTCTGATGCTCTTTACTTTGCACAACATGCATAAATGCCTACAGCATTAACTGAAGATAACAGTCAGATGCATATTTTATACCAGGTATACTAATATCCAAGGGAAGGCAGTATATACACTGCATGATGGGAGTAGGATAATCATCTCTGAGAACTAACAAGGACATTGGACTCAACCAGTGTCAGAGTTTAAAGTCACAATTACTTAAACATTGAAACAAAAGAGTATATCTTTGCTCTTATAGTAACCCTTCCAAAATACTATTTTATTTAAAAGTCTCTGTCGAATGTATAAGAGCTCTATTAAAACTATCAGACATATACAAAACTCATTTACTACAGTCCTGATTTTAACCTAGATCAATCATGCAGACTTAAAAAACAACTTTCAGTAGAAGCATATCAAAGAGTCATGCCTAACTATCTTCTGTGCATGTCTCACGACTCAAAAATTATGATTATGGATAACCATTGCTACTGCATCTTTCAAAGTGACATCAGCAGAACCACAGAATACTGAACTTCAGAAACTCCAACCATACACATACACACACACACACACACACATATATATATATATATATATATATATATATATATATATATAGGAAATGAAAAACAGTTAAGGTTACATTCGATAAGAAACTATATAGACCAAACATGGGTTTGAATATGTCCATTTCCACTTGAAAAGTGCAGGACTTAGCCAATCAGACCGAAGCATCAGTATCAGCTCTGGGTCTTATTTGGTTAGCTTAAAATAGCTCCTACTCATTAAATGAATGAGTGAAAAAAACTGATTGAAGAGATGGGAAGGGACTGATGGGATTACTGCAGTCTGGAAA
This sequence comes from Protopterus annectens, assembly GCF_019279795.1. Classification (NCBI taxonomy): domain Eukaryota; kingdom Metazoa; phylum Chordata; order Ceratodontiformes; family Protopteridae; genus Protopterus; species Protopterus annectens. Next base: position 1,408,621,753 of record NC_056733.1, read on the forward strand.
CATGGTCACCAACCCTGAGGCCTATGACAAGATAAGTGGAGTCCACATCTGATTAAGTAGGGTTCGTGTCACATCAATAATGGCCATCATGTACAGCCAATATTCAGAACACTGAGTGACCATGTCTGAAGGAAAAGTAAGCAAGCTTTTGATAACCAGGCATATATAAGTCCTCACACTGGTAAACCAGAAGCAAGAAAATGGTCAGCTGATACAGTAATACTAAGAAGATACTCCTACAAGTGCTGGAAATCAATGCAGCAAAAAAGAACATGTCAATAACTAATAAACAGTGTCAAGAAAAAACTGCATTCTACTTTACAGAAAGTAGCGGCACAGAAGCATACCAGACTTCATAAACACTGTGATCACAAGAGAAAGATACAGGCAAGAGGTATGACTAAAAACTGGCAGAGGAATATAGTATCCATGAATGCATTCCTGAAAGAAAAAAATCAACCCAGAAAGAAAGACAGACTGGAAGTAGAGGATCATACGACAAATAAAGCAAACCCTCAAAACCAGTTCCACCACAGCACAAAAAGTCCCTAGGCCAGACCCTGCCATACAAAAAAAATGGTTACAGAGTGACATGCACCATTCTTATTAAAACAGCAAGTGTGCAACACCCTTAACTTATTAGCATTTCCCAACTTTTTTGACGCAATACAAAACAGGACAATCAGAGCTACAAGATGACGTTTTAATTTCAAGAATATTTGCCCCTTGCTCAGGACACCTGCATATGTGGCTAGTACAGTAATTGCACTAGTCAAACAATTACCCCACAGCTTCACAATAAAAAAGATATAAAATGGAATCCTAGAATGAGATGTCATACTATAAGGACTTCTCACCTTCACCACAGACATGGTCAGCCAAACCATGTCCTATTACTGCACAGACTGTGCAATGTAGCAACTGACATTACTTCTTGTCAATCTGCACTTGTCTAACTTGGAGAATGCAGAATAAAGCAAAAGCTGTGATGTTTAGGAATAGTTTTCTTCATTTTTTTAACTTACTGACTGGAACGAAATATATTTGTGGTCAGTAGCAAGATTACTCAAAGAACTGCAACAGAAATACACCATGGCCATTATTTCTTTGCCTTTGGCAATCAAACACAGCAGAAGCTAACCAGACATGTTACTTTTGGGGGAAGGTAATCTGTAGATGAAAGCAAAGGGTAATTAGGCAATCACAATGAAATCCCTCATGTGGCTTGGTAGGTGTGGTGAGAGTGCATAGGTCTGACAGCAACAATGTGGCCATTTGTTCATTCATCACAGTCTAACAAAGGGGTATACTAAAAGGTAGATATCTTTCTGAAGGATTAGGGAGGCATGTTGTGTGAGACAGCACAAGGCACTTACATAATTGCTGTCATAGGGGCTGTGCATCTATCTTTGGAAGCAAGGTGATGAAATTCACTACCAAGGCCACAACGTCCTGCACTTTTCCCACAATTACACATCCAAAATATGCACAGAATTTTTTTTTCAATAGGGAGCAAACAAGCTACATATGAAAAATAAAAGTTATATACATCCATGCTTGTCTTCTTCCATGCATTTCAACCTGTGGGAAATCGGATCCAACCTGATTCAATGTTGGCAGATCAGAATTTTCAGCTCTGAAACTCCACTTCCTCTCCCATAATGAACTGCATACTCCTCAGAATTTGACGTGTTCTACCTGACCTATACCTAGAAAGTCTCTCCCAACAGTAACTGGAATTTAGACTGTAGGGGTCCAAGTCAGACCTCTTGTCAGTCTACAAGGTCCTCCAAGAGCTACAAATTCTACCAGTGACAATTTGGAAGAGTGGCAGAAGGAGGGATGGTTCAGCGGGATGGAAGACAACACAGACCTCATATCAGATGCTGTCTTTTCTGTCCACCTCAACTTGTGGGACAGAATCCCCAGTCAGCCAATTGGGTAGCATTAAGAGCAAACATTCTGCAAAATGTCTGGATCTAGATAGAACTTCCAATAGCATGAGCTATTAATGTAGGAGTGGAAGACAAGGTGGCTGAGTAAGAAAAAGTTTACAAATTATACTATTTTTCTATATTTTTAAACAAATGTAAAATACCAGATAATATAACCAAACCTGATCACTACAAAAAGGTAACAAGCTTAAACACACACACACACCCTCTCTAAACTCACTAACTAAAGAAAAAAATATAAAGGTAAACTACATGCAGTAAAAGCCCTGAAAACTACACTAATTGCTACCTAAAGAAGAGGAGATCAGAAAAATGGCAATGCCAAAAGGGAAAATTAGTTATCTACACAGAGCTTTGTCACAGCATATCTGACCCTGGAAGAAGGAGAAGGTACACAGTGCATTATAGCAGAAGAGGGGGAGCTTCAGAGCTGAAAATTCTTATCTGCCAACCTTGGATCTGATACACATGTGGAAAAAGTAATCAGATCAGACAGCAAATACATGATCCAGGTTAAAATTCACAGATATAGCTTGGTCGTGGGGCACTGTACATGTATCAGAGAGTAACAAGCTAAAATACATTACTGTGGTCACATTATTTCTCACAATCAAAGCATCCAGATCTGCACTCGGAAGATGACTACATTTTGGATGTAGGACTGTGGAATCAGGCTGTTTTTGGTTACTTGGGGTATTTTCACTTGTTCTGGTAGTTACATGGGATGCTTTGTAGCCATTCTAATGATATAGACATCAGTCTTGTTTATAAGCTTCGGAATGACAGAGTATGGCCAAACTATCACCTTATGCTGTACTGATGAGCCCATAAAAAGGTGAAATGTTTCATGTGTACAGTGAGGTTTGGTTGTATTGACTTGAATGCATCAATAAAGACAAAGTTAAAAGTCAGAGGGCATTCAAAGAAATGGAGCTGGGACACTAATGCCCTTCAGGGAGCATTTGCAACTAAGTAATGGGCTCATTTAAAAGAAGTTTAAGGCATTACAAATTGCAGACTTTGGTTTGTCTGTGACTTTCTACTGAGCTTGCTTATGTGGCTTTTCTGTGTAACATTGAGACTTGTTTTGGTAATTATTTAGAAAAGTCCATTTTAGCTCTTGCTAGCTTCAGTAAAGTGAAGTGACGTAAAGCATGCAATACTACTTCCAATGCCACAGAGGGATAAAGCCCGAGCATGATCCAGGTAACCGAAATTTGAGTAGTGGTTTGGGCACCTGCCATAGTTTGCATGGAGAAAGGAGGGAATGATATAGCTTTATTGACTTGCATCTATTTGGAGAAGTGGGCAGGGTGCATGCTCAGGCAATAGTTCCTGTGGAAGACTCCCCAGTGGATATCAGACATTACACAGCCTCACTGCATTTGGTGATACCAGTGTAGTCCTGTGGATTACATCACACAACACTAAGTGATATGCTCTTGCTGACACATTTATTACATGAGGAACCCCTGGAGCAGTATGGGACTAGGGATTTAAGTTACAAAACCTGTGAGCATCATACTGGTGAGTGCTCCGCTTTCTGCTACTTGCTTTTCACCACAAGAAAGAACAAATAGGCCATTAGGCTCTCACCTTTAGGGAGAACAAATTGGCCGCATGGGGTATACAGAGGAAAGGGAGCAAGATGGTCACCATGGCAGTGTGCAAGAATGAAGGTCACAAACTTTACTGAAATCAGCATGAGACTCATACAATGTAAAAATATAAAATTATGGGCAATGCCCAACACAAACACTACAGAATGTGGTCTTCCTGATGTTATATAGGTTGAGAAGTTTCTTTCTCAACCAATGAAAAATATACCCAGGGAGGGAAAGACCATCATGATCTTTAGTGGTGGAAGAAAAGAAGAAGAAGAAACTCACAGGGACCATAAAACATGTGATGCGACACCTGCATCAATAAAATCTCTGGAATCAGGTTAGCTATAATTGGAGGGTAGAACTTTCCTTCAGTGAAGACCATGACAAATCTGATGAAGATACTGCAGGACAACTGGATTAACAAATCTTTACAAATTTCTAATCTGTGTATGCAAGGGGAAAATGTTTATGATTTCCTACTTACTGGTGCCCTAACTTCTTTCAAAATGTGTAAACCTTTTGTAAATAAAGGAAGCTACTCAATGGAATTGAGATATCCACAGTAGCCAAATTCACACAATCTAGGTTTGGATGCAGTACTTGCACATGCCGATACAAAAGGAGTAAGCCTATGGCTTTTCACTTAAAAAAACAATTGGTGGAAGAAGCAATGGCACATCTATGGCTTTTTCTATCACTAGAGATATTAAAGAACAAGCAAGAATAGTCTTTTTCTGGCTGTTAACACCTTTAGAATTTAATGGATGGAAGGAAAACTAACCTTTCTAGACTCATGCTCTAGAATCTGCTCAGTTATGCACTATTCCCTAAGGTAAGAGTATATATTAGTGGAAGATCCCATGTGTTGATGATGGAACTGAACATCTGAGACCCACAATGATCTCTAGACAGGTAAAAGAGGCCTATGTAGAATGCCAGCCTTTTACTGTAAAAATCTGTTGGCGGTAGTACTTGGAAGTGTGAATTGATTTTGAGTGGCTAGTTCTATAACTTAAAATGAAAACTCCAGAGATAACAATGTATACCCACCTGTTTATCCTTAATATCACACTAATGGAATGTTATATACTAAAATGTGCACCAGGTCAGGACAGAACTGTAGCAGAAAACCTTTTTGAAGCTTGTGTGCACTAAGACATCCCTTTCTGTGCATGTGCTGGGCTTTTAATGTCAAATCCCACTTGTTCTGAACTCTCAGACTGCCAGATATGAATGTATTCCCAAAACAGCCTAGAGCCATCTGCTATGTCAACCTGATTAGATTTGTACAGGTGTCATAAGAAAACTCTTGGTTAAGTCACGAAGGTGAACTCATCAATTTAAATCTGGGAGAACTGACTGTGGAATGGAAATAGGGAGGATGTGATCAGACGACTATATGGCCAATATGCACTGAGAGATCAATGTTTCTCTTTGCAGCATACCAACAGACCTGCAATAAAGCAAGATGCATTGCATCACTGTGTACTAACAGGATGTAATGCATTCCAGAGCAATCATGCTTTGGGTAGGGCCCTTTGCATAAAGTTTTGTATAAAATCAACAACTTCCTCTGATTTGCCCGTACGGCCACTTTGTGAAATATTCATTACTGTTTTGAAGAAGTGAAAGTTAGTTACTTACCATAAGATGGTTATGAAAGGCACCTGGACTTTGGTAACATGTTGAGGTACATGACACCGGCATTATGGTCAGCTTGGCACTGAACTTTCAGACTGCCAGCTCCCTATCCTGATATTATCAAACTTCTTGCAGGTGTCTTGTTTCGTGTCATGCCAACACTGGCATGAATACAAGTAACTCAGAGAAAAGGGTGGAAGATATCAGCCTAACTAGTTTAGTGCTTGTACTCCTAACACAAGTAAGCTGGCTTGCTCACCCCTGTTCCAGGAAGGGGTGCAACTGGGTGGAGAAGTGTTTTTGAAGATGACCACACCAGTAAATCTTTTACAGCTGATAAGCAGCAGTCCAGCCATAGCAGGGTAGCCTCATCACAAGAACATGTTTCATAAGGGCAGCCATGAACATGATCTTAATCTGCAAATGTCCAGTTTACAGTGCTTAGCAAAACTATCATTGTTAGAAAAAGTGGTACTCATGCAAATATCATCTACTGAGGTGTCTGTAAAAGTGGCTACAGCTCTGTTTGAATAAGCTATAGGAGGCAATGGTAATGTTTTGCCTCCCTTGAGGTAAAAAAAAAGTTGTATGCAGCCTGATAATCATGGAGATAAACTTACCTCAACACTTGATTGTCTTTCTTTTGTGGGGCAGAAGAAAACAGTTGTACTCTGTATAGGTAGAATCTCAGCATTCTGGGGACATCTGTGCAGTGCAGTGCAGCAGGTATCCTTCCTTATGTGCAAAGGAGGAAAAATTCTGAAAGATTAACTTGATTGGTTAAAAACTGGTGTTGGCTGCTACTTTGGGTGTTGAAGTCTAAGACTGTCCAAAGCACCATCTTCTGTTGAAAGCTAAATATAGGAGCTTGACAAATAAGGCGTGTGAACTTGGTGAGCCTCCGAGCTGAGGTAATAACCACAAGAAGCCTTTCTCGAGATTGATATTTGATGTCTGATTTGCTGCTGGTTGAAAAGGTAGTGGAGTATGAGTCTAAGATGAAACAAAGGTACATCGAATATCAAAAGAAAACAGGAGTGCAAGGAAAAGTGGAAGGCAAAAAAGATGGACCAGGCTATGAAAGAATACTGGATAGCTAAGAAAGGAGAAGCAATAGCAAAAAACAAGGCATAAGAGGCACTCTACCAGCTTCTGGAAAGTGAGTCAGTAGAGGGCACAAAGAAAACTATCATATTGCAAAGCAAAGACAGACAGAAAGATAGTCAGCAACTCTTCATAAGGGATGTAAGCAACAACCTGCTTACCAGTCCACAGAACAACAAAGGCAGATGTAAGGAGTACTTTCGCAGCAGCTTCTATATGAAGAAAATCCCACAGAAGTTGTACTGCCTTGGACACAGCCTACTATGAGAGAAGAGGAGGAGCCCACCCTAGAAGAAGTAAGAACAGCACTAAGGAAAATGAAGCCAGGGAAAGCAGCAAGCTCAGATGAGGTCACAGCAGATATGATAAAGATGCAGGTGAGATAGGGCAGAAATGGCTCCTGAGGTTACTCATAGCAGTATGGAGAAAGACATATCCCAGATGACTGGAGAATAAGCATACGAGTGATAGCGTTCAAGAACAAAGGGGGATATACACAACTGAGGGCAGTACAGAGGTATCAAACTCCTGTCGCATTGAATGAAAGTTCTGGGGAGGGTGACTGATAAATGAATATGTAGAGTAGCAGAATGTAAGATGGGAGATGAGCAGTTTGGATTCAGATCAGGATGCAGCACAACTGACACAATGTTTGCAGTGAGATAGTTGATAAGAAGTTAGAGGTGAGGAAAGAGGCCAGCTGGGCATTCCTAGAAGTCCCAGAAACATTGGTAGAATTAGTGCAACCTATTGATAAGATCCCGATGACTCGAGTATGGACAGTGTTCGGTCACACAGAGGGGTTCCCAGTGGAAGTGCGTGTGCACCAGGGTTCAGCTCTGAGCCCACTTCTGTTTATACTGGTGATGGACTACATTAGCAAACAGGTCAAAGGGGACAGATCAACAAAGTTGCAATATGTAGATGATGTGGCATTACTGGCAGACTGTGAGCAAGAACTTTAGCAAAGGACAGGCGAATGCAATGCAAAACTGAATTCACATGGGATGAAACTGAGTACAGGATAAGACAGTTGTGACGGCAGCAAATGAGGGAAATCAGGAGAAGCTGAGAATCGAGATAAGAAAGAAAACAGTAGAACAGGTTAACAGCTTCAGGTATCTAGGAGAGGTGGTACAGGAGAAGGGAAGTCTCAATAAGGAGGTCAAAGCTACAATCAGACAGGCTGCAGCCAACTGGCACACAGTGACAGGTGTAGTGTGTGACAGAAGAATGCCAAATATTTATTTATTTTATTCCAGTTGGTGACTGACGAGGTCCACTGGGCTCAAGAGCCCGTTTTCAATGGAGGCCCGGGGAGAAAAGCTCCACAGTACAATGTTACATCACATAATGAAAAAAGTAAAAAATACATAAACTTAAAATACAAAGAAAAAAATTATTTGTTTTACATTAAAAAATAGGTGGAAATTCCACAGACAGCTGGTAAAAGCATTCAATACTAAAGTAATTCATAGTTAAGCAACTAGGATGTTAAATGAGAATTGTCCTGAAGGAAGAGAGGCATAAAGCATAAGGTTGGATGCAAATATATTAGTTACATTAGCAATGTAGGATTAAGGGGAAAGTTAGCAAGGTATGAAGTTTAGCCAGGAGAGTAGGAAGATGAGAGCTTGGGTGGTAAAGAATAAAGAGTGCAGTTGCATTTTCTTTGAGTTTGCAGGTAGCAATGGGGTTGTGTTTTGAAGGAGTGTAGGTTGTCACATGTCCTCAGAGTAGAGGGCAGGGTGTTTCATTTTTTAGCTAGGGAATAGGAGAGTAGAAGTTGGCCAGCTGGGTGCTTGGGTTTGTGGATGGAAATAAGGTTTTGGTGAGAAGATCTAAGGGGTCTGGGGGGGGGGGGTATATGGTTGAAGAATATTGGGTAGTGTGGGGCAGCCGGTAGGTTGGAATATGAGTTTGTGGGCAGAGACTATTTGGAGGTAGTCTAGTTGATTAGGGAGTTCAAGCCAATTTAAAGTTTGTAAGGAGGTGCAGTGATGAGAGAGGGAATTTGCCTTGGTCGCGAATTTGGAGATTTTATTGTAGCATACTTCCAGTTTTAGAGGTTAGGGTGGAAGATAGATTTGCAAGTAGAGGAGCACCATATAGAAGATATGGGAGGAGATAAGTAGTGGCCAAGGTCTGTCGAGTAGAGGGGAAGAGGAATTGATTGTTTCTCTGCAGTAGGCCGAGTTTTATGTGGGTTTTCGTGATGTTAGGTTGGATGTGGGTATTGAATTTTAAGTGTTCATCAATGGTGACCCCTAAGAGTTTGGCGGAGGGAACGATGTCAGTGGTGGAGTTGTTTAGGCTAGTAATATTAAATGAATTTTTTTCGGTGGGGGTGGATTTAGAGTGAGTAAATAGAAGAATCTTAGTTTTGTTAGAGTTAAGTGAGAGGTGGTTTTGGTGCATCCATTTTTCAGTGGTTGAGAAGGCAGTTTGAGTTAGAGACTTGAGATCTGTAAGGTTGGAGGCATAGCAGATCAAAGTTGAGTCGTCTGCGTATTGGACAATTTTGGTATTGGGAATGGCTTTGTGGAAATCGTTAATGAAGATGTTAAATAGCAGAGGGCCAAGTATGGACCCTTGGGGAACACCTGTGGGGGTGGGAAGGAAGCTGGAGGAGGCTTGGCCCCATTTCACGGCTTGGGACCTGTCTGAAAGGTAGCTGGAAAACCAGGATAGGGTATTTGGGAAGATGTTGATGTTTGATAGATGATTTAGTAGATGAGAGTGGAAGATGGTATCGAAAGCTTTAGATAAGTCTAATAGAACGGATGAAACTAAGTTGCCAGAGTCTCGAGCTGAATTGACAGAGTGTAAGAAGGAGAGTAGGGCTGTGTTGGTATTATGTCCAGGGTGGAAGCCGTGTTGGGTAGGAGAGAGCAGCTGGTGTTTGGTTAGGAATGGCATGAGCTGCAGTTGAATGCATTTTTCAAGAATTTTGGAGCTGGGTGAGAGGATGGGGCGGAAGTTGGAGAAGTTACAGTTTTTGCCACCTTTATGGAGTGGAAGAATATAAGCAGAGCACCATAGTTTGGGTACATAGGACTCAAGTAGTGATCTATTTATCAGGATACTAATAGGGAGTGCAATACCGTCAGAGGCAGTTTTTAAGAAGGAGGAGGGGATGTTGTCAGGGGCATTGGTGCAAGGTTTGAGTTTGGAGAGAAGTTTTTTTATAAGGATGGTAGACACCAGTTTAAGTTCAAAGATTGGAGTTGAAGGAGACGAGGCAGAGGAAACTTGGTCAGAGGGAGGTGGGGGAGTGTTGTTGTGGAAGGTTTTGGTTAGCTCAGCAATAGAAGAGGCGAAGAAGGTATTGAATAGTTTGGCAACTTCTTGGTCAGATTTGCTAGTGTCAGGGCAGGGGTTGTTAGTTGTACCAGACTTAAGGAGAGAGTTAATGGAATTCCAGAATTGTTTAGGGTTTTTTGCATGGGTTATTTGTAGATGGTTGTAGTAGGACATTTTATCTATTATGACTTGTTTTTTGGCTAGGTTTCATAGTTGTTTGTATTTAAGTAGGAATACAGGTTGTTTATGATGTAGATAGCTTTTCCAAGATTTATGTCTTTGTTGCATGATTTTTTTGGTTTCTTTAGTTAGCCAAGGAGCAGTCTTGGCTTTAACTCTTTTTGTTCGTATTGGAGCTAGTGAGTTTAGGACAGTAAGGAATTTGGAGTTGAAGAAATCAACAGCTTCGTCTAGGGGTAGGGCTTTTAGTGGGTTCCAGTTGGTGTTTTTAAGGGAATCAGAGAAGGTGGAAGGGTTAAAGTTAGTTAAATTACGAGTATGTAAGAGTTTGTGAGAGGAAGTGGTTCTGTGGGTGAAGGCAGGGAGGTGGTCTCCTAGTGGATCAGGAGTGACACCAGATGTAGTGGTTCTGTTAGGGTGAGACACCAGGATCCAGTCTAGGATGGAGCCTGTGAGGTTAGTTTTGTTGGGCCTGGTGGTAGAATTAATAAGTTGAGTAAAGTTGAAGAGATTGATAGATATGGTGGGATTATGGTTACTGATTTTTTGCCAGTTAATATTTACATCTCCCATTATATAGGTTTCATAGTTAATGTTTGTGAAGGTCCAAGAGAGGATGTCTTCCAGGGTTTTGGTGTTGTTTTCAGGAGGAATGTAAAGGGAGATGATGCAGATACTTTTATGGTCATTTAAATTTAGAATGCCAGATACTAGCTCAACATTATTAAAGGTAGGGACAGGGTTTGGGAAGGGAGTGATGGATAAGTGATTGGAGTATATTAGTGCTACACCACTACCTCTTTTATTTAGGTGGTCAGATCGGAGAGAGTGAAAACCAGGGGAAAGGAATTCAGTGTCAATTATGTGTGGTTTTAACCAGGTTTCTGAGATGGCTAATATGTCAGGTGAATTAAGGTTAAGCCAGGCATGGAAGGGGGTAATATTATTAGCTAAGCTTTGGGCGTTGATGATGAGGCATTTGAGATATTTACAATTTGGTTTGTTGTTGGAGCTAAGGTTATTTGTTTGTGAAATGTTTGGTCCAGGGTTGGGATGAATGTCGCCTGCTAAGCTAAGGTAGGAGAGAAGGTGAATAAGTTTGTTAGGAGTGTGTTTGGTTAGTAATGGATGGGAGGGGTGGGTTTAGGTTTGTAGTATTTGGTTGGGATTTGGAAGAGTTTTAATGCTGAGAGCAAGGTGGGGTGAAAGGGTGTTAAAGAAGGAGAGATATTGTGGAAATGATGTGTAGGGAAGGGAGGTGGTGATTGATATGGAGGGTTTAGGTAAAGGTTGGTATAAGAGGTGGTATGGTACAGAGGGAGAAGAATGAGGAGTAGGAGTATTGTAAGGGCAGGGATTGTAGTAGGAAAAGAGAGTATCTTAGAAAGTAGTTTGATTAGAAGTGAAAAATAATTTGTAGGTTGGAAAGAGTTAGGTAAGGTTTGTTGGTGGGGAGGAGAATTGCTTAATGAGGTATGATTGGTGGAGGGGGAGGTGGTTTTTGAGAAAAAGTGGGATGAGTACTGTTGTGAGGTGATTGGGTGATGTGAGAGGGTGGGAGTATGGGATGGCAATAAATGTAGGACCACTGGGGGCGGGTGGAAATTGGGGGCAGGGTAGGGGAGCGGAATGAGCCCGCAGGGCGAATGGAGCGGGATGGAGCAACAGGGCAGAAGAGTCCAGCTGAAAAAGTATCAGCCACTGCAGGTTGGAGCAGAGGTAAGTAGGTAGAAGCTGAAAAGAGAGGTGTACAAAACAGTGTTGCGACCAGTACTGATGTGCGGTATAGAATCCTTGTCAGTAACGGTAGAGCAGTTTAGGAAGCTACAGGTAATGGAGATGAAGTCCCTGAGATGGGTGGTAGGATGCACACTGTGGGACAGATGAAGAAACAAGGACATTAAGATCAGAAGCCAGAGTAGTTCCAATTGCAGAAAAGGTCAGAGATAAGAGATTATGGTGGTTTGGCCACATGTGCAGAAATGCAGAAGAAAATCTGGTGAAGATGATTTGGGAAAGACAAGAAGGTGGCAAGAGGAAATGATGGCATCCAACGAAGAGGTCGATGGATTATGTGACAGAAGACCTGCAACAGTCAGGTATAAGTGTCAAAGTTGGCAGGAGAGTGGCATTGAATAGAGAGAGAGATGGTGAGTTGATATGACACTCCAACCTCATGGAGAAAAATGGGAAAAAGGGCATTGATGATGATGATGATGATGATGGTGAATAAAGGAAACCTGGATACTACATTGTCATAAGGCCAGTTTTGACAGTAAGGTTCAGTGACACGATTATAGAAGTATGTACAGTTGTGTAACTTGCACTTACTGTAACAAACACTCAAATTCCACACTGATGTAGTAGCCTTTAGCAAGAAGGACCATTTCATACCTAGGATACAGCCAGCCAGTTTCACAAAGATCTGGCTGCATCCCACACATACAACCTGAATGCTGACTCGCTAGCTGCATGGAGGGAAATCAGCAGAGTACAGACAATTTCAGGACTTTCTTGACCATAGAGAAAAAGGCTTGTATCTTTTAAAGATTCAGGATGAGTAAACAACTTTATATCCTTATTTCTAACTATATATTGAAGTAGGGGGATGGAGGGTAGGTGCGGCTACTGTAGCAGTGAGGGATTTGAACATCTACTGTTATAAGTGCAACTTACACAGCTGAACTATGTTCATCATTCTCACTGCTGCAGTATCCTTTGGCTATATAGGTTAATTTCCAAAGCCCCTGGGGAATGGTCATAGCAAAGACAGTCCTGGAAAAGGAATCTGATTTACAAGCAAGCAATAATCCATGACAGGGCGTGTGTTAATATGTAATTAATGCCTGCCTGAGAGTGTTGTGGCGTCGGGCTTTTACACTTCTGGAATGGCATTAATTACACATTAACACATACCCTGGAGGGCATTATTGCATTAAATAATGGGCTGTCTGTAAAACTTTTGTGTTTTACTTATTTATATTTCTTTTATTACTATATAATTTTTTATATATTTTGGATGTAAAATACTTTCTCCACCTAATGTTTCTGTATTATATGTAAATGGTGTTAGAGGAAGCATTTTACATCCAAAATATATAATTTTTAAAATACACACACACACACATATATATATATATATATATATATATATATATATATATATATAATATATATATGCTTTATTTTTTGGTCCCTTACTGCTAAAAAGGTTTCTTGCCAGTTATTTGGGGACTTAAGTCACTAAATAATGACATACATTTGACTTTCAGACTTTATTTTCCTCAGAAAATTCATGTTAATACAAATCCTGTTATTTAACTTTATATATATTTTTATTTAAAATGTATTCGTATTTTGGAGCCTTTCTTCCCCCTTTATTTCAGGCTTTATCCAAATTTCTTGAGCTATAAGGTGGAGAGGTATGCAAACCTCTTATCTGCTGCTGCCAGTGGTCTATCATCTTACTGTCTCTCCCTCTGTCACACAGACACCCAACCCTCACGCACACACCCTTGCCCTTCAGAAAATGCATGTTAACACAAGCCCTATTGTAGCCACTTTGTGATTTTTTTAAACAGGAATATGCTCCTGTTTTGAGCCTTTGCTCCCTCTTTATTTTACGTTTTATTCATTTGTCTACGAGAAGAGGGGTACATAAATGTAAACCTCTAGAATGCTGCTGTTGCCAGTGTTGGATCGCTCTCACTCTTCCCACTCTCATGCGGGTGTAAAATAATGGTGTGCTTCTTCTCGCACTCACTGACATGCATACATACACACAGAGACACACATAGACAGACACACACACATACAGAGATATAAAAACATGCACACTTTTGTTTCTCTCTTTTTTAAATATATTTTACACTCGCTAAACACCAAAAGCAGTGCTTAGTGAGTGTAAAATAAAGGCGGGCATTCTGTTTTCTCAGTCCGAGCTCCACTGTGGCTTGATATGCTGCCATGAAGCGGTGGACATGTTTTTCAGCAGACATTACCTCTATATTAACATCCTGCTGAAGTGCTCATTCTCTGCCAGGAATAGATCTGCCATGATGAGAACAAAAAAGTAATAGTTGATCACAACCTTCTCAAAAATGTTTTGATACAAGTTATGCTTTCGATTCATCATTACAAATAAACAGCTGATCTGCTTTTCTAATAAACTTTGTTCTGTCAAGATAGTACCTGAGCTGCCTATACACATCCAGATTATGTAGAATCCTTTCTCCATGGTTCTAGGGGTCTGAATAAAACACTGGGAGATCGATGGCTTTACTCAAAGAAAACTCTGAAACAACTGGGCATAAAAGAAAGATTTCTTATTAATATAATTGTCTTTCTCTATGGAAGAGTGGATAGGGTTCACCCACCAAGAAAGCTTGCAACTCAGATACTCTTCTTGCAAATGTCACAGTAGTGAATACAGTCTTTCATGTGATGAACATTAAGCCTGCCTGATGAACTGTTCAGAGAGACAGTTAACTTTTCCAGCTTAAAGTTAAGATTCCAAGAAAGAGCTAGCTATTTTCTAGTAATACTAAGATGCAAAACTCCCTTTAGAAACTGTTTCATCAGAAACAGTGATGAAAGGGAAGGATATATGGGCAAGCATACTGAAATGGCTGCTAGATGAACCTTGATGGAATACAAAAAGCTATAGGAAAATAACTTGCAGTAATATTTAAGCACCACTGGTACATAATCTCTACCAAGTGTCTTGGTTACTGACCAGGCACCAAGTAGAAAATCTTTTCTACTTGCTAATAAAAGCTTTTTTGCCTCCTTTAGCACTTACTGCACATCCTCATGAAACAGGTGCATAAAGGTTATCAAAACTGAACCAGGTCATCAGGCAGACAATGTTAATCACTCCTCTTTTCTTGATGTACTGGAAAATATTAGGGTTAAACCAAACACCCTAATAATGGGCAATTTCAACTACTCCACCATTAACTGGCAAAACTACTCATGTACCAACTCCTTCGCTCAACGCTTTCTGGAATTCATAAACTCCAATGCCCTGGATCAACTTATCCACACCCCCACCAGGGGCAACAATATCCTAGATCTAGTCATTACCAACATGAGTGACCGGTGTTCCACAACTGAAGTCAACGCCTCATTGGTCCGATCCGACCATAAGCTAATTAGCCTAGATATCCACATCCTGCCCCCACCCCCACCCCCATTAAGGAAACCACGGTAAAAAATTTCTCCAAAGCCAACTTCATGCTTCTTAAGACAGAAGTGGTAAACTTCATGACACCCGTGCAGATGGACAATACAGTTACGACTACTGAATCTTACACAATTGTACTTTATAAGCACGTACATGAGTGCATGGATCGTGCTAACCCAAATAGAACCAAGACGCTATCCTCCAAAAAAAGGAAGCCAATTAGGTGGTCCCCTGCCATAAACAAACTGTACAACAGAAGGAAGAAACTGTTGCAAAGGAGTGTAAAATCCCATGAGTGGAGGAGCTCCCTGGTCAGCCTCAGTAAGAAGCTGCGATCCCTGATAAAATCCTCCAAAGCTAGTTACGAAAACAAAATCGCCACTGATTCTAAAGACAACCCCAAAGCATTCTATAGCTATGTCAAGAATCTCAATGGCAACACTCAGATCTGCTCTGAGTTACAGCACAATGGCACTAAATATACAGACCCAACTTATATTGCCAACATCCTGACAGATTGGTTCAGTGCTAACTTTACCCCCCTCTCACCCCCTAAAGAGCCCATCTCTATATCGGAAGAATGCAAAGTTCCTGTAATCACGGCTGCACAGGTAAAAACCACACTCTCCAAAGCCAAGAACACAGGATACATGGGACCATACAATATCCCAGGCTGTGTTCTACATGAACTACAGAACGAACTGGCACCCCACCTAAGTACCATGTTCAATCATAGCCTCACCTCAGGCTTTGTGCCTGCTGAATGGTGCACAGTGACGGTTATCCCACTCCACAAGTGGGGAGCCACCACAAACCCCGGGAACTACTGCCCCATTAGCCTGACGAGCCTGGTCTACAAGGCCATGGAATGTATCATCATGGAACTTATGAACAAAGACATTGGTAATCTCCAAACTCTGGACCCCACCCAGTTCGGGTTTGTAAAAGGCAGATCATGTCTCCTAAACCTGATAAACTTCTTTGAAGCAGTCACCAAAACCGTAGACAAGGGTAAGTTGATTCACACAGCATATCTAGATCTTGTCAAGGCTTTCAATACCATTCCCCACACTGGAATTATAGATAAACTCACTAAACTAGGTATAAATCCCTATGTCACAAGATGGGTTGCCAACTGGCTCACTGACAGAACCCACACTGTGAAAGTAGCAGACTCCAAATCCGACATCAGACCAGTGACAAGTGGAGTACCCCAGGGTTCAGTTCTGGGTCCTCTCCTGTTTGGTATCTACTTCTCTGAAGTACAGGCTAACACAGACGGTCTTTGGCTAACGAAGTTTGCAGATGACTGCAAACTAGGAGCCATAATCGAAACTCCTAATGATGTAGACAGCCTACAAAAGGGCCTCACTGAGACAGATGCCTGGTGTCAAAGCCATGGCCTCAAGCTCAATGCCAAAAAGTGCTTTGTCATCCCCTTTGGTAAAAACTCTGTACCCATGAACTACAACATAGGTGGTAGTATTCTTAACACCGAACGTGTGATAAGCGACCTTGGGACACAGGTGGACAGTAGTCTCTCCTTTGATAATAACATTGCCACAGTAGTCAGGAAATCCCTCTACATGGCACACCTCACCACAAAAGGTTTCTCATCCAGAAAAAAAGAGGTCATTGTTCCCCTTTACTCATCACTCATTAGACCCATTATAGAGTACAACGCCACTTTTGGTATGTACCTCCCAAGAAATCTACAACAACTGGAAAGGCCGCAGAAATACCTCACAAAGGGGATTACTGGCCTCAAACAGATGCCTTACGCAGACCATCTCAAAAAACTCCAGCTTTACTCAGTCACATATTGCCTACTCAGAGGTGATCTCTGCCTAACATACAAAGTTATGTCAAACCTAGAGCTGTTGGACATGCTCCACTTAAAGAAATCCCAATCCCTCCAAGCTATACGCTCTAGGGACCTAAACCTTGTCACCACAATAAACAGAACATAGATAGATTCCTGTCACAGAGACTTCCCATACTCTGGAATAAACTACCTATCTACATCAAACAAAGCTCCTGATTAGCACTCTTCAAGAAAAATCTTAATGATTGGATGGGAAATAGGAAATTCACCCCGGGGATCACCTCTGTGGCTCTGCTCGACAGTGGCACAGGAAAATAATTTTCTTGGGTGGCAAAAGCCATGGTATCTTTTTGGTTGGGCTTGTATAGGCCCCAGGGCCAATAGCCCAGTACCTACCTATGACCCTATGAATCATCCCTGCAGCAAGCTGAAGTATTTTAAGACTGTGGTAAAACAAACTCCCCTCGTCTTGTGTAAGTAGAGACAATTTGTGAGAAACAGTGTGGTAATTGCTCTTGGTCAATTCCACAAGAAGAAATTACAGGAAGTAAACTTATACTAACAGTAGATATTCAAATGATCACTGCTGCAGTTGCCTTAGCTATACGGGATATATTCTTCTGCCAAGGATATAACAGCCAGCCAGATTGCAAATCTTCAGGGCACCTTCACATGCCCAAACCATTAGTCAGTGCAAGCTGAGCTGACTAAAAAGACAGGTTTGGGTGCCAAGTCCTTAACAGCTTTCATTCCAACAGAGAAAGGGAGGCTGAGCTCTAAATTGGCAGTGCTATGAACAAAATAAGTATTCCTACCCTGGCATTAACACACCAAAAAAACATGGGGGGTGGAGGGAGCAGCTACTGTAGCACTGATCATTCGAACATTTTTTTTACAGTAAGTGTACTTACCACAACTGCACTGTGTTCATCATACTGATCACTGCTGCAACGCCCTTAGCTATATGGGTATGGCTACGCTAATTTACCAAATTAGGAAGGTGGAAACAGAGAGTTCAGAAATCCAAGAGAATGGTCCCAATAAATCCTGATCTACAGCCAGAGAAGGTACACTGTAATAGTACATACAGATGACCAAGACACTGCTTCTAGGCTACTTCTAGAACTCAACCCTTTCCAAAAGGCCATAGATAAAGCCAAGGCCCTGGCAGAGTGGTCCTTGACCCTGCCTGGAATACGTTTGTTGTGATGAGTGTAAACAAATGTTACATCCTGACCATACCGCTAGATCCATGTTGTATTGTTTTTGTCTGGTTCAACATTTATGCTATTGGATTTGACCTCAGCACTTTTAAAGAAGCTTGGAACCAGGGGTCTGACTCCTCCCATAACCATGAATCCCTCTGGTCCCCAGATTACCTCAGAGTTTGCCTGCTTACGGTTACACATTTTCTTCCCCAAGAAACCTATACACAGGCCTAATCTGACACCACCCAGGTAAAAAAAAAAAGGTGATATAGGGAAAACAGCAGGAAAAGTTGTCCAAAAGACAAGACTCTTGATCACATGCAACAGTTTCACTGGGGGGGGGGGTGACAATTAAGGATAGAGGATGGAGGGAGGGATGTTGAAAAGGATGAAGACAAGACAACATAGATCTAGTGTTATTGTAAGTACATAATTTTTGTATCTAATGTCTGTTTTCATCAAATTCAGCCTTCGGGGTAGATTCTCAAGCTACTGAAACACCTGAGTGGAATTAAGGCAGAAAATACCTGTGAATGGTGCACCTAAGGGAGGTCAAAAACCTGGACTGTACATCCAGCTTGTAGTGTGACACAAGGGTATGAACAGTTGCCCAAGCTGTTGCAGCCCAAATCTCATCAATTGGGACCCTACCCATAAAAGCAATGAAAGTAGGTACCACCCTTGTAGAGTGAGCCTTTGGTTTGTTATGTAAAGTCAAACCCAGCTTTCCATACATAAAGGTTATACAGTCAGTCACCTGGAAAGAGTAATGTTGGATAATGCTTGGCCAAACTTAGCTATGGAGTAACGTTGGATAATGCTTGGCCAAACTTAGCTATGGAGTAACGTTGGATAATGCTTGGCCAAACTTAGCTATGGAGTAACGTTGGATAATGCTTGACCAAACTTAGCTATGGAGTAACGTTGGATAATGCTTGACCAAACTTAGCTATGGAGAAAGCAATGAAAAGCTAATTGGATTTTCTTATATCCTTTTTTGTGTGTTAAAAATAAACTGAGCTACCAATGAACATCTAGCATGTGTACAACATACACTCCTTTGTTAGAAAACTTTGGGAAGAATACTTGCAAATTGATACTTTGATTTAGATTTACTTGAAATTCCACCTTTGGGAGAAAATTAGAATCTGTTCTTAAAGACACTCTGTCTTGATGAAGAAAAAGCAAACATGGAGGTGTACAAGATGAAGCCTACAGCTCAGAGAGTCGCCTTGCAGAGATGATGGCTCCCAAAAAGAGTTTTCTAGGACAGATATTCAGATCTACTGTAGCAGCAGATCCGAATGCAGGTTTTGTTAAACCTTGAAGCATGATGGTAACATCTCAAAGGGGAACTGGGTCCCTGATTAGTGGCCGTAATAGGAAGATTTCTACTCAAAAAGGAGTCTGAAATCTTCAGAGAAGTGATAGATGTTTGGTTTTTGCCCTATAGGAAAAGTGGAAATGGAAGCTAGCTGCACCATGATGATTGAAAAACTAAATCCTTTGTGAAAAAGTTCCTCCAAGAAATCCGGAAATGGTGGAACAGGAGCAGAGAAAGTTCCAAGCCTCTGGAAGAAGCCCAAATAGCAACCCTCCCTCTTTTACAAAGATAAACTTTTCTAGTGTTTAGCTTCAAGATGGGCATCTCTGGTCATCGTTAAAAGTGGAGAAACCATGGGGTTAGTTTTAAGATCTTCAGGTCTAGATGTAGTTTTCCTACTTCTGCTGTTGAGATTTGCATCTGACTGGTTGGCATGTCAGGAATTTTTCTCTTTTTCTGGAAGGGAAACAAAGGGAATAATGCAGTCTCTGTTGGTTATCCTCTGTGCCCATGTATCTTGTGGGATGGCCTGATAGACTAAAGGGTACAGGGATAAGTGTCCCCCAACTGCCACCAGAGTGTGGCAGTCTTGCAACACTTCAGGAGTGCTGGTAGAGCTTCTTGGTGAAAGTACCATGAATCCCCTGATTCGCCAGGGCACCTCTGCCTCTGAGGTGATATCTTTTAAAGTTACCACCCCCCACCCCAAAGAGGTCTGGTTTGTAGAAAAGGTCTCTTCTGGGGGTGGAAAAACATTCTGACCCTGGACATAGTCTTGTCTTTCTGTTTGCTCCTGGTGAGTGTCTCCATCACAGGTCCAAAGAGTCTTGAACAATCAAAAGGGGCTTTAATGAAGAGCATCTTAAAGCTTTCTGAAAAGTTGCACATGTGCATCCAGGCTTGTCAGGGTATAGCCATGCTGGTGCCTGTTGTCCTAGCCATACAATCAGCTGATTTGAGAACAGACATGTGGAAACACTAGAATGCAGCACAAGACCACTTGGACTCCAGTGACTTCTGGGTTTACACAGGTAAATTACCCAAGAAGGACTTTGCAAGCTATTCATCACTTCTCTCTGAAAACATGTCATAAGTGAGATAATTCAGAGCTCTAAGTGCTAAGATCACTGAAGCATGTGTCAGCTTCCCAAATCTGTCCAATGCCCTTGACTCTTTGTTAAGGGGATAGATAGATATGTTCTCCTCAGAGAGCTCCTTTTTGAGACTGCCAAAACATCCATGACACCCACCAAGGGACCCTTGCTTCAGTGTTTCTTGGTTCTGGACGCTACCAAAATCTTATCCAGTTTTCATGGTAATGGCTCCACCACATCAGGCTCCTTCCATGCTCACTGAGAAACAAGGGCTATAAGATCATCAGCTTGTGGCACTGCCCAGGAGATAGAACAGTCAGGCCCAAAGATCTCAAGGAATACAGTCTCCTCATGACATGAGGTTTACCACCAAATCCCTCATTGCTACATCAATTCTAAAAGGTCTCCTAAGTAAACATCCTCTAAGGGGGATCTTGGGAAACCCCTTCCCTCATCAAAATCTGCATCTTCAGTGACAGACTCAGATGACAAGTATGTCTCCTCTTGCATATCTATTTCCTTGGCACCTCCATCATAGGGACTTCTGTGGAAAAATGGGGAGATCACAATGTAAGAATCTCCAAAGCTGGAGGAAGCTGCTGCTGTCAATCTGAATGAGCAGATTTAGGAACAGCATTTACAAAGGGTCAGGACAGAACACAGCATGGCAAAGACACCTCTTCTCTTCACTTGGAGAGAACCCTCTCAAAAACCTCATATGCTGAAGATGCAATCGGGGCTAAGGAAGTGCTCCATATATCCAAAAGAGAACTAGAGGTATGCCCTCTGCCTCAACTCATCCCAGCTCCAAAGCAGACCATAGTGGAGACCTCTCAAGAGCTGAAGGGGAAATGGTGGGTCCAAAATCTTTGGAGTTGACCCTGACCCCAAAACCTGAGTTCCGAGACTCATCCTTATCACACTGTGCTGGAGTCAGGAAAGTAAGGGAAATTGCTGGGAGTTGAGGTCAAATAGGCATTTAGCTCTGACATTGGTGCTCCTGTGGGAATGCCAAAGTCAGTGGGCCTCGAATCCAAAATTCAGACCAGAAAAGGAGAAACCAGCAGAAGGGAAGCAAGGGGCTGAGCCCAGAGCCCCTGAATGGGTAGCTACTAGGATGACCCCAAGCTGAAATTGCATCCAAAGGAACTTCCTCATCATCCAATCTACATCCTCTTTAGAGGGACTTCTCTATAAAAAGCAGGACCTGAAAGAAGCTATCAATGCTAGTCAATAAGATTGGTGCTCCAGCAAAATAAAAGTGTCCATCAAGAGATTAGGAGTCAGTGATCAGATCCAATTATCTCTTCAGTTTTCAAGGCCAGACTACGAGACTCCAAGGTAGTGCTTGCTTGACTTGCTGTTCTCTGTCTGACTGTTACTGATCTCTGCCTGCATTTGATTTTGGATTGGTTATTCATTTAAATGTTTGGCTGCTGCTTCTTTATCTTTTTCTTATACCGCACATTGTTTTACATTTTTGGTTGGCTAGGGTCATTTAGAAAAGAATTTTCTTTGCAGACACTGAATAATAGCCAGTTAATTAGAGGTAGGAGTAGAGAAGTAGCATTACTCATTTAACTAGAAATATTTAGTGGTATCTTTATTTAGCTGTAGTGCTTGCTTGACTTGCTGTTTGCCTAACTATTGCTGAAATGTCTGTATTTGATTTTTCCACCCATCCATTCACTGTTGTACTTTTAAATTTGGTAGCTTTTGAGTATCCATCCCTAGTATAAATCTGATTTTGGAAACTCCTCCCAGTTCCATCTCATCAGATTATTATAATGAGCACTGAGAGATCAGTTGGGAAGGCCCTCCCCCTTAGTCTCTCAAACTTGAATTATCTTCTGCTTCCTCCCTTCCCACTTAAAAAAAAACACTTTATTCAGCTGCTTTTACTGTATTTGTACTCATAGCTATCAACTTTCCATCTCCAAAATGAGGAACACTAGCCCTCATAATGTGGAACAAATGGGCAAAATATGGAAAACGTACTAATGGCTTACTAACAACTTCAGCTAGGAAGGTCATAGGATGGTTAATATGTGCTGGTTTTACTTATAAAGATCTCTAAGTGAATTAATATGATTTATTTCTATTTACCATGGATTTCACTTAAAAAATTCCAAACACTGAATGTGTTACAGACCTTTTCACTGTTGAACTTTGAGGAACATGAACTTTTTAAGACCCCAAATGAGGTACGTTCCTCATAATGAGGTACACTTGAGAGGTATGTTTGTATGTCTTCCTACTTTATTTAGTGTTTTGCTCCACTTTCTTAAAGTGTTCAATTACATTTAATCTGTTACATTTATTACTGCTTGTTCGTAGCCTGCTTACATTGTAACTGTTTTGATTTAAGCACTTGGGCTTCAAACTAGTTATCTTACATAAGGAAAGTTTGTGGTCAATACTCTTCTGGCAGGAAAGGTAGCCTACACCCTTCTGAGTTGGGAATTGTAGGTTGAAGACTTACTGTGTCTGTTATTCTAAAAGTGTCTGTTCTGATTTAAGCACTTGGGCTCCAAACCAGTTATTTGGCATTACTGTTGAGACAGGTTTTTTTAACTACTACTGCATCTAGTTTCCACATAGCTGAGCACTGGTCATCATGTTCCTTATCTTGCTGACCTATTCAATATTATAATTTACCTCTCTCCTCTATAGTAGATCAGTAGCCATGGATACACACTTCCCAACTCTCTCTGTGGCCAATCTGGTTGAGATGGGTATTGAGGTATTGTAGCAATTGCCTCATATACATTTATTCTTAATAAAACAGATAAAGTGCATTTACACCTCTCACATACTTCAACACTGGAGGCAAAGCTCTCTCATACAACTAAAACTAATCCTACAGAGGTTGTCAGTGACATTTGCACCATGCCTACTGCACAGGGTAAACACCCTACACATAAAACTACTTATGCTGAGGCACTTAGAGATAACCTTCCTAAAACAATAAGACCTCCTGCACAGTACAATCAAAGAAAGGGTCCTCAGCCATAATGTAAACACTCCATTAAAACACCATGCACAGCTACACACAGTAACAGTGTAACCAGTGCCCCTGCTGCTAAGCCCTTAAGGCAAACCAGCACACAACCAAATTTCCCAATCATTAGTGATTCTATAGTGAGGCATTCTGATGTCCTCCTTACCAGACTTAGTAAAAACAGAGTTATGCCTTTCTGAGGCTAGGATCCATCAAGTCACACAGGCACTCAGGTCATTGAACCACAGGTACCAGTATGACTTGGGCATAGTCCATGTGGATGTTAATGACTTGAGACTTATCTCCCTTGGCTAGATGAAGCAAGATATAATCAAGCTCTCTAATTGTGTGTCTTGGGCAGGTATAAGCATAGTACTGCACATACTACCTTCTCCAAGGATGATGCCATGTGACCGATTTTAACAACTGGTTTAGCTTCTGATGACAATCCAGGGGAGTACAATATCTGATGGTCTGGGAGGACATGGTTGACAGATCATGCTGCTTTGCCAGGGATGGTCTGCCCTTATCTACTCTAGGATTTTGGATATCAGCAAAAAACATTTCCACCAACATAGTTTTTTTTTTTTAGGCATTTTCTATAAGCCTAATCTGGATAACTGGATGGGAAACAGAAAATACATCCCTAAGATTCTACCCGTGTCCCTGCTGGACAGGGGCATTGGGTGCTGATTTGTCTATGTATGGGCTAAACTCTTGGCTAGGCTTATAAGTGTCTCAAGGCCAATAGCCTAGTAACTTCCTATGATCCTATAATGTCAAACTGATAAACCTAATGACTTAACTGAACCTATGAAGGAATATCTGAAGGTGGCACTACTCAATGCTAGAAGTCTCAACTAGAAATTTCACTCCTTACAACTCTCTCTCCCTGGAGAGTGTAGACATCTGTGTAGTAACAAAGTCATGAAAGTATCCCAGCAATGCAAGGTTATAATGCCTTTCACATCTTTAGACCAGCTACTGCACAGGAGGGAACTAAAGGTGGAGGAGTCTCAGTCTACATTAAAAACAACTTCACATCCAGACTCGTTAAAGTGTATGACCCACTGGAACTCATACATGTGCAGCTAATCATAAACAGGGTGTCATATCATATCATTGCAACCTATAGATTCCCCTCTTAAGTCCCAAGAAACCCATACTACCTATCTCAATGTACTAGAGCCCCTCACTGTTCAACCCAATATGATATTCCTTTGGGATCTCAACTATCCTCTATAGATTGGGAATCCTGCATCACTTCCAATGCACAAAATACCAACATCCTGAAACAATTGGTCCATTCTCCTACCAGGGGTACAAACATCCTTGACCTCGCACTCATGAACATGGGGGCTGATGCTCCTCACCCAATGTAATGTCTTTGCTCTTCAGATCTGACTATAAGGCAGTATTACTTGAAATAAAAATTAAATCCAAGTATCCAGCAAAACCAAAAACGTTTAGGAACTTCTCCAAGGCTAACCTCTCTCTAGGCAACACCTTGGCTAAATTCCAAGCACCCCCAAACCCAGTAAACACAATAGCATATTCTGAGCTATTTACAAAATCTCTGTACAGCCATACTGATGGCTGTATAGAGCAAACTGTGCCCACTCATATTAAGAATAAGAAACTCAAATGACAAGCCACCCTGGTGGAATCACTATCAATTGGTTATACAACAAAAGAAAAAAAATCTTGGCCAAGCATAGGAGGAACAAATTCACACATACTAAAAGCCTCCTGACCAATCTAAACAGGTAGCTAAGGGGGGTAATTAATACTGCAAAGGATAAATTTGAAGGAAAAATAGTTTCTCAGGCAAAGAGCAACCACAAAGTTTTCTACAGCTATAACTTCAGGGGAAATACACAAAAATGCTCAGAACTTGTAAGTGCTATCATCCACACTGAACCAGAAGCCATTGTCAACCTTTTGGCTGACAGCTTCAGCTCAGATTTCTCCCCCCATTCCCCCGATAGTCCACAGGAAATTCTGCATACCACAATCCCCCCAACCATTATTAGGGAAGAGGTCATCAATGCACTTTCCAAGGACAAAAAAGTACAGTTTTGTACCTACCATAAATGTAGATGTTCGAAGATCCACATTGCTGCAGTCCTTACTTATGGGTAGTCCACTGTCCTCGGTCGGCCCGAATACCAAAGTATTAGGCTGACGTCGGTCATGGGCGCCTAGATCTGACATCAGAGCGTCAGGGTATAAAGGCGCATGACCGACGTCATATCCTCAGTCTTTTCTTGCCCCAGATGTCAGAAGGCCAAACCAGAAAGGCCACAGCCAAAAACAGAATACCTCCCAAAAACATGCCCAATAACAACCATCACCTAAAGCAGAGCACCAAGTCTAACTACAGTGGGGAAGGAGGGAGGGTAAATTGGACTGCAGCAATGTGGATCTTCGAACATCTACATTTATGGTAGGTACAAAACTGTACTATGTTCTTCATCTCACATTGCTGCAGTCCTTACTTATGGGTAGAATCCCAAAGCAACGGGAAAGGGAGGATGGTAAAACTCATAAAGCATTAGGGGCCGCTAAAATGCCCTGTAAAATTGCAGTGGCAAATCCAGCCCTAGACTTAGAATAAAGAGGAAGGTGGTAATGTTTAGAAAAGGTATGCACTGAACTCCAAGTAGCTGCCTCCAAAATGTCTTTTGTAGCTACCCCCCTTAGAAAGGCCATAGAAGTAGCAGTAGCCCTAGTGGAATGAGGCCTGATTCCAGCAGGAATCTCCTTACCATGATGGGAATAACAGAAAGAAATACAAAACCCAATCCATTTAGAAATAGTTTGTTTTGAAACAGGTTTACCCTGTGAACCCAAAGCAAAAGAAACAAACAATTGCTGAGACTGTCTGAACTCCTTGGTTCTGCTCAAATAATAACGAACTGCCTGTGAATATCCAAAGTATGCAAAATTTTCTCCCCTTTATTTTGGGGGTTTGCATAAAAAGTAGGCAAATGAATAGTTTGATTTAAAGCCACACTAGAAACCACCTTAGGCATAAAGGAAGGATTAGTACGCAAAGATACCCTATCCTTATGAAAAATCAGGAAAGGCTCCACTGCCATGAGGGCCTGTAATTCAGAAACCCTTCTTGCAGAGGTAATGGCCAACAAAAAAGCAGTTTTCCATGACAAATACTTTAACTCGGCAGTAGCTGCAGGCTCAAAAGGTTGTAGAGTAAGTTTTTTCAACACAAAATTGAGATCCCAAGCAGGAGTAGGAGCTCTACGTGGGGGTCTTATATTCTTTGCCCCTCTAAGAAATTGCTTAAACCAAGGATGAGAGAATAAAGGAGGGTCACAATCATAGTGAGCAGAAATGGCTGCAGCATAGACCTTTATTGAGGAGAAAGACAAACCCTTGTCCAATAACTCAGTAAGATATTGAAGAGCAACACTTAAATCAGGTTTGGAGACATCAAAGTCCTTTCCTTTAAGCCAAATAAAAATCTCCTCCATTTATCAGCGTAAACTTTCCTGGTACTAGGCCTCCTGGCCTCCAAAATAACATTCAAAACTTGTTGTGGAAGCTGAGACCCTCTAGAGTCTAAAACAGAATATGCCAGGCTGTTAGATGTAGAGACTGAATCTTGACATTGAGGAAGTGACTGTCCTCTTGTGACAAAAGGTGCGGAATCAAAGGCAGAGGCCATGGAGGTTCTCGTACTAAGCTCCTCAGTAGTGGGTACCAGTGTTGTCGAGGCCAATCCGGTGCTATCAAAATCATGGTTGGCTTGTCTTGTCTGGCCTTCAAGAGTACCTTGGGAAGAAGAGGCAGAGGTGGAAAGGCATATACATGCAGATTGTTCCAACTGAATGATAGAGCGTCCACCTTCCAAGCTGTGTGATGAAACATTTTTGTGCAAAACTTTGGCAACTGGTAATTTAGTGGAGAAGCGAGCAGATCTATGTCTGGAGTTCCCCATAACACTGTCAACTGTTGAAATACATGAGGATCCAATTTCCACTCGTGAGGATCCACTATTTGTCTGCTCAATACATCTGCTAAGGAG
This sequence comes from Protopterus annectens, assembly GCF_019279795.1. Classification (NCBI taxonomy): domain Eukaryota; kingdom Metazoa; phylum Chordata; order Ceratodontiformes; family Protopteridae; genus Protopterus; species Protopterus annectens. Next base: position 1,408,649,228 of record NC_056733.1, read on the forward strand.
TTCTGTGCTCCTGGTAGAAACCTTGCCTGAAGATTGAGGTGTAGATTGAGAGCAGTTTCCCACAGAATCATCGCTTGCCTGCAAAGAGGGTAAGAATGGGTTCCCCCCTGCTTGTTGATGTACCACATGACAGTAGTGTTGTCTGTTTGAATCAACACCTGCCCTGGGTGAAGTAAATCTTTGAAAGCCATCAATGCAAACTTTTAGTTATGTACTCACCATAACTTCAGATGTTTGGGATCCATCTCGCCTACATTCTGACTGATGGGTTCGGAGCCGATCCCTCGGCTCCGACTCGGCACGCTTATGCCAAAGAGCGAAGTCTCTTATTGGCTGAGCTTACTATATCCCAGGATGCACCACTACCAGTCCCCCAGATCTAGTTTGTCCGCATACATGCACACATGCACGCCCTGCTTATATAACATCGTCAGATGAAACAAGATAAACAGTAGAACTCAAAACCGTTCAATCTCTTCTGATCTCCAAGGCAGGGGGAAGGAGGGTGGGTTTAGGAATGTAGGCGAGATGGATCCCAAACATCTGAAGTTATGGTGAGTACATAACTAAAAGATGTTATGTGATCCTATCTCGCCTACATTCTGACTGATGGGACAGCGTCCTAGCACCTGAATCCTGGGTGGCTCACTGGAAAACACTCCTGAGTACCGTGGAACCAAATGATGCTCGTCCTTTAGATGCCACATCCAATTTGTAGTGGGAAATGAAAGTGTGCGGATTGGACCAAGTAGCCGCAGCACAAATCTCCGATATAGCGAGCTTGGAATGAAAAGCTATAGAAGTAGCCATAGCTCTGGTAGAATGAGCTTTGATAGATGTTGTAAGTTGCTTATTCGAAGAAGAATAAGCCTGAGTTATGCAATCTCTGATCCATTTGGAGATAGTAGCTTTTGTGATGGTTTGACCCAATTTATTATCTGAGAAGGACACAAACAACTGGTCTGACTTACGGTTGCTGAGTCCTGTCTAAATAGAAGCGTAATTGCCTGTGAACATCCAATTTATGGAGAGTGTATTCTGCTTCATTGGAGAATTTTGGGAAGAAAACTGGTAGCTCTAGAGATTGTTGGAGACAGAAACTAGAACAGACCTTTGGGACAAAGGATGGATTAGGCCTAAGTGATACTCTATCCTTGTGGAAAATCAAGCACGGTGGCTTAATAGACAGGGCTTGAAGCTCTGAAACTCTTCTTGCAGAAGTAATTGCAACTAAGAAGGCAGTTTTCCAAGACAGATATTTTAACTCACATGTAGCAGCCGGTTCGAAAGGGGAAGATGTTAATGCGCCAAGCACCAAATCAAGATCCCACGGAGGCAGGATGAAAACTGGGGTCTTAACAGGCCCGCACCTTTAATGAAAGTTTTGCATAGTCTGCTGCTCATCAATGGAGGATCCATGGATTCGTGGAATTTAGAGATAGCCGCTAGTTGGACTTTAATAGTAGAGACAGAAGATCCTTGATTAATCAGGGATGTTAAGAATTTCAAAACCTCTGGGATAGGAGCAGTGATAGGGTCTAAGCCCTTGAGTTGAGCCCAGATAGCAAACCTCTTCCACTTACTGAGGTACAATTTGTTAGTGGTGGGTTTGTGGGCCGAAGATAAAATGTGAACAACTTCCGGGTCTAGTGTGTGACTTCTGACTAAAGTCGGAAGTGGAGGAGCCAAGCTGTCAATTTCAAAGATCGAAGGGACTGATGCTGATGTCCCGACTGATGAATTAGCAGGTCCGAATTAGGTCTAAAGTCCACGGATCGTCCACGCATGCTTCTTCAGGTAAGGAAACCATACCGGACGAGGCCAGTATGGGGCAATCAGTATCATTGGACCCCAATTGAGAAGCTTTTGAATGACTTTGGAGAGAAGTGGAATCGGAGGAAAGGCATAAAGTAGCCCTGTTGGCCAAGGTTGTGCTAGAGCATCCATAGCTGGTACTCCCTGATGTGGGATCAAGGAGAAGAACCTTTGGCACTTGGTGTTTAGTGGAGTTGCAAATAGGTCGCAGCACGGCGTCCCCCATCTCCTGAAAACCTGAGCTGCTACTGTTTGGTTTAGAGACCACTCGTGAGGAGAGAGAATTGTCCTGCTCAATTTGTCTGCCAATATATTTGATCTTCCGGAATGTGGGTCGCTACCAAGAAGCGGTTGGTAGCTACAGCCCATTCCCACACTCTCATGGCCTCTCTGCAAAGGGGGTAGGATCTGGTCCCTCCTTGTTTGTTCAGATACCAGACCACCGACATGTTGTCTGTGTGGATGGCGATGATGCCCTGAGGAAGAAACTTGTGTAAGGCCTGTAGGGATAGAAGTACAGCCCTCATCTCCAACACATTGATGTGGAGAAGAGCTTCGTCTGGAAGCCAGGAGCCCTGAACTAGCCTGCCCAGACAATGCCCCCCCCACCCTATCTGGGAGGCATCTGTCGTCAGGGTAACCACTGGAGAGGGAATAACAAAGGGGCTTCCTTGATTCAGATTGGATGTCTGAAGCCACCAGCGAAGGTCCCGTTTGCATATTTCCGTAATCATGATGTGATGATTGAGGGGAAGATCCTGAAAGGACCATTGAGTTGACAATAGCCACTGAAGAATCCTCATGTGCAATCTTGCCAGAGGAACTAAAAGAACCGTGGCAGACATTGAGCCTAAAACTTGTAGAACCATCCTGGCTGGGGCTTTGGATCTCGAGATCAGAGCTTGAACTTGGCCCTGTAAAGTTTGGATCCTTTCGGCAGGAAGAAAGACGCATCAATCTTGAGTCTATCTCTGCTCCTATGAACCTTATGCTGAGAGGGCAGCAAGACAGACTTTGACCAATTGAATGTAATCCCCAGGGTAGCACCCAGGATGTTGGTGGCTTTGAGGTTGTCCATTAGTAGATGCCTGGTGGTGGCAGTCAGGAGCCAGTCGTCCAGATAGGGAAACACTTGGAATCCAAGACTTCTCAGGTGAGCCGTCACTACTGCCAAACACTTGGTGAACACCCTGGGGGCTGTGGTGAGACCAAAGGGCAGAGCGCGAAATTGGTAATGACTGACTCCCAGGCTGAAGCGCAGATACCTCCTGGACGCCTGATGTATCGGTATGTGATAATAGGCGTCCTTGAGGTCTATGGAGCACATCCAAACATCCTTCTCCAACAATGGGAGAATGGATTGTAACGTGACCATTCGGAATTTGGATTTCGTGACGAATTGGTTCAGTCTGCTGAGATCCAATATTGGTCTCAGGTCCCCTGTCTTTTTTGGCACTAAAAAGAACCTGGAGTAATTTCCTGATCCGATCTGGTCTGTGGGGACCGGTTGGATGACTCCTGTTTCTAGCAGCTTTAAAGCTTCTGCGGCTGCCATTTCCCTTTGACTGGGTGGTGGGTCCGGGATTCTTTGGACGGTGGGGCGAGTATGTGAATGGGATGGTGTAACCTCCGGCAATGATCCGAAGCACCCATCTGTCCTGAGTGATTGACTCCCAGGCTTTTAGGTGCTTGGCAACGACACCCGACTGGCTCCGAGCAGCACAGCCGGGCAATCCCTCATGACGTGTGGGAGGCTGAAGAGCCATGAAAGGACTCGGTCTCCAGAATTGCGGGCCCTCTGCCGCCTCTGGGACGGCATCTCCTGAAAAATTTCCCGTCCTCTGCCTCTGGAAGGGAATCTTCCTGCTGTTGGGGAAAAACTTACGAGATTTTGGAACCACATTTTCCCTCCTTTAGCCTTGGGGTAAGGCCGAAGGGAGTGGAATAACGGGCACCTACGGCAGATAAAGTTTTTCCCTCTTGCTCACAGCGGTAAGGGTGTCTTTAACCTTCGGTCCAAACAAGGAGGACCCATCAAAGGGAGGCGTCGGCGAAGGAAGACTTGAAGGCCTCCAAGAACTGACACAAGCGAGCCAGGCTTGTCTCCGTGAGAGCCACGCCTGTGCCTGCCGCTTACCCGCCTTCGCCGCATAGGAAATGAGCCTCATGGACGAAGTTAGAAATTGACGTAAGGATAGCCAACTGAGAGCTAACCGACTGGGCTAGCTGCTCAGGTAGGTTACCCGAGAGGGAATCTGACAACTCCTTGACCAGATCCCTCTGAAGCCTGGTAAAATGTGCCAAATAATTCAGAGACCTTAAAGTAAAGGCCGCTGAAGTCAGGGTGCACTTCCTGCACCTGTCCATACTCCTAGACTCCTTATTAGGAGGATGGACGGACGTTGAAGCCTCTGCCACGCCCTGTTGTGTAGCAGATGCCACCACCATGGCATCTACAGCCACGCCTTTAGTGAGGTACTCCTTCTCGTGGGGAGCAGACAAAAATTTATTTGGACGAGAAGGGACTGGTTCCACGGTATCTGGATGTTCCCATGCCCTTCGACAAACTAAATCCAGAAGCTCGTCGAAGGGCGGAGACACCCAGGAGGCGGAGGGCTGAGCCCCAAAGGCCTTGAGGAGCACTGACTCATCAGCAGAGGGGGGTTTGGATATCCAGCCGCCTCGTTGTTTGAGGATCTCTAAGATGTCTGCAAATGAGACATCATCCGAGGACGACTGGGACCCCTCTGCATCATCAAGATCAGTGTCCGATGTAATAGACTCGGGGAGTCCACGTGCTTCCTCTTGCACGATCTCTTCCTTGGGGGTTCCTCCGAAGACAACTCAAGAACCCTCAGGAGGAGGGGAACCCCAATGGGGTAACCTCAGGCCCAGGGCTCCGCTGACTACGGACAGGGAACTGCCAAAGACCCAGTCTCCACGCCCAGGAAGGTGCCGGTAAAGCCAGAGAGATGGCAAGAGGACTTGGCCAAGGCACTCCTCATGGCCCTGAAAGCCGGACCCCAGAATCCTGGGAGTGTCCGTCCCTCGAGCCATGATAGCCGACGGAAGTCCCGCAGTCAAGCACCGAGGGGAGGCTCGGAACCGAAAGCATAGGTCCCAAACATCACCCCGGTCCAGCCGAAGAAGTCCAGCGTACCAAACTCGGACCCGAGGCCGGGTTGGAGTAAGGGTCGGAGCCGACCCTAAGATCTCCACCGGCTCCAACAGCACCTGCTCGACGGAGCCAAGCAGTCGGAGGAGGAATGGCAATGGGTGGGCCAGGTCATCGGCTCAAGCCAACTGGGTCGGAACCAAACAAATTTTTGGAAGACTGGGGACTGGAACAGTCTTTGGAGCACCCTGTCTATATCAGAATCTGACATCCTCAAGACCGAGAGGAAACAGAACGGGTTCGAGACGGCCTCTCCAACGGCCCCAAAGGGCTAGGGGACCGCCCGAGGTGACTCGATAACTATCGGCGAAGGAATACACACACCAGATTCCATCGGTGCCAGGTGGACTTCGGCGCCGAGGAGGAAGTGTCTGAGCGGCGACCCTTGTCGGCTCGAGACCAGTGGAGCCGAAGGTGACCCGCCTCGATGCCCCAGCCATCGGCTCCGAAGCCAGAGGAGTCGATACTGGTGGCATCGAGGCAGACTGTTCGACCTCGGCTCCAAGTCCTTGGAGCCAAGGAGAGGCCTGCCTATGTCTCTTAGCGGTCGGATCCGACGGACTGGTCGGAACCGGCGCCCTTTCTTTAGCCGGAGAAGGAGAGAATGCCAAGGCTTCTTCAAAAGAAGGTTTAATTAACCCCTTAAGAATCAATTTATTTTTCCTCTCCTGGAGGACCCTTGAGGAAAAAGCGTGACATACGCTGCATGACTCCTGTAAGTGTTTTGCACCCAAACAATACACACAGAGCGAGTGATCGTCTGTGATGGACATTTTGAAACTACATTTTGTACATTTTTTAAAGCCCGAAGGCCTAGGATTCTGAGACATTATGTAAGACAATTTCAGTAATCTCTGACAGGAAAAATACAATTACTGACTTACTGATGACACCACTTAAATATAGGCCCACTTAAATATAGGCTTACAGTTATCGCTTAAAGCGCAAATGACAGGGAACTTTGAAAACCCTGTAAGGTTTCAGGAGGGTTGACTGACCGGGAAGGCCCTAGATGAAGGGGGCCTAAACCAAACTCAACCCAATCACACAACAAAAGTCTTCAACAAATCCAAACACACACAATGTGAAGAATAGCCGTGAAAACAGCTTTTTAATACAAAAACAGCAAAAAACTGACAGAAAAAGTTAGTTAAAATAACTACTCAGCTCAGCCAGCTCGAGACCACGTCTTCGCAGGATAGCGGCAAACGAGATCTGGGGGACTGGTAGTGGTGCATCCTGGGATATAGTAAGCTCAGCCAATAAGAGACTTCGCTCTTTGGCATAAGCGTGCCGAGTCGGAGCCGAGGGATCGGCTCCGAACCCATCAGTCAGAATGTAGGCGAGATAGGATCACATAACATCTGGACTGCTAACATTACCTTCAAGTTGATATGCAAATGTTGGAGTTTGACAGGCCACGTGTTTTGCACCCATTTTCCATTGAGGTGTGCTCCCCAAGCCTTGTCCGAGGCATCTGTCGTTAGAATCTGACTCGCCTCTGGCCGGGTCACAGAGAGTCCCTTGTTTAGGTGACATTCCTGAGCCCACCACAAAAACTCCTTCCGAATGCAAGGTATTATCTGAATGACAGTGTCTAGATCTTGGCAGTGCTGTGTCCATACATTTTTGAGATACCATTGAAGCTTCCTCATATGCAATTTGGCATTGGGAAGCACCAGAATACAAGATGCCATGAACCCCAAGGCTTGAAGGACTGTCCTTGCAGTCAGCCTGGACCGTAGAGACATTTGATGGAAATAAAGAGAAAGGCTTCTTTGTTTGTCCGGGGTCAAAAAGGCCATCTGGGAAGCTGTATTCAGTCTCACACCCAGAAAGCACATGTCCTGAGAGGGTACTAGACTGGACTTTGTTTTGTTCACAGAATACCCTATGCATCCCATACTGCCATCACATATTGTAGATGATGAAGAAGTTCGTCCTTTTCTTGTGCAATAATCAGGCAATCGTCCAAATAAGGATAAATCTGTATTCCTCTTAGTCTGAAAAATGCTATCACTGGAGCCAGAACCTTTGTGAACACTCTGGGCGCAGTAGATAAGCCAAAGGGCAATGCAGAGAACTGATAATGTAAATTTCCAGCCCGAAAACGCAGGTACCTCCTGCAACTGGGCCTGATAGGAACATGAAGGTAAGCCTCTTTGAGATCCAGAGTAACCATCCAGTGATCTTTTCCCAACAGAGGTAAAAGTTGTTGTAAAGTCAGCATCTTGAACTTTGGAATGTCCAGGTAAGTGTTGAGGATAGATAAATCCAAAATTGGTCTCCACGTGTTCCCTTTCTTTGGAACTAGAAACAGGCGGGAATAAAATCCTAGGCCCACTTCTGACAGAGGAACTGGCTGAATAGCTCCTATTTGAAGAAGTAAAGAAATTTGTCTGCGAGCCTCTATCCTTTGCCGAGGAGGGACGTCTGGCATGCCTTTGAAAGGAGGCATGGTATGGAAATAGAACTTGTAACCTTGGTTTATAATGTCCAATACCCATTTGTCCTGGGTGACTAAATGCCAATTTTGCTTGAAAAGAGCCAACTTTCCTCCCAAAGGAGCTGCCAGGCAAGAAGAATCTGGCAGCTGAAAATGTAGGTCATTGGGCCTGTTTACGAAAGGACTGGCCCCTGCCCTCACCAGCAGATTGAGCAGGCGAACTCCATTGTCTCGGCCTGAAAGTACTCTGAGCTCTGCCCCTACCACGCCTAGATCTACCCCTAGACTGAGAATCAGAAGAAGGGTACGTAGGCCAATTTCTACTAAACTTTGGAGGTTGTACCTGCAAAAAATCTTTAACAGTCTGCATAGACTTAGCCTTGTCTTCCATTTTCTTTAAGACTGACTCCACAGGAGGACCAAACAAAACTTCAGACTGTAAAGGGGCATCCAGAATTCTAGACTTAACATGCTCAGACAAATTCTGATCCTTAAGCCAGGCGTGCCTACGAATAACTGAACCAGTGGCAGCCACCCTAGAAGAAGCCTGTAAAGCATCAAAACCACATTGCAAAGAGTGCTTACCCACCTGTTCAGAAACATGCACTAAATCCTGCAATTCTTTACACTCTATGCCCTCTGCCAAAGCATCCACTTTAGACCTTAGCTGAGAAAGGAGGAAATTCTGATACTTCAACATATGAAACTGGCAGTTCAAAGCTCTCATTGCTAAAGTAGAAGAGGTATACACCTTCTTACCCCATCTATCCAAAGCTCTAGCTTCCTTATCCAGAGGAACCGGATTATTAACAACAGAGGCTCTAACACCCTTAGGCCCCTGACTAATAGTTTCTGGGTCCGCCCTAGGACTCTTATACAGATATTTATGAGCCTCAGGCACCCTGTAATACCTGTCCGGTTTAACTGGGGCAGGAGGCACAGAATCTGGATTAAGGGAAGCTTCCGAAAAAACATCTGAAACAACATCCAAAACCGGAGGTATAGCTAAGGGTCTATGCTATGGTAAAAACAAGAACTCCCTAAGTCTCTTCCGTGAATCAGAGTAATCCTGTCCCTCCCACTGAAAATGCTCCCTCATGGAATGCAGAGTTTCAGAAAATGAAAAATCCTCTGGAGGAGAAGCAGAAGGAGTGGAATCCTCTGCATCAGAATCAGAATAAGGAGGGAAATCTTGAATGTCTTCAGCAGGAGACTCCGAATCATCTGAGGCCTGCTCCAAACTTTCCAACTCTGGCTCCATCCTGGGCCTTTTATCAGGAGGGGGCATAGAACCTCTAATTAAAGTAATCAAATCCTCTGCCATTTTAAGCATGTGCTTTTTAGGCACAGACCCTGAAGAACCAGAACTGACACCAGAGGAAGGCAAGACAGACCTGCCCTTAGAAGGAGCCTTAGAAACAGTAGCAGAAGGCCTAACCACCTTAGGCATAGAAGGGAGAATAGTAACCTGAGAGGCCCCTTCAGCCTGACCTGCCTCCTGAGAGGCCACATCCTGTAAAATCAAAGTTTCCCCCTGGGACTCAACAGAAACTTCAGCCGGATCCACCTGTTTAGCTGTAGCTTCTAAAAGTCCGGCGTCCGAAACGGACGAATCATCCTGCCTAGGCTTTAAAGATTTGTCTTTGCGCTTCTTAGTAGAAGCAGGCGCCGGAACAGCCGACGGCATATTATAATTACACCTCTTGCCAAAGACTAACCTAGCGCAATTTAACCTCCGCTTTATAGTGCGCTTATTAAACCTAGCACAAAACCGACACCACTCACGCCGTGCTCCGGTCCCAAACAAGGAATACAAAGCGAGTGGTAATCCCTATGCGGTATCTGTTTCCCACAAGAAATACAATTATTCACTTTTTCTGACATACGGTAAGTAACTGAGGCAAGAAAAAACAAAAATATTCCCCAACGGGGTACTTAGCCCAACTTGGTATCGGTCTGAAACTCCGAAAACGAAAAATTTCAGAACGCCGAACGGCACTTGCAACGCTGCTTCTGCATCGGACCATGCGGCAAAAAAGACTGAGGATATGACGCCGGTCATGCGCCTTTATACCCTGACGCTCTGATGTCAGATCTAGGCGCCCATGACCGACGTCAGCCTAATACTTTGGTATTCGGGCCGACCGAGGACAGCGGACTACTCATAAGTAAGGACTGCAGCAATGTGAGATGAAGAACATCACTATCGATGGGCCCTGATACCATTTCAGGATTTTTAATAAGCGTAAAACATGACCTTCTCTGGCCAACTGAATCACTTTTCAACTGAAGCCTTCAGTCAGGATTTGTGCCCAAGGAATGGAAGATGGCTACAGTCATTCCCCTGCACAAAGGAAGTCCAACCACTGATCTTGGTATAGGCCACAAGTCTTACCAGCCTCATATACAAGGCCATGGAAAGAATTATCATGGACATGATACATGAGGATATAGGAAACCTGCAAATGCTGTACCAATCAGTTTGACTTTGTTAAAGGAAGGTCATGCAGATTAAATCTAGTGGACTTTTTGAGAGGGTCACTAAAGCACTGGATGAAGATAAGACTGTGCACACAGCTTACCTTGATCTGGCCAAGGTTTTTGACACAATACCCCACTCAGACATTATAGACAACCTCATTAATTTAGGTATAAACCCTTTTATCACCTGCTGGACAGCAAACTGGATCACTGATAGGACCCAGGATGTCAAAATAGGAGAGGCCACCTCCAAGAGCCCAGTCACTAGCAGAGCCCCAAGGGCTCCGTATTGGTTCCGCTTCTTTTTGTCATCTATTTCTATGAAATGGAAGCAAATGCTGAAGGTTTATGCCTAAGTTTACAGATGATTGCAAGCTGGGGGGGTTATCAACTCCCTTGTAGACCCTAGCATTCTTCAAGAAGGTCTACCTCTGATTAACAAATGGTGCCAAAGCCATAGTCTTAAACTCAATGCTAACAAATGCATAATTGTACCCTTTGGGAAGTCAACCATCCCTGCTAATTACTGTTTTGATAATATACCCCCTAAGAGTCAACCCAGTGGTCAGGAATCTGGGTATGTACACAGACAGTGGCTTTACCTTTAACCACCATATAGCCACAGTGGCAAGACAATTCTTTTATGTTACAGAACTTACAAGTAAGGGTATGGCATCTATGTCCAAAGAGGTCATTATCTTACTGTACTCCTCCTTTATAAGAGCAGAGTAAACTGGTACCTGTTAAGTTCAAACACTATTGTCATTGTATAACTCAATGTCATTATGTTATGACAACCTTATAGGTGCAATAAAAAACACAAATAAAACACTAAATAAAGATAAAATATAAATCATGCAAAATATATCACATACTCCAAAAACATTACACTCTAAAAACAATTATACCAATATACAACAGCCTAAATCATTACTGCACTTATTAATGAATAGTATATCCTATGATGTATTGTATTCATATTGATATACTGCACATTACCAACAGAACGTATTGCAATATTCCAATAATCATCTCATACTGAGAATATTCAGAATTCAAAATATTTTGGGAGTTGGAAAGAAAAAATAAGTTATGTAGTCACCATAACGTTCCATGTGAGTTGTTCATCTCACCTTCATTCTTATTGATGGGCTCAGAGCGATCCTCAGCTCCGACTCAGCCAACTGTCAAACTCGAGGTCTTCAACCAGCTCGAGGCCAACTTCCTATCCCATGATGCACCTTGTGCTTCCCTCAGATCTTGTTTGCTGCCAACAGGCTAAATACCACTACTAATATGCTAAGATCAGAAACTGGATAAGCAACATTAAAAGCCATGACATAAATGAATTGTCGGTCCTCAAGAAGCATGGATGGGGGTTGGAGGGTGGGACATAAGAATGAAGGCGGGATGAACAACTCACATGGAACGTTATGGTGAGTACATAACTTCTTAATGTGAAGTTGTTCTATCTCGCCGTTCATTCTTACTGATGGGTAGCGTCCTAAGCACCATCTTTCTTGGCTGGCTCATGGGAGAATGTTTTTAAGACAGTGGAACCAAAGGAAGCCTTGTCCCTGCAGGCCTTGTCTACTTTATAATGAGTGATGAAGGTATGAGGCCTTGACCAAGCTGCTGCTGCACAAATAGTATCAAATGGTAAATTAGCCATATAGGCTGATGAAGTAGATAGAGCTATAGTAGAGTGGCCTTTATCTTCTGTTGTAAAGGTGTATTCACTTAACTATAAGTGAAGGAAATACAATCTGATAACCATCTTGATAAAGTGGTTTTTGCCACTGGAGTGCCTTCTCTAGACTCTAAGAAGGAGACAAAGAGCTGATCTGTTTTCCTGAAATGTTTGGTCCTGTCTAAATAGAATCTAAGTTGTCTGTGAACATCAAGCTTGTGCAGCATATGTTCCATCTTATTAGTGTATTTAGGGAAAATACGGACAATTCAATAGATTGGTTGAGATTTGTTTCTGAGCAAACTTTAGGTAAAAATGATGGATTCATTCTGAGTGAGACTCTGTCATTATGGAAAATCAAATAAGGAGGCTTAATGGACAAGGCCTGTAACTCTGAAACCCTCTCTGAGCAGAAGTAATAGCTATTAAAAATATAAATAGTACCTTTGAGAAAGGCTTTGGAGAGTCTATGTGACATGATATTAGACCCCTGGTCACCAAGATGAAAGTTAGAAATTGCTGCCAGTTGAACTCTAATGGTTGCTGCTGCAGCCCCTTCATTGAAAAGTTTAGTCAAAAACTTCAGAATGAATAAAATTGGAGCCAAGGACAGGTCAATATTGTTCTGAAATGCCCATATAGAAAACCTTTTCCATTTACTCAGATATAACTTCCTGGTAGACAATTTATGAGAGGATGTTAAAATATGCTGAGCTGTAGCAGAGAGGTTGTGAATCCTGGCTATGTTGGGAGTTGGAGCAGCCAAGCTGTCAGTTTGAGGGACTGAAGAGAAGGATGGAGAACCACTGATGGATGAGTCAGGACATCTGGCACTGGGTCCAGAATCCAAGGTTCTTCCAATAGATGAGGCTGGAGGAAGGGGAACCAAATCTGATGGGGCTAGTAAGGGACTATTAGAATGATAGTCCTCCCCAGAGCCTTGGCTTTCTGTAAAACTTTGGGTATCAGAGGGAAAGGAGGGAAGACATAAAGGAGATCCAGGGGCCAATTGTGTACAAGTGCATCCCTTGGGGCATCTCCGAGACAGGGGCCAAAGTAGCTGCTGCATTTTATGTTTGTTGGAGCTGCAAAGAGATCGCAGCAAGGCTGGCCCCATCTGCAAAATATCCTTTCTGCTACTTCTTCCTTGAGGGACGACTTGTGAAGCAATAGAATTGCCCTGCTTAGTTTGTCTGCTATCACACTGGATCTCCCCGGGATGTGTGTTACTATCAGAAACTGCTGGGTGGAAGTTGCCCATTGCCATACTCTCAGGGCCTCGCGACATAGGGGATAAGATCTGGTTCCTCCTTGTTTGTTTATGTACCAGACCGCTGACATATTGTCTGTCTGAATTGCAATAGTTCTCAGAGGAAGAGAGTCTTGAAAGGGCAACGCTAGAAGTACCACTCTCATCTCCAGGACACTGATATGCAGATGAGCTTCATATCTCTTCCACATGCCTTGGGCTGCTCTTCCCTGATAATGCCTCCCCACCCTATCAGGGAGGCATCCATGGTCACCATGGCTATGGGAGTGTGTAGAACAAAGGGGCATTTGGTGAACACTCTGGGGTCTGTAGTGAGACCCAAGGGCAGAGCGCGAAATTGATAATGACTGGCTCCCAGCTGGAAATGCAAATGATCTCTGGATGGTCTGTCTATTTTTATGTGGTAGTACGCATCCTGGAGCTCTATCGAGCACATCCAATTGTCTTTCCCTAAAAAGGAAAGTATTGACTGTAGTGTGACCATCCAGAATTTTGTCTTTCTTACCGACTTGTTTAGTCTGCTGAGATCCAAACATGGGCCTCCAGTCCCCTGTTTTCTTTGGAACTAAAAAGAACCTTGATTAAGTTCTGGATCCTCTTTGGTCTGCTGAGACTGGTTGGATGACTCTTTTCCAGCAACCTTTGAATCTCTGTGGCTGCCTATTCCCTGTGACTGGGTGGAATGTCCGGGATTTTTCTTATAAGGGGGGGATGGCAAAGGGAAGTGAGTATCCTCTGGATATGATGCTTTGTACCCAGTTGCCTTTTATTTTTAGCCGGCATCTAGGTACAAAGAAAAGCATCCCTCAACTGCCTCCAGGGATGGGACAGGTGGGCCTCCTCTCAGGAGCACTGATAGGGCTTCCCAAAGAACTGGTCTCTGTTGTCCTGATTCTGCGGACCCCCTCTGCCACGTGGGTGGTGTCTTCCATTGTTACCCCTCCTCTGCCTCTAGAAAGAGGTTCACCATGAGTGTCCTGGAAAGTTCATTGTGTTTTACAGAACCACATATTCTCTCCCTTCTGACCTTTTGGGTAAGGTCTGGTAGGGGTGGAAAAACGGACTCCGACAGCAGACTGAGTCTTTCCGTCCTGCTCACTCCTGATAAGTGTTTCTGTCACTTTGGGTCTAAAAAGGGATGAGCCATCGAAAGGGGTGTTAATAAAGAATGACTTAAAGGGGGCCACAGAGGGACATAAGCACATCTAGGAATGTCTCCTAAGAGCAATTCCTGTACCCGCTGCCATATTCGTGACATCAGCTGCATACGAGACCAGACACATGGAAGAGTTTGCAAGAGAATTACGGGTAGTGAGCTGGGCAGTTAATTTTTGTGAGACCCCCACAACTACAGAACCCTGTAGAGTATCTCCTAGTTCTTTCAGGAGATCCCTTTGCAACCTTGTAAAGTGCGTTAGATAGTTCAGTGATCATAGAGCAAAATTCGCTGAACTAAACATGCACTTACCATATCTGTCCATGATCCTAGTCCTTATTAGGAGGATGGACAGACATAGAAGTTTCTGACTGTTCCTTCTTTGCGGCTGCCACCGCCACCACCAGAGCATCAACGGGCACTCCTTTGGTCAGGAAGGTCTTGTCCTGGGGAAAAGTTAGAAATTTATTAGGCCTCCTTACCATATCTGTCCATGATCCTAGAGTCCTTATTAGGAGGATGGATCGACATAGAAGTTTCTGACAGTTCCTTCTTGGTGGCTGCCGCCGCCACCACCATAGCATCAAGGGGCACTCCTTTGGTCAGGAAGGTCTTGTCCTGGGGAAAAGTAATACATTTATTAGGCCTCCTATGGACAGGCTCCATGGTATCCGGGGACTCCCACGCCCTTCGAGAGATTAGCTCAATTAGCTCATCAAAGGATGGCGACATGCAAGTGGTGGAGTGCTGAGACGCAAAAACCTTCAGGAAGACTGAGTCATTATCAGTAGGGTTAATGGCTTCCATCCACCCCTCTGCTTAAGAATTTCCAGGATATCTGCAATGGAGAAATCCTCAGAGGGGGACCGTGGGGACCCTTCTGACTCATCCAAGTCAGTATCTGAGGTGATGGATTCCTGTGAGGAGTTCAGATGCTTCCTCTTGCAAGTTCTCTTCCTAGGAACCTCATCAGTGAGAGCTTCTGGTGAGGTCTCGGAAGAATAAGGTTCACCCAATGGAGCTACCTGAGGCTCTGGGTCTCTATGCTTCTTTGGGATCTGTGGAGCAGAGGTAGACACTGGCGCCTTCGGGTAGGAGGTTGCTAGATCTGATGTGGCTTCCTGTGGGAACAATACTCTCCTCATGGCATTGAAAGCCCCCTGGCTTTGATGGGAGGGAAACACCGGATCCAAAGCAGCTGATGATTCTGCCCGTACCAAAGCAGTGAGTTCCGAGCCAGAGGTAGGTGCCAAACTCATCCAAGCCGAAGCCTCGAGAGGCAAAGTTGGAACCGAAAGATCAGTTCAACTATCCTCCCCAGACCAGACCGGTGACTGTCGGCTCCCAAACTCTAAGGTTGGCACTGAGCAAGTCAGAGTCAATGGAACAGACAATCCTGTAAAAGTCGTCGGTTCAGATGGTTCCACTATCATCAGCTCTGAATTCTCTGGCTCCGAAGCCTTGAGTTGGATCAGAGGAGGAACAACAGTAGTAGGGATGGGATTGGATGGTTGCAAAGCCACTGTGGTCGGTGCAAATAAAAGTTTGGCCAACACCAGTGTCTGCAGAAGCCTGTGCACCACATGATCCATGTCTGTGTCAGATAATCTTGAGGACCAAGAAGAGACCACAGAAGAAGCAATGGATTGCAATATGGGAGACTTAAGTGTCAGTGATACAGATTACAAAACCGGGGACTGGCTCCTACCTGCAATGATAACCGATGGCTCTGAGACCTGTGGAGCCGAGGTCTATGTCTTTTCAGAAACTCTGGTTGGAGTCAAAGGGGGTTTCTTCGGCTCTGATCCAGAAGATGCTTTAGAAGAAGATCTAGAAGTTTTCCCATGTGAACTGCCTTTGTCTAAGGACTCTTGGAATGTAGATTTCAACAATCCCCCCTTGCTATCAATTTGCTCTTTCATTTGTGATGCACTTTGCTGCTAAACAAATGACAAATAGAGCAATCCTCTTGTAGGTGAACTCCACCTAAACAGTAGACAAAGTCTGAATGTCCATCTGTGATGGACATCTTCTGTCCACACTTAGGACATTTTCTGAAGCCTGACTTCAATTTTTCCTGTTGAGACATATTGGCACAAGGAAAAAAACAATCCCCTCAACTATATGCTAACCACTAATACCACAGATATCTAATATATAGTCAAACACTCAAAAATAGCTTGCAAAATAAGATATCAGCCTTAACTTCAGGCTATCCAACTACACTATAAGAGGAAAAGAAAAAAACTTTAACTTCAAACTTCAGCTTTAACTTGTATATGTGTGTATAAATATATATATATATATATATATATATATATATATATATATATATATATATATATATATAAGCTGAGAGAACTGGGATAGGTGAACTAGGCCCAATAGAAAACTAGGCACATAACAGAAAAAAGTGTTTAAAGAACATAAAGTGCTGAAGGACCTTGAATAAACTATCCTACACAGCACTAATTAACTATAAACCCCCCAAAAACTACAACTAGCTAAGAAAGACCAAATTTAGTTATATTCACTGGCCTGAGCTGGTGAACTCCTGATCTGTTGCAGTGGCAAACAAGATCTGAGGGAAGCACAAGGTGCATCATGGGATAAGGAGTTGGCTTCGAGGTGGTTGAAGACCTCGAGCTTTGGCTGTTGGCCGAGTCGGAGTCGAGGATCGGCTCCAAACCCATCAGTAAGAATGAATGGCGAGATAGAACTTCACATCTGTTTTTTAGTCTATTTGTACATATGCAAATTTGAATAAAGTGCCTACCGATGGTAGGATCTCAAACAAAATATGGGTGTTATCCCTAATATTTTTTAGCGCTTCTCACAAAGCAGGTTTCAGACAAATGTTCAAGCAACGGTAAATCACTGCCAATAATGACCTCTGCTGTTTTTGCAACCCACTGCAAAGCTTTTTGTTTTGCAGCTTTAGTACACCTGTTGTACCAAGCTTTCATACAGTTAGGATGCTGTCTATTGTGTATCTATAGAAGTTCAACAGCTTCTGGGGAAGGTTAACTCTCCTTAGCTTCCTCAGAAAATAAAGGTGTTGTGCTTTGCCTATTACATTCATGGTATTATCAGCTCAGGTCAGATCCTCTACAATAGTAACTCCCAAAAACTCCGCAACCTCTGCATTAATAATTGTCAGACTATGGTTGAACATTTTAGTGGTACTAAAATCCCAAATAACTTCTTTAGTCTTTTTGGTATTTAAGACCAAATTATTCACACACTATGTTGTCAGGTTCTGAATGTCCTCCCTATATGCAGCTTCATCATTGTTTGATACAAGCACAATGACAGTCGTATCATCTACAAATTTAACAATAATGCTTGATTCATGGACAGATTTGACAGTCATGGGTAAAAAGAGCATAGAGGAGGGGACTTGGTACACAGCCCTGCGGCACGCCTGTGCTCAGAGTAAGAGTGAAAGATATGTGCTTATTCAACCTGACAGACTCTGGGTGGTTTGTAAGAAAGTCCAACAACCAATTGCTTACAAATGAAACAAGTTCTAGTGCAATATAATTTATCAACTGATTCGATAATACTGAGTTGTAATCAACAAAGAGCATCCTAAGTGTTAGGCTTTTCCAAATGTGAGAGGGCAGCATGCAAAGCCACACATACAGCATCCTCAAATGATCTGTTTGTCCAGTAGGCAAACTGATATTGATCTAAATCAGCTGGATTGGAAGCTTTGATGTGAGCAATTACCAGTTGTTCAAAACATTTTGCAAACACAAGGTAAGAGTGACTGGTCAATAATCATTAACACAAGCTATCATTGATTGTTTTTGGTGCAGGCACAATGGTCATAAATTTCAAGCAGATCAGGACTGCACACAAGGAAAGAGAGACATTAAATATATGCATAAATATCTCTGCCAGTTGATCAGCATAGGCCTGAAGCACACATCCTAGTACATTATCAGGGCCTGCTGCTTTCCGTATGTTGATGTTTTTAAGTACCTGCCATACTTCATGCACATGCAGAACCAAAGGTTATAAATCTCCAGTCAGATTAATACTGACTGGCAGTTATTATCCTTGCCAAACCACACAAAGAAACCATTTAGTTCCTCTACTAAGTTGGTATTATTATTGGACAGCATATTTGTGTCACTTTTCCTTTTATAATCCATGATTAACCAAAATGCCTTGCCACATCCACTGTAAATTCAAGTTACTATCAAAGTCTTCCACAATCTGTTTTGTACTTAAGTTTTGCAGACTTAATACACTTCTTAAGATTAGCTCTGGCAACTCTATAGGCTGAGTTATCCTTAGATTTAAATACAATGTCTCTTTCCTTAAGCAACTGTTTAACATCACTGTTCATCCACTGTTTCTCATTTGGATAAACCATAATCCTTTTGTTAACCTAACCAGGCATATACAGCAACTAGAGCTACCTCAAAGGTTCCTAACAAAAGGAATACAAGGCATAACAAAGCTGTCTTGTGCAGAATGCCTTAAAGCCCTTTTCCCAGTACTCAGTCTCCTGAGAGGTTACAAGACATTTGCTAACCCCACACTCATGAATCTCCTACATATTTGTAAGTTGAAGAGTATTAGAAATACAAGGTCTAGGGACCTAAATTTTGTCAGTGACTTTAACAGAACATGTTGGAGAGACAGATGTGTCCCAGACACTGCCCCTCCCATGGAACAGGCTTCCCATCCATGTGAAGCTGAGTTCCTCTATTATTACTCAGTTTAAGCACAACTTAAACCAGTGGATGGGGAATAGGAAATTTACACTGGGCCTGGCAACCATGTCCTTTATGGGCAGAGGTGGCTTATAAATGCCTGGCTCTTAATTTCCTGTTCAAATACAGTACATAATTCTTTCGGGAAAACTTGTCTATGCTTAGAAAGGCCCTCCACGTCATTAGTCTAGTAACACTCTATCACTCTGAGAGATCTGGTGACTGCTTGCTTTTATGACCCTTTTTCAGATTCTTTGTACTTCTCCCTCTCCTTTTCATACCATTCTCATTGATTTGACTTTGTAGAGTTTCTTGGCCAGAGAGGAAACTTAAATAGTTGAGAGCTGAATTCCCCACTTAGGCATGAAGGTGGCCCTTTAGTACCAGTTTATCTCTCCATCCTTACAGGGTGCTAGGACCTAAAGAAGCATAAGCTTCACAATATGTGCATAGGTGTGCTACCCCTAGGTAATAAGCATACAAAGTCCAGGTCCTATGGCAGAATTTTGTGGCCACAGGCCAAATACATTTTAAAACTAGAAGTCTTGTCTGATATGTTTATAATGCTGGTGACTAGCAGACAAGCAAAAAAAAAAGAGGACCTGTAAATAAAACTTAACCCCAACAGTAAAGAGAATGGTTATTACCACGAAAACAAAGGTAATCACAATTATAATATAAAAAGAGAATAGTTATCAAAGAATGTAGCTAAAGGGATTAAACTAACACAGGCAAGGAGACCTTTGTCTTGTCTGATGAAGGTTGTGCATTTTGTCAACCGAAAGCGCTTACATTACTTGTGAATAAATATTTTGTATTTGGATCTAGCCTCCTTGCCTGTGTTCATTTTGGAAGTTTGGAGTCTCGTCATTTTTATAAAGGGATTAAACATAAGAAATGATCCCAATACTAAATGAAGAGATTGTTTTTATATATAATGGGAAGGAATGAGCAAAAAGTGTAAAGACAAGAAGGAGCCTAAAGCTGACAGAAGTAAAGATCTAACTATATCAAAAAAAAAAAAAACAACTTTTCTGACAGGTTAGACAGAGCCCTCAAAAGCCACAACCTTCTGGATCAAGCAGCAAAAGAGATCGGGGTAATCTGGAGAACAGAAGGAATTATGGATAGGGGAGGAATGACAGTCTTGGAACTAAGCTTCTGAAAAAGCACAGATAGCCCAAACATCAGATCAAAAGGTAATAACCCCTAGACAACCATTAGGAAATAGTATGTTTTGACGCAAGTTGTCCTTTCTTACCCTCACAAAAAATGAACAACTGAGCTGAAGATCTGAAAGAGTTCTGTCAAGACATTACCAGAGTTGCCTGTGGGCATTCAAAGTATAGAGTATCCTTTCTCCCTCATTTTTAGGCTCATTCCTCTCCAACAAAGAAAGGCATCTTCCAGGCCTTTTTTCATTGAGCTTTGGAGCAGAATCTTGCCAGATAACTATTCAGGGAGGATTAAACACGTCTACTTGAGGAACTCCCCACAGATGGATCAAATCTTGGAAAAATCCCCTGATCGAGTTTACATTCATGAAGATCTCCCCTTGTCCTGTTGAGTTTGTCTGTCACACAATTTTGCTCTGATGGAATGTTGGATGCCTACAGAATGAGATGGAGCTATGAAGCTATACCCCTAACCTAACATAGCAAGCCTGCAAAGGAGGTAAAACCTAGTTCCCCGTTGTTTGTTGTACTGCATGAGTGTGGTATTGTCCAACAACCTGAACAGGTCCCAGGAACCACAGATGATTTAGAGAGTTCAATGCCTTGATCAGGGCAAGCATCTCTTTTATATGTATGTTCTTGTACTTGCCCTTGGTGTCCCATACATCTTGCATTTTATCCCCCTTGAAACTACTCCCCAAGAAAAGTTACAGGCGTCTAAATATGTAAAAATGTGGATACCCTGAAACCTTCAATGGGCTGTAACTGGAGCTAGACAGGTTGTGAACATACTTAGTGCAATGGATAGTCCAAAGGGTAACGCAGAGAAATGAATGTCACCCAGACACAAAACCTTAAGAAACACCTGAAGTCTGGATGAATAGGGATGTGACATGCATCTTTTAATCTAGTGTTACCAGGAAACTTGAATGAGGAAGAAGAGGTAACAAGTTGTGAAGTGACAACAATTTGAACATGAGCACTATCACAAATGAGTTTAGAAAAGAAAGATCTAGAAATGGTCTCCCAGCATTTTATTTCTTTGGCATTAAAACATCTTTGAATAAAAATGTTCCCACCTAGGAAGGAGAAACTGGGCCCATCACTCCCTGGGACAACATATGAAGAAGTACAGGTGGAAATAAGAGAATCTAGTCAGATGGATGAGGGATTACCCCCTGGAAATGAATTTCTTTCCACTGTTATTTGTAACCTTGAAGAATGATCTTTCATACCCATTTATCAACTATCTGTTGCCCATAGAAATGTAGAGATTCAACTTTCTGGAAGGGGAAGGGGGTGACAGAATGGACAAGTTCCCTTAAATGGTAATTCTAGTTGGACTGTCCTTGGTCACAGAAGGTTACAGAATTATTTTGGAGCCCTCCTTGCCATTTTTTCAACATCTGTTTACCTGCATTTTGTTAAGGCTGTTTCCAAAACTGGATGAGGGGTTAGCAAATCCATTAGAAAATTTGGAAAAGGAGGGATGAAAAATCTTGGGGATTCCCTGTATCAGCTTACCCATTTCATCACAGTTTTTGACCATGACTTTAGTAGAGGGGCCAAAAACTAAATGTCTATCCAAAGGAGAATTTAAAATCTCATTTTTATCATCTGAGAGGTTCTTAGAATGTTGTCAGGCAGTACCAGTGCCACAGCCCTGGAAGTTGCATCAACAGAGTCATACACACAAACTGTAAACAATTAGTAGTGATGTGCACAACAGAAAAAACTAAATTATTTTAAGCAGATTTTTTCTCACAAGAAGAAACAGCAAACAAAACATTCCTCATATTTCACAATTAGAACAAACTAACATGAGCCTGACAATTCAAAATTCTGAAAATCGAAGTTGCAGAAGAATACACTATTAACCCCATACTCATCTATAAACTTCCCATCCCTATGAGAAAGAGGACTGGAATTAAATTTTAGCAGCAGTAGGAGTAGCTAAAGCTCTAGTTACTGGGTCAGGCTAGGGAAGAGTGTATATAAACATACAAGACTGAGGAACTTTATGCATCCTATCTGCCTTTCATGGGCAGCTGGCTGACTATCAGTTAAACTTCAGACAGTAACACACACATCCTCCAAAGCTGACAGAACTTGAGGAACAGAAGGTTCTGGAAATTCCTTCTGTAACAGCTCATAGTATTTTCTGAGGGACTGAGAAACCTCAGTGTTTTCCTTCTGAGGATACTGGCACATTTTAGAAATGGTGTCTGAGAAAGAGACCCCCCCCCATATGGAAAATTATAAACTGATCTTTCCTGAGTCTAACTCAGAAATCTGAAGACAAAACCCTGTATCTGTCCCTTCATCTTCCTGACTAGATTCAGGAAGCTGAATCACTTTAGTAGAAAAGGGTATCCCTCTTTCTTTGATCAGAAACTGCTTCATAAGGATCAATAGCCTGAGTTAAACCCTGAGCCAGACCAGACAAGAAAATGGGGCAAACGGTGTTATTAACGGAAGCAGTAACTTCCCCAGGGATGGACACAACAATGACATGGCTCTCCCTTGCCCAGTGAGGGTTCCCAACAGCTGCAGAAGTCATGACTAATCCCTGGTCCATACTGGCTGTCAGTGCTACACCAGGGAGATCAGTGGTATAAGCTGAGGGGTCTGAAATACAACTAATGGCCTCAGCAGTCACCCACCTGCAGCTCAGGCAAACTGCTAGATACCCTGATGGGGTGGCAAAGGCTGTTTGCTTAATGTTTCCTTTTTGTGGCTGGAATGACCAACTGTGGGACTGACGGTTTGTTCCATGGTCAAGCAGATTATGGTGTCTCTTTACTGGGGAAAACTTCAAGAGCCAGTAAAAACTTTAAAGTCTTTAAAAAAGTCACTTTTTCACATTAAAACACAGTAAAAAGCACTTTTGAGGGCTAGCAAGTGTTTTAAAGTAAAAAAAATTGACACAGAAAATTTTTTTTTAATACTTCACAGAACTTTGAAACTGGGAAGAAAAAAATTTAAAGTACAATACAGTCTCATGACAGTCTGTTAAAACATAGACTCCTAGCTTTGAAATAACTTTCCTGAACAGGAAAGTGTTATTAAACAATTTTTTTAAAATGCAAGTCCCCCTGAGAGAACTTACTTGCTCAGCAAATGAATACAAGCTGGCTGGCTATCCTCAAAAGCCTCAGAGGAGCTTTCTCTTCAGCATCAGGAATGTTTTGAAGGGTTTGGCACCCACTTTTTTAGTCAGCTCACCTTGAGCTGACAGTTTTGGGTTGTGGAAGGTACCCTGGTGCTTTTGAAGCTGGACAGCTGTTATATCCTTGACAAGATATAACCAATATATAGCTAAGGCTACTACAGCAGTGATCAATGATGAACATCGAATGTTGCCTAGGCCAAAAGTGAGTCACCACAATGACTTTTGCTGATTTCTTAATATCTTCAGAAATTACCCTGGCTATCAGAAGAAAGGGTGTAAAAATGCATAAAGGAACATCTCTGACCAAGGGAATGAGGATGCATCTGTTTTGTAGCACTGTCTGCAAGGAGCTATGGTGCAGAATTTATTTAGATGTCTGGGAAGGAAGCAAACATATCTATATGATGTGTTCACCACAAATGGATCAATTCCTGGAAGTGTCTGTTTCAATTTGTTTATGTGAGGGTCTGGTCTTGTCCTGCTCATCTTGACACTACATTTTGTTCTGACAACATGTAAGATGCTTGAAGGGTTAATGAGTGTTGTAGAGCTACCCTCCCAAGCCCTTATAGCCAGCATACACAGAGGATTAAACCTGATGTCGCCCCTTTATGAACCAGATCATTGTGGTGGTGTCTAATCATTTGTAGATGTTCTGAGGCCCACAGATGAGAGATTTTATGACACTGTGCATCTTTGAACTAAGAGTTTCATAGGCATTGCACCTTTATCCACATACAAACGACTCACCAAGCAGAACTGGAGGCATCTGTAGTTACAGATTGACTTACAGCAGAATGAGGAAAAGGGGAGACTGGATTTGTTGTCTCCACCAGTGTGGTTCCTCTTTTACAAACTCCAAACGTTTAATCTAAAATTCTTGAGGTGTCTGCAATTCATGGAGTATGGGTGGTAGATGATGGATATGGTTGAGGAGAGGGGCTATACCATTTGGGAGGGAGGTTCTTTCCAGATCAGGACATAACCCTTTTTTATAATGGAAAGCACCTAGTGGTCTGTGGTGATCTGTTCCCAGCTTGAGATTGACCAAATGCTTTGGAGAGGATCAAAACAGAGGGGTCTGGGGATGTTTTGTAAATAGATTTTTCCCCAAAGAGGGGCCTCACAGATGTGTGATCCCTCTGTGGTTTCTTTGGGGATCTTTTTGGAAGCCTTTTTGTTTTTGAATAGGTCTGGAGTCCCATCTAACAAGTGGGCTTGTCTGAGTAATTCCTCTGGTATCTAGGCACAGACCAACAGACTCTGCCTATGGTCTTTCATAATCTTACCTTGCTATTATAGGGCTTTAAATAAACTACCAGCTTGTAGACTAAACGAAATGTCTTTATCCAAAGTAGAATCAATATATTTGGTTTTAAAGTTTTCTGGCATGAGTTGGTTATGCATCCATGCAATACCTGGGAATGACAGAGGCAGTAGCAGCTGCTGTAGAAGAGGCCTCTACAGTGCAACTACATTTTATACTGTGCCTGGCCGAGTAACCTGATTAAGCAAGGGCATTTGTTAACAAGAATCTGGCCCGTCACTCCAAGAATGGATAACAGGTACTTGGTCATTCTGGTTTGATAATAGCCATGAATGTCACAGATGATGTATAAACCTTCCCCCACATATCCACACCTCCACTGCCTTTGTCTGAATGAAGGGCACTGGGAAGAAGTTCGGAAAGTTTATCAGAAGAGAGATACTGCAGAGGAGGTCTGCCACTGGTTTCTTGTAAAAGAGCTTAGGTTCATCAGGAACTTTACAAAATCTGTCTGGTTTTTGAGGGCAGAAGGCTGTGAATCAGGGGTAGCCAAGGAAGGCTGCAAGGGACAGGTGAAGTGGCTGGAGTGCCCATTTCCAAGAGGCTGCAATATCTTTTTTACATCTCTAGAATCTGTCTAGACTCCCACTCAAAATACTTCATCATGTTTATAACAGTCTCTCCAAATGAAGCTTCAACAGGAGAGTCAGGGGAAATGGAGTCTTCATCATAAGAAGAAATCTTGCCAGGGAAGGTATTTGAGAGCAGTGTTCAGAGTTAAAGATATCTTTCTCTTCAGAGGAAGAGGAAGAGGAAGACAAAACCAAAGCCATAGTGATTTTAAGGGGTGTGGAAGGAGGATGGTAGAAAATGAAGGGGGTTTCAGGGTCATAATGGCCTTGAGCAGGCCATGAGAAAGTATATACATTCCTTCTCCCTTGATGGAGGAGGAAGAGAGACATTAGTTTTTTGGCATTATGTTTGTCTGCACCAAGCAGAAAGGTTCAGACCCCTGACATGCATTTACTAACTTACGAGGGATCTCTTCCCTCACTAGAATCTGTGGGATGTCTTCTAGACTCTCAGGTTATGATCCATAGTTTGCTTTTGTCTATGGGAGCAGATTCCTCAGTCATAAGATGCTCCAATGCTATACCGGCCTCTGGTGGGATCTTGGTAGTGAGCAACAGCGGTGGACTCTGATGTACTGCAAGTTCTGGAATCTCAGCAGGTGCATCAGAATTAGAAAAGGCAGTTCAAATATCTGGCCTGGGCCTTTTGAGTTTTCTCTTGAGGGGTGATGGTCCATTTGGGGAATTGGGATCCACCATCTTGTAGTAGGACAAATGCTTCAGATGTTTGGTCTTCAAGAAAGCATTGAGCAAAGCCAAATGGGATCACAAAGACTTTGGAACAAATGATTGGCATATGAAATGGGCCTTGTAGTAGCGTTCCATGCCTAGGCAGAATAGGCAATGGGTATGCAAATCCACATATGAGATATGCCTACCATACTTGCACTTAGCCCCCCCGCCCCCCCCCCCCCAGCTGACATCTAATATAGATCTAGCACAACAAAATAGGTAAGTAAAGGAAGGTTCCACAACTGGCCACTTATCTGTCTTTAATGAAGCTACAGTACCAAAACAAATGACAAGCAGTCTGATGGATTTGCGATATGTGTTTGGGCTGGAGGGAAGATAGTTTATCTATGCTCATACATGTTCCTAGATACCCCTACACTTGAAAGCAGTCAAATGTCATCAATACAAAATAGGAAAGGTTAGGCTTTGGTACTCCAGCAGAAGTCAGCAGTAATAAAACACTTGTTTGGAATACTAGAACAGTGAATTCAGTCAGGACACTATCCACTTGCTCCTAGAAAAACATGTTCATCCTAGAAATAGTTTTTACTCCAAGGGAGATGGACAGAACCAACCTTCCTCAGAATCAGAGCTTTGGGCTTGGAAAGCTCCAATGGAATCTGATAAACTTTCTTCCGCAATATTTATTAAGAATGCACTCTGGCAAAGATTTCTGAGTTACACGATTAACAGCCTGCAATAACTTCCTGGATAAAGTAAGGAAATCATCTTTATGAACAGACACCATGTCTAATCTTTTCTTTTTTTTTGCCAGGGACCTTCCTGGAAGAAGACAGACTAGGAAATGGCACTTAATCACTGGAAAGAGGTCTCTTTCCCCAGCTACCTCATGAAGAACCTCTAGATGGTCTCCCAGACCCAGTGATGATGTCCTTCTTTATCACTGTTGCAGTATTTACTCTTGGGATATCCTGACAAGGATGGTAAAACTTTTAGTTATGTACTTACCATAACTTCGGATGTATGGGATCCATCTCGCCTACATTCACAACAGATGGGTTCGGAGCCGATCCATCGGCTCCGACTCGGCAACTAATACACTAGCACGAAATCTCTCATTGGCTGGGCTACTCCCTATCCCAGGATGCACTACACCTACTTCCCCAGATCTTGTTTGTTCGCTTTCATACATCCATGCAAACACAGAAAAACTAGTAGTCACTATAACCAACTAAAGTTCTTCAAGAAAGATCGCCAAGAAAAAAGGGACTACAGCTCCTCTAAATCCGAATGGAAGGGGGAAGGAGGGTGGGTACTTATGAATGTAGCGAGATGGATCCCATACATCCGAAGTTATGGTAAGTACATAACTAAAAGATGTAATGGGATCCTATCTCTACATTCACAACAGATGGGACAGCGTCCTAGCACCTACATCCCGGTGGCTCATTGGAACACACTCCTGAGAACTGTGGAACCAAAGGAAGCTCTGCCTCGAGAAACCACATCCAATTTGTAATGAGAAATGAAAGTGTGCGGAGAAGTCCAGGTTGCCGCAGCACAAATATCATCTATTGATAACTTGGAGTGAAAAGCTACGGAAGTAGCCATTGCCCTGGTAGAATGAGCCTTGACTGGAAAGGGAAGGTCTTTGTTAGCCTGTGAATAAATAAAAATGATACAATCTTTAATCCATTTAGATATGGAAGTTTTTGTTACTGGTTGATCCAATTTGTTCAATGCAAAGGAAACAAACAATTGATTTGATTTCCGCGTTTGAGCGGTTCTATTCAAATAAAAACGCAGTTGTCTATGTACGTCCAATTGATGCAAAGTATATTCTGCGTTATTAGAGAATTCTGGAAAAAAGACAGGGAGTTCTATAGTTTGTTGAATACAGAAAGAGGAGGCCACTTTTGGTATAAATGCAGGGTTTAATTTCAATGAAACTCTATGCTTGTGAAAAATCAAATAGGGAGGATCAGAACAAAGAGCTTGAAGTTCTGAAACTCGCCTAGCAGACGTTATGGCTACTAAAAGGCCGT
The DNA here is from genome assembly GCF_019279795.1 of Protopterus annectens. NCBI lineage: Eukaryota > Metazoa > Chordata > Ceratodontiformes > Protopteridae > Protopterus > Protopterus annectens. The sequence goes on from NC_056733.1 coordinate 1,408,676,972, forward strand.
TTTCCAAGACAGAAATTTTAAATCACAGGTAGCAGCTGGTTCGAAAGGACGGGCAGTTAGGGCAGCAAGAACCATATTCAAATCCCAAGGGGAGACAGGATGAGATAAAGGAGGCCTAAGGAGCCAAGCCCCTTTAAGGAAAGCCTTACAAAGTTTGTGAGACATCAATGAAGGTTCAAATGAAGCATGAAAATTAGAGATCGCCGCTAGCTGAACCTTAATGGTAGAAACTGAAGAGCCCGACTGAAAAAGGGAGGCCAGAAAATTCAGAACCTCCGATACTGGTGCAGTGAGAGGATCTATACCCCGTTCTTGAGCCCAGAAGGCAAACCTTTTCCATTTACTGGAATAAAGTTTGATGGTGGAAGGTTTATGAGAAGAAGACAGTATGTGGACCACGTCCGGCGAAAGAGCATTGTCTCGGACTAAGGATGGAAGTGGAGTAACCATGCTGCCAACTTCAGGGACCTGAGAGACAGATGAAACCATCCTGACTGATGAGTCAACAGGTCTGGCACCGGATCCAGAAACCATGGACCTTCTATCGCATGCCTCTGTAGGAAAGGAAACCAAACTTGACGAGGCCAGTGCGGGGCAATCAAAATCATCTCGCTCTCCATGTAAATGGCCTTCTGTATCACCCTCGGTAGGAGGGGGAATGGAGGGAAGGCGTAGAGAAGACCGGGGGGCCAAATGTGAGTCAGAGCGTCCCTGGGAATCTGTCCCTGAGAAGGGAACAGTGTGAAGAACTCTCTGCATTTGGCATTGTGAGGGCTGGCAAACAGGTCGCAGCAAGGAAGACCCCATCTGTCGAAGATTTTCGCAGCTATACCCTGGTTGAGGGACCACTCGTGGGGTAAAAGAATGGTCCTGCTTAATCTGTCCGCAATCACATTGGACTTCCCGGTATGTGCGTTGCCATTAGAAAGCGGTTGGTAGCTACCGCCCAGTGCCAAAGTCTCATGGCTTCTCTGCATAGTGGGTAAGACCTGGTTCCACCTTGCTTGTTTATGTACCACACCACCGACATGTTGTCGGATAGGATAGTAATCGGGCCCTGTGGGAGAGCGTGATGGAGAGCTTGGAGTACCAATAGTACCGCTCTCATCTCCAGGACATTGATATGCAAATGCGTTTCCTGGATCTGCCATGTGCCTTGGACCGACCTGTCCAGGTAATGACCCCCCCACCCTACCTGGAAGGCGTCCGTAGTCACAGTGGCAACGGGACGTTGAGGTATAAAGGATCGCCCCTGGTCGAGATTTGATTGGAGAAGCCACCAATGCAGATCTCGACGGCAACTTTCCGTGATTATGATTAAGTGGTTCAAGGGAAGTTCCTGATAAGACCATTGAACCAACAGTAGCCATTGTAAAATTCGCATGTGAAGTCTGGCCAAGGGAACTAAAAGTATGGTTGACGCCATCGAGCCCAACAGTTGTAGGATCCGATGGGCCGGGGCTCTTAGTAGGGGAAGACAGGATTTGACTTGATCTTGTAGGACCTGAATTCTTGCTGCCGGTAAAAAGGCGCGCATTCTTTTTGTGTCTAAGTCTGCGCCTATGAAAGTAATATGCTGAGATGGCTGCAGTACAGATTTTTGCAAATTGAACGTGATCCCTAAGAAACGGCCCAAGGTGAACGTGGCTCTGAGCGCTTGGAGTAGTAGATGCTCGGAGGTGGCAGTAAGGAGCCAGTCGTCTAGATAAGGAAACACCTGGAATCCCAGACTTCTCAGGTGAGCAGTTACCACTGCCAGACACTTGGTGAGCACCCTGGGGGCTGTGGTGAGACCAAAGGGCAGTGCTCGGAATTGGAAATGACTGACTCGAGGAAGCGTAAATGTCTCCTGGACTCTTGAGCTATGGGAATGTGATAGTAAGCGTCCTGGAGATCTATGGAGCACATCCATGCATCTTTTTCCAGCAAAGGAAGAATAGATTGAAGAGTGACCATTCGGAATTTGGACTTCTTTACGAAACGATTCAATGAACTGAGGTCCAAAATGGGCCTGAAGTCCCCTGTCTTTTTTGGTACCAAAAATAATCTTGAGTAAGTTCCTGATCCGATCTGGTCAATGGGGACAGGCTGGATGGCTCTTTTTTCTAGCAGCTTTGAAACCTCTAATGCTGCCTGATCCCGTTGACTGGGTGGTACGTCCGGGATTTCCCTTAAAGAAAGGGGGGTTTGTTGAAGGGAATGATATAACCTCCGGTAATAATGCGAAGCACCCACTGATCGCTTGTTATGGATTCCCAAGCTTGTGGGTGCGCCGCAAAATGACCCCCGACTGGCTCCGGAGTTGCACAGTTGGGCAACAACTCAGGAACGCTGGTCGTATGAAGAACCACAAAAGGAATCACGGTCTCCAGAGTTACGGGGGCCTCTGCCACCTCTGGGGCGGCGTCTTCCAAAATCCCCCCCCCCCCCTGCCTCTGGAGGGGGAATCACTGGGTGGAGTAGGGAAAGACTTCTGAGATTTTCTAAACCACATTTTCCCTCCTCTCCGAGCCTTGGGGTAAGGCCTAGAAGGAGCGGAAAATCGGGCCCCAACAGCAGTCAAAGTCTTGCCCTCCTGCTCGCACCGAGTTAGTGTGTCCTTCACCTTGGGTCCAAACAAGGATGACCCATCAAAGGGGGCGTCGGCGAAGGAAGACTTGAAGGCCTCCACGAACGAACACAAGCGTAACCAGGCTTGTCTCCTGAGGGCAACGCCTGTTCCCGCTGCTCTACTCGCCCCTTCGGCCGCATATGAAATGAGCCTCATGGATGAGTTAACAATAGAAAGGAGGGTAGTCATCTGTGCGCCAACAGTCGGGGCCAGCGCCTCAGGTAGGTTACCAACAAGAGAGTCATTTAGCTCTTTGAGAAGATCCCTTTGGAGCCTCGTAAAATGACATAAGTAGTTCAGCGACCGTAAGGCAAAGGCCGCTGAAGACAGGTACGCTTCCCGTACCTATCCATACTCCTAGAATCCTTATTAGGAGGATGAACAGACGCCGAAGCCTCTGCCACGTCCTGCTGTGTGGCAGAAGCCACCACCAAAGCATCTACAGGCACACCCTTTGTGAGAAACTCCTTCTGGGGGGGGCCTCGCAGGCACCGGTTCCACAGAATCAGGGTGTTCCCACGCCCTTCGAGAAACCAAATCAAGGAGTTCATCGAAGGGCGGAGACACCCAGGAGGCGGAAGGCTGGGCCCCAAAGGCCTTGAGGAAGACTGACTCCTCAGCTGAAGGGGTTTTGGCTTGCCAGTCACCTCTCTGTCTCAGAATCTCCAAGATATCTGAGAAGGAGATATCATCCGAAGATGTTTTGGGGGACCCTTCTGCGCCATCGAGGTCAGTATCCGATGTAACAGACTCATCTTGGGAGTCTACGTGCTTCCTCTTACACAATTTCTTCCGTGGGGGTTCGTCCGAAGCAGTTTCGGACGGACCACCGAAGAAGGAACCCGATGGGGGTATCCTCAGGCCCTGGGGCCCCGCTGCCGGGGAACTGCAACACAACAGAGGCACCAGTCTCCAAATCTAGGGACGGTGAGGTAGAATCTTGCTGAACCGGCAAAGGCATGGCCAGCCAGCTCCTCATGGCCTCAAAGGCCGGACCTCCAGAATCCAAGGAGGTCACTGGTCTAGAGGCCACGATGGCACTGGGAATTCCAGCAGCCGATGCTCGAGAGGAAGACTAGGCACCAAGCACCCAATCCCAAAGTGCTCCCTCGGGCCCGGCTGAAGAGGTCGCAGTACCAAACCCTGAACCGGAGGACAGGGTAGGAAGCACAGTCGGAACCGAGACCTCGAAGGGTCTCTGCTCCGACCGTATGGCTCCGCTTTGCTCCACCACCACCGACTCCAACGGCTCCGAGGAGGTTGGAGGAGGAATCGAATGTGTTGGAGGGGGGATCGGCTCCGAAGCTAACTGTGCTGGAGCCGAGACCAATTTAGTAAACACTGGAGATTGGAATAGCCTCTGTAAAACCCTATCCAGGTCCGAATCTGAAAGTCTCGATGATTTAGAGGAGGTAGACAATCGAGGAGACTTTCCTCTCGGCTCCGAGAGAGAAGGGGACCGGCTCCGAAACGGCTCCAATGCTATCGGCGCCGACTTCACCACAGCATGGACCACCATCGGCACCGAAGGAGCCTTCTTCGGAGCCGAGGGGGAAGAGTCTGAGCTGCACACTTCCACCGGCTCCGAAGCCATTGGAACCGATGGAGGTGATTCACCTCTCGATACTCCAACTTGCGGCTCAAGGCAATGGAGCCGAGGTAGGAGGTATCGAGGCAGACCTTCACCCTCGGCCCGAAGTCAGTGGAGCCGAGGAAGAAGAGGTCAATTTTGTCTTTTTAGAAGTCGGCTCCGACGGACTTGTCGGAGCCGACGATCTTTTCTTTTTGGAAGCAACAGGTAGATCTAAGGCTTCCTCAAAAGAAGGTTTGATAAGCCCTTTCAATATTAACTTGTTCTTGCGTTCTTGAAGAACTCTAGAGGAGAACGCATGACAGACGCTACAAGTCTCTTGCAGATGTTTCGGCCCCAAACAATAAACACAGACTGAATGACTGTCTGTAATGGACATTTTATAATTGCACCGAGTGCATTTTTTAAAACCTGACTTTTGTTCCTTAGACATGATACAGGCCACAACAAGTAAAAACTCTATGGAAATCTTACTCTACCACAACAAGTATAGCACTATACACAAATTGCGCCAACTGAAAAGCGCGAGACACACTGGCGCGAGTACTGGTGAAAGTTTACCTCACAACAATTAGAAACAAGTTAAACGGCCCAAAGCCCTCTAATTTAAACGGGCTTTGCCCGAAAAACAACTAACCAAAAGTTAATTAAACCTAATAGCACTCAAAGGTAGGGCAAAGGCCCTCTAACTTAAACGGGCCTTACCCGACTGAATAAATTAAATTTTTTGGAAACACTCAAGCACTCAAAAAAAATAAGAAATAGTAAGAAATAGCTGTTAAAACAGCTGTTTGGTTAATATAGACAAAAATTCCCTAGGTCAAGGACCAATAAGGTAAAAAGAACCACTTAGCTCCAGCCAAGTCGAGACCACGTCCAGCTTGTTAAGCGGCAAACGAGATCTGGGAAGCAGGTGTAGTGCATCCTGGGATAGGGAGTAGCCCAGCCAATGAGAGACTTCGTGCTAGTGTATTAGTTGCCGAGTCGGAGCCGATGGATCGGCTCCGAACCCATCTGTTGTGAATGTAGGCGAGATAGGATCCCATTACATCATCTGTCTAGCATACCAAAGCCTTTAACTTCAGGGCACTCTAGATCAGCAACATGTCCTAGTGCAAAAAGTAAAGTGCATAAGTGACTTACAAGCACCTAATCCTCAGAGCTTCATTGCCACCAGTCTGAACACTACATATGAATTCAGTCTGCAAGCCATTTGAAGACGGTTCCACTGCACAGCTTTCTAAAGATAAAGTACTCTGTTGGGGTCTCTATTTTTTTCCTTCTTACCTTAGTTCACATGTCATCTAGGAAAGGAAAATTAGAGTGGGAGGAGTATTGCTCATAAAGAGAGAATGACCAGTGCCTTTTTTGGTTGGGTGCTAACTACAACCACACACAGTGTGACATCCATCGGGCATTTGTCTCCAGACACTCCACAGAAGATTCCTATCTCTTTCCATTTATTTGGAGAGCCAACAGTTGAAGCTTTTGGCTCAGGGTACCATGGCCAAATCTGCCAAAACAAATGTTCAGCTACTTCTTAAAAAGAAAATCAAAAAGGTGGGAAATAATCCTGTTGCTGTCCAGCCTTCATCAATGTCTCCATCGGGTTGGATGAACCCTAGGACTATCAGGTGCCACTGTTAGTTCCATCTGCCATGACCCAGTTGGAGGGCAGACATGGAGCTGTTTACCTTTATGTCTGCTGAGGCTGAGCCTACATCTGTTGCAGATGTGGAGAGGGAACTATGTCTGATTTCAAAAGGGTCTAGAGTGATTCCTCATATGCTTGTTAGGGAAGAGGCACCTGGTACCCTCAATGAGCCTAGGCAGGGGTCTGAACCTAGACATGTTAAAGCTGATGTTCCTTTGAAAATGCAGCAGAAGACCTCTGTGGTTATACTAAGGCTTTTCAATGCTCTTAATTTCAAGCCCCATCAAGGGTTATCTGTTCCTGCTTCTCTTCCCTAGTCTTTCACTCCTCCACTGACTCCTCTGATGAGTAAGACTGGTGAGTCATTGGCTTAGTCCTCTAGGATCCACTCTCCCCTTGCCCTGGGGGTTTGAGGAAGAGCATTCATTTTCCTGTGGAAGAATAAATAGCTTTTTGGGGATATCATGGCTCATATGATGGAACACCAAGTGGGACTATTATCAGCTTTCTGAAGTTCAAAAAAAGGTACTATGAACTCTTGCAAATATATTCTCCTCAGCCGTCTGCAGTTTCTCCAGTGTTGGCTGCTCTTTTGGCTAGTTTCACAGCAGCTTCTCAGGTCCCTAATTCTCAATGCTGTCCATAAAAACCAAATAGGTTCTAAAGTTCCTGAAGCTCAACAGTTTTTATATAAAAGCCCTTCCTCTGATCCTGATGTTATTTCTGTAGCCACTGAAACCATTCAAATTGCTGTCTTCTTCTAAGCTTTTACCTTCTAATAAGGACAGGCATGCCATGGATAGGTAGGGTTAAAAAATATATACTTCTCCTACCTCAGCCTTTTGGGTTATTAGTAGACCCACATGACTAGGTATATCCTGTCTCTTCTTTCCCAACTTGGGGACATTCTGGCTGATTTGTCTAATTGAAGGCAAGACTTCTATTTCCCTTTTGTGCTGTGCTTCTCAGGTAGCACATCATTCTATTAAATGCAGTTATGATGCTGCTGATGCCTCCTCTAGGGCAGCTGCATCTGGATTTGTTATGAGGATTTATTCTTGGTTGTGCCTCCAAGCTTTACTTGAAGATGCAGATTCATAGGTTCAAGGCCAAATTATAGGATACCACCTTAGACAACCAGAAACTCTTTGGCACTGCTACTGCTGAATTGCCCTTGCACGGTAAGGGTAAAGTTATGTAGGATTTGAAACAAATCTGTCTCTCCTGTTCCTACGTTTCAGAGAAATTATCCTTCTAAGCCATTCTTTGTTTGTAGATAGCCAAAACAGCCTTCTGGGGGTAAGAGGGCTTCTAGGACAGTTTTTCAAGACAAGCCTTCTCTGGATTCTAAAGAGCCAAGCATTCTTTCCTGAATAAATCTTCTTCTGATACACAACCACTCTTATTCCTCAGATTGCTCTGCCCTCAAGGTGACTTTTCCTGTTTGGCAACAGGTAACAATGGATGGTTGGATACTTTCCATTATCCAGAATGGTTATTTCATGGTCCAAAGCCCCTTACAGGTTCATATAAGGTTACTAGGCTAATGGTCCTGTGGGCCTTACAAGCCTAGCCAAGAGTTTATCCCCAAAAAAGAAACCTCAGTCAGCCCCTGTCAATAGGGACAGACGTGGAACCCCTGGGACAAACTTGTAGTTTCCCACCCACTCATCAATGTTGTGCTTGAAGAGGGTCAGTGAGGTACTCTGACATGTATGGGAAGTCTATTCCAGAGATGGGGCAGCTTCTGGGAGACAAATCTGTCTCTCCAGCAGGTTTTATTGATGCTGCATATTAGACTTAGGCCTTTCAAGCAGATAATGCATGAGGAGTTAGACTTACAGATATGGAACATCTCTAATAGGGCAGGGTTCGATATTGCTTTGTAGGTGAGACACAGATCACCATTGAGCAATCTGTACAATACCGAGTACAGCAAGAGTGATTTGAGCCTGTCCACTTAGGACAGGTGTTGGAGGCCATGGATTCTCTTTGTGAGGTATTTCTCTGGCCTTTCCAGTTGGTGCAGGTGTTTGGAGAGGTACATACCAAATGGGGCATTATACTCAATTATAGGCCTAATGAGGGAGGAATACAGAGAGTTAATATTTTTTCTGGATGCAATCCCTTAGATGAATCAAATAAAAGGCTTTTCTGACTACTGCCACTACAATACGGCTGAATGTGAGATTGTTGCCAACCTGAGTACCCAGGTCTCTCACCACAGGTTGTGTGCTTATGGGGTTGCCGATGTAGTAATCAGTAGGGGCCTTGTTTTTGCCAAATGGCATAATACATTTGTTTTGCATTTAACTTAAGGCCATGACTTTGGCACCGGTCATTTGTTGCTGTGAGACCCTCTGGTAGTATGGAGAGCCGATGACAGCACCCAACCTATATTCATCTGCAAACTTGGTCAGCCACAGGCCCTTTGTCTTTGCCTGGACCTCTGAGAAGTAGATGCCCAACAGCAGGGGGTTCCAGGACAGGTCCCTGGGGAACACCACTAGTAACATGTCTGCTGTCAGAAGTGGTGGTGCCTATTTTGACCTTGTGGGTCCTATTGGTGAGCCAGTTATCCACTCACCTGATAAGATAGCAATTTACACCAAGTTGTGTTAGCTTTTCAATGATGCCTGAGTGGGAGATTGTGTCAAAGACCTTGGCCAAGTCAAGGTAAGCTGTATGTGCTGACTTTCCCTCATCCAGGGGCCTTGGCAACAGTCTCAAAGTCAACCAGTTTCAACAGGCAAGATCTGCCCTTGACAAATTCAAACTGGGTGGGGTCAAGTGCTTGGAGAGTCCTATGCCCTTGTTTAGGAGGTCCATAATAATATGCTCCATAGCTTTACAGATCAGACTTGTCAAGCTAATGGGGCAATACTTTCTTGGATCAGTAGTGGCACCACCTTTGTGCAAGGGGATGACAATAGCAGTTCTCTACTTTACTGTAATGAAGATTGTAATTAGGCTGTGGTTGAATAGGATGCTCAATGGTGAAGCTAGTTCTTCATGGAGATGGTGCAGAATACAGTCTGGGATACTATCAGGTCCCATGTAAGCTGTGTTCTTTGCCTTGGGTAGAGCCTTTAGCATGATCTATGGAGATATGAGGTGTGGGACAATTATCTGGGATGTCAAATGGGCCTTTGGGGGGGTGGGGGTGATGTATGTGCTGAACCTATCAGCTAGCAGGTTGGCTAAGTCAACAGGATCAGTGTAAATCGTATCGTTAAGTACTAATTCAGAACAAACCTGGGCTTTGCCATGGAGGTTCCTGACATAACTGAAAAAAGTTTTGTGGTTTCCCTTTGTTTCAGAGGCTAGTTTCAATTCATAATTGGCTTTGGAGGTTTTCACTAGTGATCTAATTTGCTTGTTGAGGCTGGGAAGGGAGTTTTTCCAATTTGGAATTTGTTCCTTTTTACCCTTGGACAACAGTTTCTTCCTTTTCTTGTAAAGCCTGTTGATAGAGGATGTCCACCAGACAAGTTTGTGATTCCTTGAGCAGGTTTTAGTTTTGTTGGGTATGGCTGAGTCCATGCAGTTGTACTGGTGCTTGTATACTGCATTGGCACACTGTTCAGCATAGCTGTCTGCATCCTCTCGGGGGGGGGGGGGTGTGAAGCTACTGATACCCTCCCTTAGAATGTTGTAGTCAGCTTTTGAGAAGTTTTTTGCCTGGTTATGGTTGGGGGAGTGTTGGCTAGGACAGAAACTTCGATTGAGACAGATCAATGATCTGATCTCACCAGAGTAGAACATACTATGGGAGTGGTGCAGCGGTCACCCATGCTGGTGAGAACCAAGCCCAGAATGTTATCTTCCCTTGTGGGGGATGGGATGAGATGAGCTGGTCTAGTGCATTAAAATTGATGAAGTCATGGAATCATTGGGTGAGTGCATTAGTGCAAGAATAGTTCACCTAGTCTATGGAGGGTTAGTTGAAGTCACCAAGTATCAAGGTGTTAGGGGGTACCTTGATGAAGTCAAGTAAGTCCAGGTATGAGAAGTGGGTGTCCTGAGTCATGTAGGGGGGTAAATAGCAATAGCTGGATATAACTTGGATGGGTATCTTGCCAACTTTCAGTTGCACCTGGACTAATTCCAGTGCATCATGCTGGCAAACCAGTCTGGAGGTGTGCCTATCCTTAATGAAGACAGAGACTCCATCACCCTAAACCTTTCCAACCTCATTTTGGGGCCAGAAAATGTGGAACAAGGTATAACCATGTAAGGCATGGGTACTGTCTGCAGCCCTGAACCAATTTTCTGTGACTGCACAGACATCGGCATCTTCCAGTGTGAGGAGAGCTTCCAGTGAGTGCATTTTCAGGTTAAGGCTGCTAGCATTAAGCAGCATGAACTTCAATTTGCTTTTTGACAAATCTTTTATGTTGGAAGATTTGTCTTTGGGACATAGCCTAAAAAAGGCACAATGGAGGAGGCAAGAGCTTTGGCCAGGATCCAGAACCCCAGGGGTGACAGGTGGAGGCCATCTCTAGCAAAGCATTGAGGCCTGTCAACCATGTCATCCCAGGCAGACAGATACCAGATCCCCATGGAAAGACACCAGACACTAAGCCAATTGTTGAAGTCAATTATGTTTTGCTGGTATGGTGGTATCATTCTTGGTGAAGGTAGGATGTTGCTTAGGGCTAAGGTCATACCTGCCTGGGACATGCACAGTGACAGCTCAATTATGTCTCTCTTCATATAGTCCAGGGAGGTATGTCTCAAGTCATACACACCAACATGGACAAAGAGAGTCATACGTGTACCTGTTGTGGAGAGTCTTAAGTGTGTGTGTGATGTGGGGAATTCTGGCACCTGACAGATAACTGACCATGACCTTCTGCTTGTCAAGTCTGGTGAGGGGGACATCAGGGTGTCTCACTATTGAGTCGCCAATGGCTAGTGTTTGGTTTACTGTTATGCCTTATGGGCTGTATTGGTTTATTGTTCTGTCTAATGGGCTGCATTTGTGTTGTCTATAGTGTGTGATGTGTTTGGTGTTGTGTGTGTGGAATGTTTGCGTGTGTATTTTGGGGGTCTTGCTGTTTAGGTAAGTTTTTACTGAGGACTCCTGCATAGGTGGGTGTGTGTTGTGCTTGAATCTGTGATGTGGGTGGTGTGGTGTTTGTGCTGGCAATCTTCTTTTTGTCAGGAGTACTGACTGTGATGCGAGACAGCATGGATTGCAGGTTACTGATGTAGATGCATTTCTTGCAAGTAGAAGAATTATGTGCTAGGAGAAGAGGACTGTCTGTGAACGATGCAGTTGCTACACTGTCTGAGTATGCCCATGTCGATCAGACTGGTGGGAATTGTCCAGACATAGTGTTCTGAATACTTGGTGGACTTATGGAGAGCGGGTTTTAATAAGGGTTAGCTCACAAAAACCTTAAATGTAAAATAACTGGCCTAAAGCACAAGTGCTAAAACCAAAACTAAGATGCTTAGAATAGCAGATAAATTTAATCAGGCTACTAACAAGCAGTAATAAATGCAGAATAAGAGCACTTGCTCACTTAAGAGGACACAGAACAGCAAAATAAGGTAACAAAGTAGGTAGAATAGTTACAGTAAGAGCAGCTGAAAAAAGTGTAATTTTTTTTTTTATGTGGGGAGGGAGGAAACAGAACAAGATTAAGCGACTTCGGGGGCTGTCCATCCCAAATGATCTCTCTATACACAGTAGATAGAGCTGATGAGATGGGACTGGTAGCAGTGTCTGAAATCAAAGAAGCAAGGGGGTAGTCCTTCCCAAATGATCTCACTGTACTCAGTTGAGCAAATGAGACGGGTCTTTCCTCAACTGTCAGGCTTTTCTCAGGCTCCTTCTCATCTCATACATTTTCCTTTAGTTCTACAGAATCTGGTGGTACAGGGAACCATCCAACCTGTCCTCTTGTCTCAGCAGGGGACATGCTTATTTCAGGAGGTTTCTGAGTCCCAGAAAGGAAAAGTCACGGAGGCCCATTCTACACCTGTCCTTTCTTAACACCTTTCTCAAGGTTCCCTCTTTCAGGATGTTGTCTCTTCAGACACTTTTCCCTTTGCTGCTTCACATTTTTCTGGTATCCCTGGATTTGAAGGACACTTACCATCCACATTCCTATTCAACTTCTCTACAGGAAATAAACCAATGTTGGAAAAAGCAAGCCGGGATCCACGAACCAATATTTATTGAGCGCTTTCATTTTTTAGAATAAAAAAACTCATCAGAATGTATCTAATACAAATGAACAGTGACTGACCCAACTTGTATAGCAATCTCGCTTACAAAAGTGTTAATTAACAATCAGCTTAAAGGTATAGTCTCTAAGCACACAAACAATAAATATATACCTTATGAATACATATAAAATACATAAGAAATCTATAAAAAACATATGTATAAACTCACAGAAGAGAACATTTCATTATTAAAATATAGATATATATATATATATATATATATATATATACACATAAAAATAAATATTATGAACTACATATTTTTCACATATATCCTTCTGCCCTTAATCTAAGTATAGGGCTGATAAAGATGTTACTGTTGAGGCCTGGATATTCGGTAGCATTAGTCCTCATCTGCCACCTTAATTCATAAAGCTCTAAGAAATCATTAACTGGACCCCCCCCCTATCCTCCACTGATACCTGCTCTAAAACTGTGAACTTAAAATTATGGCCCTCATTGTTGATAATATGTACTGCCAATGCATTTTTGATGTCCTGCTTCCTAATGTCATAGCAGTGCTGGTAAACCCTGCTTCTAAGGGCATTAATAGTCTTGCCAATATAAAAACATGGACATGACTGGCAAAGAGCAAGAAAAACTACAGATTTACTGCTACAACAAAATTTCTTCTTATAAAAATATTTCCCATAATTAGGAATATCAATCTCCGTACCCTCCATAATGTGTTTACATTGAAGGCAAAATCCACATTTCAACATGCCCCCTACTTTTGTATTAATAATGCTGTTTCTCTCTAACATATTCTTGAAGGAAATATCCTTCTGATAGACAATTTTTGGGGCCTTCCCCACTATTTCAAGGTATTTATGACTAGTATAAAATAAGTTCCAATTGTGTTGAATAATCTGAGTAATGTCAGTGAATTGTCTGTTAAACTTAAAATAGCTGACCTTTTAAAATCTATTCCTTCCTTAGATATACTTTCATTTTGAGTAATACCTTTACCAAGTAAAGGAAAATAATACCCCCTGTTCCTTTTATCTATGACTTCTTGTAGAATAGGTTTCAAAAATGGTTTAGGGTAACCTCTTTGCAAAAGCATGTTCTTCAATACTTTAATTTGCTGTAAGAAAGCCTCCCCTTCAGATGTCAGGCGGGCCAAACGGGCAGCTTGACCCTTTACCAAGGATTTCTTCTGGTGTAGTGGATGAAAACTATTAAAATGCAAGAGGGTATTAGAATAAGTAGGTTTTCTAAAGAGTGCTGTAGTAAATTCTTTTTTTGCTCATTTTTCTTAATAGTAATATCCAAGTAATTGCTTCTTTTCCTATTGTATGACTAAAATCTAGAAAATGTGTACTTTACTTTATATAGGACAAAAAATTATTGAGCTCTTCCATACTACCATGCCAAAGAATAATAATGTTGTCCAAATACCTGCCATAATATTTCCAATATTGAGCATATTGGCTATTGAAAATTAATTTTAGTTCCCAAAAGGCCAGAACAATATTTGCAAATATAGGGGCACATATAGCCCCCATTGCTACACCTTTACATTGCTTAAAGAGCTGGGATTCGAAAACTATGACATTGGAATTTAGAACTAGTTCCATCAAAGTTCTAATGGTCCTAATAAGCTCATGTCTGATATTAGTATACCTACATAAGAATAGATAAAACCACTCCACACCTAATTCATGTGGGATTACAGAGAACAAATCCCTGACATCAATGGTCACAAAAATGAGGCCATCATCATACATATCCTTATTAAATTTCTTTAGGAGATCCCATGAATCCTTTAAAACCCAACCACAATTATTTAATGTTGATTTTAGTTGGGTGTCTATGTATTTGGCAATAAAATATGTTTTTGATGCCTTTGCATCAACAATGGGCCTAAGGGGTGGGTTACCTATATCCTTATGTAACTTTGGTATGCCAAAGATAGTGGTAATTTTTGGGGACTTAACTGCCATAAAGTTATAGTCATCTAAGCTAATTTTCCTGTTTAACAATAATTCATCCAGAATTACATCAACTTTCCTATATAGTATATTTTTCTCAGTCAAACTAATCTCACAATATACATCAGTATATAATATACCAAACATTTTTTCTATGTAAGAATTAGTGTTCATGATGGCCAAACCACCCCCTTTGTCAGGTTTCATAACTCTGATTGCCCTATTGTTGCATACATCACTAACTAATTTACTCTCTTATATATTTAAATTGTTGTCCAAATCTGAATACTTTCTCTTATTTTTAAGGAGTTTCTGTATATCGTGTTCACACATTCTCTCAAATGTTTGCACTACAGGATTCAAGGGGGGGGGGTTAAATAAGCTAGTTCTTTTACACAGTTCATGATTTATAGAATTAAAAGGCATTCCTTTAAATAAAAACAGTTTAACTTCCTTGTATAAAGCTTTAAATTAATTAATACTTCATCTAATACTGCATCTCTACAAGGGACAAAAGAAAGCCCTTTATGAAATACGTCAGCCAATTTCTGATCAAAAATGGAATCAGTATAGTTGTAGATACTGAAGTCTCCACAGGAATTCCTTACGATGTTGCATGTATCAGAAAAACCCTCACTCACCACTTCATTACATACAAAATTGGCATCAGTGATCAAGTTTGAGGTCATAGGGTTAATATCAGATATTGTAGAGATATTCAAGTCATTAAATACATTTAATATATCCCCCCCCTGTGATTCCATTTGTAATAACCTGTACCCCCTCTCTGGTTCCTCAGTCACTCAGACCTCCTCAAGGGGGAATACTTTAAAGGGTCAGGATGAAATTCATCAATATTATCATCCCTATTAACATCAGGGACATACGTATTCTCATTGACAGAATTGTTTGTGTAAAATGTCTGTCTATTTTGTCCCATGGGGAGGGGGGGGGTGGAGGGTAGGCTTTCCGTTGAGCATAATCATTCTCGTCTCTCTTTAATTTATTGTCCTTCTTACGTTTGAGATCAAAAATATTATCTATCCTTTTAAAAATATTAAAGTAATAATTTTGTTTAAGTTCAAATAACAAATCCGAATGTATACTGTCATCAAGTGCCTTTACCTTAGCTGATAAGCCAAGTAACTTTCTTTCATTGTCTCTAATAAGACAGTCAAAAAGGCCACAGTCATGTTTGTTAAATAAATCAAAAAGTTCAACATGTCATAAAGAATCTTTGACTAACCCCGTTGGATACTTCCATGTGCGAAGACCTTTTAGGATTTCCTCCCTTCGCTTACACTCCCTCAAATAGTTGTTTTCTAACTGTAGTTTCCGATAGTCCAGTATACTTTTTTCAAAGTGTTTGAGTTGGTCATTCAACGAGGCGTTCCCTTCAGGGTTTCGTTGTTCTGGGATAGAACGCCATTCTCAGTCTCAAGCCACTGATTTAGTGTATCTCTTCCGTTATAGGAAGAAGCGGCCCCCCTGTTGTCAGAATTAGAAGCCATATGTAAATTAACCTCACCCAATTGGTTGGGATGTGATCTGCATTCCTGCTGCCATTGTGCCGGTGTAATGCCACTAAGAAAACATTCTCTGCATCTTCTCCATGGTCATCCGACCTGTCTGGACGTAGAGGCAACTCTTGTAGAGGTTGTTGGATCAATCTAGCCATTAAGAGTGCTAAATTCTCCACCGTTGCGTTCAAAGTCTGTAGTGACTGTGCTAATGTTGCAATGGTAGGTGCTAGCAAACAACTCAGAACGTGTAAAAAAACAGCAAACTAAATAAACCAATGTTGGAAAAAGCAAGCCAGGATCCACCAATTAGAAGTTATGTACCTACCATAATGTTCCATGTTAGTTGTCTTCTCTCGCCTTCTTTCTTGCTGGATGGGTTCGGAGCCGATCCTCGGCTCTGACTCGGCACTTGCTTTAGCTTGAGAACTCCTTTTACCAGCTTGAGGCAACCCTATATCCCATGATGCAAGGCGGAACTACCTCAGATCTCGTTTGGTAGCTAACCTACCCTGCTAAGGACTAACCTAACATAATTAGGAAAACCAAGTTCATAATAAGAGTCCTCACATGAAGGCTCAGGAGGAAACAACCTGATAGGAATTCTTCAAGATCTGTCCAGGCCAGGGGGAAGGAGGGAGGGACGCAAGAAAGAAGGCGAGAGAAGACAACTAACATGGAACGTTATGGTAGATACATAACTTCTAAATGTTAAGTTGTCAATCTCGCCTTCATTCTTGCTGGATGGGACCGCGTCCCTAGCACCTGTATCCCGGGTGGCTCAATGGAACAGACTCTTGAGAACTGTGGAACCAAAACTGGCCCTGTCTCTGGAGGCCAAGTCTAACTTGTAATGAGAGACAAAGGTATGAGGCGTGGCCCAAGTAGCTGCTGCACAAATGGTATCAATGGGTAGTCTATCCTGAAAGGCTGCAGAAGTGGATAGACTCCTGGTTGACTTCGGTTTAGAAGGTAGTTGCTTGCCTCTGAGAGAGTACACATAGGAAATGGTGGAAGACAACCATCTGGATAAGGTCACTTTAGAAACTGGAAGACCTATCCTGTTTTCTGCATAGGAGACAAATAATTGGTCCAATTTCCTGAATTGTTTAGTCCTATGCAAATAGTACCTGAGCTGACGATGGACATCCAAAAAATGAAGCTTTTGTTCAGCTCTGTCAGAATAGTTTGGGAAAAAGACTGGTAGATCTATGGATTGGTTAATATTGGTTTGAGACACAACTTTGGGGAGAAAGGACGGGTTCATTCTTAAGGATACCCTGTCCTTATGAAAAACCAAGTAAGGGGAACGAATGCAGAGAGCTTGAATCTTGGAAACCCTTCTTGCTGAAGTGACAGCCAGTAAGAATATAGTTTTCCAGGTCAATAATTTCAAAGAACATGAAGCAGATGGTTCGAAGGGAGGTAGCATCAAGGATGCCAACATTAAATTTAGATCCCATTGCGGAGGAGGATACTTTATCGGTGGCTTTAGGAGAAAAACTCCTCTCAGAAAGGCCTTGCATAATCTATGAGACATAATGTTATTATCATGCAAGCCAACATGATACTTGGAAATAGCAGCCAGTTGAACTTTAACTGTAGATGAAGAAGATCCTGAATGAAAAACTTCAGCCAGGAAATCTAAAACAGAATGCACAGGAGCAGTAAAGGGATCAATATTCCTGGAATTTGCCCAAATAGAAAAACGTCGCCACTTGCTAGCATAAACAGTTCTAGTGGACGACTTTAAAGAAGACACTAAGATGTCTCTGACTGAATCAGAGATCATCGGAAGCCTGGCTAGGGAAGGAAGTGGAGCAACCAAGCAGTGAGGTTGAGAGAATGAATGGCCCGGTGCTGCTGACCCGACTGGTGGATCAAGAGATCCGGAACTGGGTCCAGATGCCAAGGCTGCACCAGGAGGTGACGATGCAGAGACGGAAACCAAATTTGTCGAGGCCAGTAAGGGGCAATGAGAATCAACTTGGCCCTCAAAACGGTGGCTTTCTGAATGACTTGTGGAATCAAGGGAAAGGGAGGAAAAGTGTACAGAAGTCCCCGGGGCCAATCCTGGGTTAGAGAGTCTCTCAGGGGTTGGCCTGGTAGGGGAAAAAGGGTGAAAAAATCGGGGCACTTGTTGTTTTGAGGTGTAGCAAAAAGATCGCAACAAGGTGTGCCCCACTTTAGAAAAATCTGATCCACTACAGATTGATTGAGAGACCACTCATGAGGCATCAGAATGGATCTGCTCAGCCTGTCCGCCAAGAGGTTGGACCTGCCGGGGATGTGCGTTGCTATCAGAAACCGATGAGAGGAGATTGCCCATTGCCAAAGTCTGAGAGCTTCTCGACACAACGGATAGGACCTGGTCCCGCCCTGCTTGTTGATGTACCAGACCACGGACATGTTGTCCATTTGTACTGCAATAGTCCCCGTGGGAAGAAAGTCGTTGAGGGCTTGCAACGTTAAAAGCACCGCTCTCATCTCCAGGACATTGATGTGCAGATGGTATTCTATGGGTTGCCACGTCCCGTGGACCATCCTGCCCTGATAATGCCCCCCCCACCCGATCAGAGAGGCATCCGTAGTAACTGTGGAAACTGGAGGAGGGAGAACAAAGGGTCGGCCCTGATGAAGAAGAGGGGAAGATATCCACCAGTTCAGATGAGTTCTGCATGATTGTGTGACTAAGATTTCGTGCCTCATCGGAAGACTGTGGTACGACCACTGAGTGAATAACATCCACTGCAAAAGACGCATGTGGAAGCGAGCCAGTGGTAGAAGAACAATGGCCGCAGCCATAAGACCTAGAACCTTTAGTATCAATCTGGCTTTGACCTTGCTGCTCTGCAATAGAATCGAGCAATTTTTGGATGTCCAGAATTCTTTGATCTGTTAGTCTGGCTAACATTTTGACGGTGTTTAATTCTGCCTATAAAGGTGATAGATTGGCAAGGCCGCAGAGAAGATTTTTCGAAATTTACCGAAATCCCCAAACTCTTGCAAAGCTGCAGAGTGTAGTCTCTGGTCTGAAGAAGTTGACACCTGGTGGTGGTGGAGAGGAGCCAGTCGTCCAAATAAGGAAACACCTGGAATCCTTGACGTCTCAGATGAGCTGTGACCACTGCCATGCATTTGGTAAACACTCTGGGGGCTGAAGTGAGGCCAAAGGGCAGGGCTCTGAATTGGTAATGACTGGTCCCTAGCTGAAAGCGGAGAAACCTTCTGGAGCGCCTGTGAATCTTTATGTGATAGTACGCATCCTGAAGGTCTATAGAGCACATCCAGTTGTCCTTGCCCAGAAAGGGCAGAATGGACTGAAGCGTGACCATCCGGAATCTTGCCTTCTTGACAAATCTGTTTAGACTGCTCAGGTCTAATATTGGTCTCCAATCTCCCATCCTTTTGGGGACCAAAAAGAATCTCGAGTAGACGCCGGATCCTACTTGGTCTGCCGGAACAGTCTGGATGGCTCTTTTTCCTAGGAGCTCTGAAACCTCCTGTTCTGCCAAATCCCTTTGACCGGGTGAGATGTCTGGAAGGGATTGTTGAGGTATGGGATACCCTTCGAAGGGGATTTTGTAACCCTCGGATATGATCGACTGTACCCACATATCTTGTGAGAGGGAATGCCAGGCTACTGGGTACAGCGAAATCCTTCCCCCGACTGCCTCCAAGGGTGGACAGTCGGGCAACACCTCAGGGGTGCTGAAAGGGCTTCTCAGGAAGAGACTCCCTGTTGCCCTGGTTCTGAGGACCCCCCCTGCCTCTAGGGCAGCATCTGTTATTGTTACCCCCTCTGCCTCTGGGGGTAAACTGACCACGTGTGTCCGGTGTAGCTCCTTGGGCTTTGCGGAACCACATCTTCCCTCCCTTCTGACCCTTGGGATATGGTCTAGAAGGGGTGGAAAAATGGACTCCAACGGCAGAAAGAGTTTTACCGTCCTGCTCACACCTGGTCAAGGTATCCTTCACCTGAGGTCGAACAAAGCCGAACCATCAAAGGGGTATTGGTGAAGGACGCCTTAAAGGGTCCATAAAATTACAAAGCCGCATCCAGGCTTGGCGTCTAAGAGCCACTCCTGTGCCTGCGGCCCTGCTCGCTCCATCGGCCGCATAGGATATGAGCCGCATGGAGGAGTTGGATAAGGAATTCAGGATTGCTAGCTGTGAGGCAATCTTTTCTTGAGCCCCAGCAGCAGAAGGATCCTGGACCACTTCACCCAGTTCCTTGAGAATATCTCTTTGAAGCCTGGTGAAGTGACAAAGGTAGTTCAGCGAACGCATAGCAAAGGTCGCTGAAGAAAACATACGCTTTCCATACATGGTCCTAGAATCCTTGTTAGGAGGATGGACAGGTACTGAAGGATCCGCCAGTTCCTTCTTAGTGGCCGCCGCCACCACCATAGCATCCACAGAGACGCCCTTGGAAAGAAACTGTTTGTCCGTAGGGGCCGTAATAAACTTGGATGGTCTCCTGGGGACAGGTTCCACAGAATCTGGAGCTGCCCACGCCTTCCGAGCCACTACCTGCATAAGTGGGTCGAAAGGCGGAGACACCCAGGAGGTGGAGGGTCGGGATCCAAAAGCCTCCAGGTATACCGACTCATCCTCGGAGGGATCAATGGATGGCCAATTCCCCCTCTGTTTGAGGAGCTCAAGGATGTCTGAAAAGGATACATCCTCAGAGGGGGATCGTGGGGAACCCTCCGACTCATCTAAGTTGGTATCAGATGTAGTAGACTCAGGAGTCTGTGTGTTTCCTCTTACACGTCCTCTTCGAGGGGTTCACCTGCAGGATCAGGAGAAACTTCGGAAGAGGAGGAAATTCCCAATGGGGAAACCTGGGGCGATGGATCCCTGGGCCTGAGAGCAAGAGGCTGGCAAGAGGTGTCTACAGGCACCGAAGAGGGAGGAGCTAGAGGGATGGACCGTTGACCTGGCTCAGGAGCCAGGACACTCCTCATCACCTCAAAGGCTCCCTCCCGGAGACCGGAATATCCCCGTTCCGAGGACACAGGAATTCCCAGCTCCACTGAGAGGGAAGGCTCCGAGGCCGATGTCGGTGCCGAGCTTACCAAAGCCGAAGCCCCGAGAGGGAGAGCAGGGTCGGACAAGGGTCCGATGCCACTAGCCCCCTCGGAGCCGACAAGGGAAACTCGACGACCGGATCCCTCCAAGGAAGGTCTCAAGGAGGAGATCGGAGCCGAAGACGACGGAGCCGAAGGATGTATCGGCACCGGCGCCGAAACAGTCGCTGTCCCGAGAAGCTCCGGCTCCAAACTCTGGTGTGGAGTCAGAGGAGGAAGTTCAAGGGGTGAAGCAATAGCCGAAGTCTGCTGAGACGGGCTATGGAGCATTTGGGCCAGTGCCTGCGACTTTAACAGCCTGCTTACCACCCTCTCTAAGTCATGGTCAGACAGCCTGGAAGATCTCGAAGATCGGCTCCGATGGCTCCGCTCCGACAAAAGAGGAGATCCCGGAGCCGAGTGGATACTCTCCAATGAAGGGGACCGAGATCTCTTTCGGGACGAAGTCATCGGAGCCGAAGTCCCCTGAATTCCAGATGGAGCCGAAGGTTTCTCGGCTCCGATGCTGGATAAGGTGTCGGCTCCGGCCGGAGCCGACAAGGCCACAGTAGACTGGGTGTCGGAACCAATCGGTGCCGAACCCACTACCTTGGAAGCAGAAAGATCGGCTCCAGCCGGAGCCGATCTCGGCTCCGATGGAGCCGGAGCCACCGGAGGAGGCTTGGATACTGTAGCCTGAACCTTCGGTGGCTTAGAAGGTTTACTAGACCCTGTTTTAGAGGGAGAACCTTCTGGCTTAAGTAAGCCATGGAGGATCAATTTATTCCTCCTTTCCTGCAGGACTCTCTGGCTAAAAGAGTGACACAAAGCACAGGCGTCCTGCAGGTGCAAAGGCCCCAGGCAGTAAACACAAGAAGTGTGACCGTCTGTCAGAGACATTTTCTGACAGCACGAGTCACACTTCTTGAAGCCTGAGACCTTGCCTTCCTTTGACATAATCCTAGAGGAAGAAAGTCACACACACCCCAACAAACACACAATTAATCCCCAAACACACAGACACACAGGTAGGGATTAACCAATGGGGTCTAGGCCTAACTTAAAACTGTTTTACAACTATGAAAAGAATTTAAAAGTTTTTAACTATAAGGGAAATAGGGTGGGCTGTAGAAACACTACACACTATGAAAAAGGGGAAAAAGGGAGAAATAAATCCCTAACTAAGCTTTTTGACAATATCAACTTACCTCAGCTGGCAAAGGAGACCTCTTTCGCTAAGCGGCAAACGAGATCTGAGGTAGTTCCGCCTTGCATCATGGGATATATGGTTGCCTCGAGCTGGTAAAAGGAGTTCTCAAGCTAAAGCAAGTGCCGAGTCGGAGCCGAGGATCGGCTCCGAACCCATCCAGCAAGAATGAAGGCGAGATTGACAACTTAACATCCAATATTTATTGAGCGCTTTCATTTTTTTTTGTAAGCGAGATTGCTATATAAGTTGGGTCAGTCACTGTTCATTTGCATTAGTTACATTCTGATGAAGTTTTTTATTCTAAAAAGAGAAAGTGCTCAATAAATATTGGTTTGTGGATCCTGGCTTGCTTTTTCCAACATTGGTTTATTTAGTTTGCTGTCTCTTCAGGAAATGTTTGTTTCTCTAGTTTCTTCCTCTCATTATCAGCTTTCTGCTTTGTCTTTTGGTCTTTCTACAGCTCCAAGGGTCTTTACCAATTGTCTGGCCCTTGGGGTAGCCACCTGCAGACTTCAGAAAATTCAAATATTCCCTTTTTTGGGTGACCTTTTGATTCAAGCCCCACTCTCAGCAGCTTCTGCTTCAAGATCTACACTTCACTGCAATTTGTCTGCACAGTGTAAAGTTCACCCTCAATCTCAAAAGTCTATGTGGATGCCCTCTCAGGATCAAGTGTTCCTGGGTAGGAGTATTAAGACCTTTCCAATGTTGGCTTGTCTCTCACCTCCCAAGGTCATCCCTGCTTATTTCCAGTCTCTTCCTCTTCCAGTTCTTCCTGCAAGAGAATTTCTCTGAGTGCTGGAGTACATGGTCTCCACTATTCCCATGGTTCCCTTTGCCATACTCCACATGAGGAGATTTCAATGGTATCTCAAGACTGGCTCCAGCACTGCCACCCTCTGAAGTATTTGGTTCCTCTTGCTTTGTCTTAATCTAAAACTCTGCTAGCAGATTCACCAGATTTCCCTGAATCCATGTCTGCTTTTTCAAGTTCCTCTGTCTACTCAGAAGTTGTACACTGATGATTCCAATCACAGTTGTGGAGCCAGCTCCAACAACCTTAAGGTCTAGGGTCTTTTGTCCCATCAGCAACTAACAGACCACATAAACAACAAGGAGATGAGGGCTCAACTTCTACCTCTCCACACCTTCCACTCCCTTTGGGTTCCAGGTCCTCTCAAGGTTTTAAGAGAAAATACCACAATTACGTAACACATCAATAAACACAGAGGCACAGACTACTTTGAAGGATGGCTCTTCAGACTTGGGTTTTGCAGTCCACCATCACTTGGGTCTTCAGGCTGCCTACATTCCATCAGAAAAAATAGCTGTGCAACATCTTACCATAACCATAGATGTCCTTCTCTTCCATGTTGCAGTATTCTTAGTGTGGGATTCTCCACCTCAGGTGAAACGAACGTCTGCTCCTATATAAAAGCTTAAGCCTGGTTGCTGTTGGTGGGTGGGACATCACATGTAGGGCCATAAACCTGGATTCTTAAATGAGACGTCTGCACACACAGACCCAAGAACTAACTGCCCAGACAGATAGTGTACTAGGTAGAGTCAAATTATGTCCTTCAGAAGTGCAAAGTACCATTGGGTGCCCAGTGTGACCATAGTCTAAGTGGTGCACCACAGACAGGTGAAAAGGCATGCAGGGGGATAAGGTGGGAGGGAAGGAATACTGCAACATGGAAGAGGACATCTATGGTTATGGTAAGATTTTGCACAACTATTCTATGTCCTAATATTCGCATGTTGCAGTATTCTTAGTGTAGGAGAGTACCACAGCTTAGAAAGGAGGAAGGGCAGAGGTACAGGTAGCTGATCCCAGAAATCCCTGCAGGATTGCCCTAGTAAAACCTGCTCCGGTTCTGGAGATATGGTCCAATTTGTAGTGTCTGGTAAAGGTGTGTACAGTGGACCAAGTTGCTTCCTCCAGGAAGGAGGCCATGTCCAGGCCTTTATAGAAGGCTTTGGAGGATGCTATGGCCCCCAGTGGAGTGTGCTCTTACCCCCCTGAAGTAAGGCCTTGCTATGGTAGAAATAGCAGAAGCAGATAGTTGTTCTTGTTTGGA
Source organism: Protopterus annectens (assembly GCF_019279795.1). Taxonomy (NCBI): domain Eukaryota; kingdom Metazoa; phylum Chordata; order Ceratodontiformes; family Protopteridae; genus Protopterus; species Protopterus annectens. Next base: position 1,408,700,885 of record NC_056733.1, read on the forward strand.
GACTGTCTTGCCCGGGGCCCTGTGATGAAAGGATACAAACAGTTGATTAGATTTCTTTATGGACTTAGTTTTGTCCAAATAAAATCTTAGCTGTCTGTGCACATCCAGAGAATGGCATGAAAGAAGGGTTGGTGTGCAGAGTCATCCTGTCTTTGTGGAAGATAGTGTAGGGGGAACAGGCCATATGTGCCTGTAATTCTGATACCCTTCTAGCTGATGTGAGAGCTACCAGCAAGATTGTTTTCCATGTGCACATTTGAAGTGTTGAAGAACTGGCTGGTTTGAATGAGGCCAGTGCGAGTTTTTCTAGTATAAAGTTTAGGTCCCAAGGTGGTGGAATGGGCTTCCTTGGTGACCTGATGTGCAAGATCCCTTTCAGGAACAATTTAACATCTAACTTGGAGAGTAAAGGTAAGCAGGCAGAGACTGCAGTTAAATGGACTTTCATTGTTGTCTCCACTGTCTTTTTTTTGCAGGGTAGCTCAAGCTAGTTTCAGGGAAGGGGTTATTGAGCCAGCCCACATCCTAGCTGTTAGTCATTACCTGAGGTGTATTTCACTGTAATTCCAATACAGACTGCATTTCTGTGAACTGCTGCAAAGATGATAAATTTGCTGTGAGCTGCAGAGTTGGAATCTATTCCAAACTGATAAGTACACTTTTTGCAACTTAATTTGCACTGTGCTGTATTTATACATGTGCCTATTATTTATAGTGGTGCTGTATTGTTTTTTTCTCAGGGTAGCTCAAGCTAGTTTAAGGGAGAGGGTTGTTGAGCCAGCCCACATCCTAGCTGTTAGTCATTGCCTGAGGTGTATTTCATTGTAATTCCAATGCAGACTGCATATCTGTGAACTGATGGAAAGCTGATAAATTTGCTGTGAGCTGCAGAGTTAGAATCTATTCCAAACTGATAAATACACTTTTTGCAACTTAATTTGCAATGTGCTGTATTTTATACACTTGCCTATTATTTATAGTGGTGCTGTATTGTTTCTGTCTCTTGTTGTCTCCACTGTGTTTCTCCCACCCACTCTCTCTGTTTTTGTCTTGGTGTTAATCTTGTTGGCTTTGAAACTGCCTGCCCCTCTTGTAAGTTTGTATTCGGATACTCTTTCTGGGCCTATCTCATTTGCTCACTCAACTGAGTGCAGTGAGATCATATTCTGATTTCAGGCACTCCTACTGTGTACAAAGAGAGCATATGAGAAGGACAACCCCTGTAGCCTCTTAATCCTGCTGTGTTCCCTCCTTCACAAAAAAAAAAATAATATATATATATATATATATATATATATATATATATATATATATATATATATATATATTCAGCTGCTCTTACTGTAACTGTCTTAGTTGCTGTTCTGCGTCCTGTTCAGTTGTTCTTATTCTGCACTTATTACTGCTTGTTAGTCGCCTTCTAATTTAATGCCTTCTGCACTTGTCTCGTTTTCAGTCATTTGTTAATTTAATTGCATTTAAACTGCATTTGCCATAGTATTGATACATGTGTGCTAGCCTACACTGCATTTGAATTGTATTTACTGCTGTTTTAGCTGCTTTTCTGTTAAAAAAAATCCTAGCTTGTTTCCTGCCTTTCCTGTAACTTATCTAGCCCAGATACAGACTTGCTGTATCCAGAACTGTTTGTAAGCTCCTGAGCCCCCCCAAGCCTTAATGTGTTGGAGGGAAGCCTTCTAGCTTGTCAGTGGGAGTGGTAAGCACTAGGTAGCCTATCTATGACAGGAGGAGAGGTTTCTGGCCCAGAAATTATAGTTTATTGGCCGTTTGGGAAGCTCTTCCATCTCTTTCAACCTTCTGATTCAAAAGCCTGTGTTTGTGCTTGTTTCCTGCCTTTCCTGTTACTAGTCTAGTCCAGGTGTAGATTTGCTGTATCCAGGACTCTTTGTAAGCTTCTGAGCCCCCCCCCAAGCCTTTCAGTGTTGAAGAGAAGCCTTTTAGCTTATCAGTGGGAGTGGTAAGCATCAGATAACCTATCTACCATGGGAAGAGTGGGTTTTGGCCCATAAATTATAGTTTAGGCAGTTTTCCATCTCTTTCAACTTGCTAGCTTAAAAGCCTGCTTTTGCACTTGTTCCCCTCCTTTCCTGTAACTAGTCTAGTCCAGGTACAGATTTGCTGTATCAAGGACTTTTTGTAAGCTTCTGAGCCCCCCAAGCCTTTCTGTATTGGAGGGAAGCCTTATAGCTTATCAGTGGGAGTGGTAAGCATTAGGTAGCCTATCTACCACAAGAGGAGGGGTTCCTGGCCCAGAAATTGTAGCTACTGGCCGTTTGGGCAGTTTTTTTCCCCATCTCTTTCAACTTTCTGGTTTAAAAGCTGCACGTGCGCTTGTTTCCCACCTTTCCTGTTACTAGCCTAGTCCAGATACAGAGTTGCTGTATCCAGGACTGTTGGTAAGCCTCTGAGCCCCGCAAGACCCTGTGTTGGAGGGAAGCCTTCTAGCTTATCAGTGGGAGTGGTAAGCACTAGGCAGCCTATCTACCACAAGAGGAGTGGTTCTGGCCCAGAAATTTTAGTTTACTGGCCGTTTGGTCAGTTTTTTCCATCTCTCTCAACTTTCTGGTTTTAAAGCCCGTGTTTGCACTTGATCCCCACCTTGCCCGTAACTAGTCTAGTCCAGGTACAGATTTGCTGTATCCAGGGCTGTTTGTAAGCTTCTGAGCCCCCCAAGCCTTTGTGTTGGAGTGCAGCCTTCTAGCTTATCAGTGGGAGTGGTAAGTACTAGGTAGCCTGTCTACCACAAGAGGAGTGGTTCTTGGCCCAGGAATTGTAGTTTATTGATCATTCGGGAAGTTGTCCATCTCTTTCAACTTTCTGGTTTAAAAGACCACATCTGTGCTTGTTTGCATCTTTCCTGTAACTAACCTACTGGAAAGCATTAGAAAGCCTTAAACTGATCCAAGCCTTCTAGCTTAAAAGAGAGACTTTAGAGTGATTATCAGTTTTCTGTATTTTTTTGCTGTACTTAACCGTTTTCCGCCTAAACGCTGATTTGCCAGCACTTATTGCGATTTAAAAGCTTGTTTTTTTCACATATTGTACTTATTTGACTACCTGCACTTTTAAAAAGTTTTTTGTTTAAATAAATTGTTTAACTGTTGTAGGCTACACACTAAAGTGCGATAGCCTTTTCTGATCGTTTGTAGTATTTTAAAGCTGTTTTAAGTGTACTTTTAACTGTTTTTGCCTTATCTTTTAAAAAAAAAAAACAAACAAAAAATGTCTTGTTTCCCGCCTTTCTAAGCTAGTATAGTCCAGTTTTCAGGCTAGTGCTGAATTCAGGGCTGTGTTACAAGTTTCTGAGTTGCCCATACCTTACTTGGATAGAGGGAAGTTTCTCTGTTCACCTGTGAGAGAGGGGAACTTTGAGCAGCCATCTGTCCCTGGAGGAGTGGTTCCAGCCCAGAAGTTAGTAAAAAAACGCGTTTGCACGGTTTTGTGCGCTGGACAGCACCAGTTAGCTAGGGTAAAATTATTCCCAGCTCCACTAAGTCTCCTCTTCAGTTTTGTCACTTGAAAAGTACAGTTTTGTACCTACCATAAATGTAGATGTTCGAGTGTATATACTGCTGCAGTCATCACACTTGGGTTATCCTGCTGTCAGGCGGTCCCACAGTCGGCCGAATCCCAAAGTCTTGGTCTGGCGTCGGTTGTCGTCGCTTCTTCCCTGACATCAGTGCGACAAGGGGATAAAAGAGGCAGCCGGCTCCATTTTCTTCAGTTTTTCTTGTCCCAGATGTCAGGTGCCCCCAACTAGGAAGGCAATACAAATAACTATGCAAAAATACCTTAGTAGATAAACAATAGTACTAGCTGTTAGCAAATACACCATATAGACATGCATCCAATAGATTGATGTACATGGAGTTATGACTAACACCCTGGTATGTAGAGGGGATGGTGGGAGGGTAACCTGGACTGCAGCAGTAAATACACTCGAACATCTACATTTATGGTAGGTACAAAACTGTACTATGTTCATCATGTTATACTGCTGCAGTCATCACACTTGGGTTGAATCCCAAAGCTAAGGATGGGAAGCTGGTACTAAACTGGGTTAGGTGAAGCTAGGATGCCCTGCAGAACTGCAGTGGCAAAACCAGCTCTGGTTTTTGAGTATAATGGAAGGTGGTAGTGCTTGGTAAAGGTGTGCACTGAACTCCAAGTAGCTGCCTCCAGAATGTCCTTGGTTGGAACCCCCCTGAGAAAGGCTGCTGAGGTTGCTGTAGCCCTTGTAGAATGGGACCTAATATTAACAGGCACTGCTTTCCCATGGTGCGAGTAGCAAAAGCGGATACAATATGCTATCCATTTGCAGATGGTTTGTTTTGAGATAGCCTTTCCTTGTGAACCTGCAGCATAGGGTACAAAGAGTTGGTCAGTTTTTCTGAAGGTTTTTGTCTTATCCAAATAGTAACGTAGCTGTCTGTGAATGTCCAAAGAGTGAAGGAGTCTTTCTCCTTTATTCTGGGGGTTTGGATAAAAGGTGGGTAAATGAATGGTCTGATTCAAAGCCACACTGGATACTACCTTTGGCATAAAAGTAGGGTTAGTTCGTAAAGAGACTCTGTCCTGATGGAAAATGATGAAAGGTTCCACTGCCATAAGTGCCTGTAGTTCTGATACCCTGCATGCTGGGGTGATAGCCAGCAACAGAACTGTTTTCCATGACAAGTATTGTAGTTCTGCTGAGAAGGCTGGTTCGAAAGGAGGCAGTGTTAAGTTTTCTAAAACGAAGTTGAGGTCCCAAGCTGGCGTTGGGGGTTTTCTGGGGGGTCTTATATTCTTAGCCCCTCTGAGAAACTGCCTTAGTAAAGGGTGTGAGAATATGGGAGGATCCGTATTATATTGAGCTGAAATGGCTGAAGCATGGATCTTCATGGATGAGAAAGAAAGGCCTTTGTGTAGCATCTCAGTTAAGTATTGCAGTATTTGAGGAATGTTTGGTATCCAAGGAGTTTGACCTTTAGCCTGGTTCCATGCACAAAATATTTTGCATTTGTCTGTGTAAGTTTTTCTGGTGCTGGGCTTCCTGGCCTCCAAAATGACATTCAGGATGTCCTTTGAGAGAAGTATTGACTGATAATTCAAGGTATTCTCCATGCAGCTAAATTTAAAGTCCTGAGCTGACTATGAAGGATCTGAGAGTTTTGCTGAGTCAACAGAAGTGGGAATTGAGGTAAGATCCATGGAGGGCTGTGAGTCAAGGTCCTTAGTAATGGGTACCAGTGCTGACGTGGCCAGTCCGAAGCAATGAGGATCATTTGTGGTCTCTCTGATCTGACTTTCAGTAATACCTTGGTCAAGAGAGGTAGTGGTGGGAAGGCATAGACTGTCAATGCTGTCCAACTGAATGATAGGGCGTCCACTTTCCAGGCTAGGGAATGATAAGTCCTTGTGCAAAATTTCTGTAGTTGGCAATCGTTGGGGGAGGCAAATAGATCTATGTCTGGGCATCCCCACCTTTGAGTTATCATTGAAAATACTTGCGGGTGTAGTCTCCACTCATGAGGATCTGCCAAATTTCTGCTTAATTTGTCTGCCAATATGTTTTCCTTTCCTGGCAGGAATTGTGCTTGCAGTTGTACTTGGTAAGTCAATACTGTGTTCCACAAGGTCATTGCCTGTCTGCATAAAGGGTAGGAGTGTGCTCCTCCCTGTTTGTTTATGTACCACATAACTGTGGTGTTGTCTGTCCTTATTAGTAGTTGCCCTGGATGCAAGAGGTCCTTGAAGGCTGTCAGTGCATTTTGCACAGCTAGCATCTCCTTTTGGTTGATGTGTAGATGCATTTGTTTTGCAGACCATTTGCCCAGTATGCACTGTCCTGCCATGTGTGCTCCCCAGGCGTAGTCTGAAGAATCTGTTGTCATAGTTTGGTTTGCTGCAGGTAAGACAAAAGGAAGACCCTTGTTTATTTGACATGTTTGAGCCCACCATAGGAACTCTTTTTGAAGGCAGGGAATGAGAGGTATACTTGTTTCGAGGCTGTGCCTGTGTTGAGTCCATACACTTTTCAGGTACCATTGTAATTTCCTCATATGCAGCTTTGCATGTGGAATTAGTTGAATGCAGGATGCCATGAACCCCAATGCCTGCAGGATTTTCCTTGCAGTGAGCTGGGTAAAAGTTGCCATCTTTTTGAAGTATTGAGTCAGTTGTTTTTGTTTGTCTGGCGTGAGATAAGCCATCTGGGCCATTGTATTCAAGCTGGCACCCAGGAATATTATGTCTTGTGAGAGTATTAGCTTTGACTTCTTTTTGTTTACTGTATACCCTACGCAACTTAGCAGCTTTGTTACAAATGCCAGATGTTGTAATAGAATGGCCTTGCTGTCCGCTTGGATCAGGCAGTCATTCAGATATGGATACATTTGTATTCCTCGTTGTCTGCAGTATGCAATTACTGATGCCAGGCATTTTGTAAATACTCTGGGCGCAGTAGATAAGCCAAAGGGCAATGCAGATAATTGATAATGCGTTGTACCTGCCAAAAATCTGAGGTATCTTCTGCAATCTTGTCTGATAGGGACATGCAGGTATGCCTCTTTGAGGTCCAGTGTTACCAGCCAAGACTCCTTGCCCAGCATGGGAAGAAGCTGCTGTAGTGTGAGCATTTTGAATTTGGGTACCTTCCGATATGTGTTTAGAATTGAGAGGTCAAAAATGGGTCTCCAGGCTTTGTCCTTTCTTGGTACTAGAAATAGTCTTGAGTAAAAACCTTGACCTTGCTCCTTTGTAGGTACCTTTTGAAATGCTTTCATATCCATGAGAGCTGAAATTTGCATTTGTTCCTCTGCCCATTGGTTTGGAGGCAGATTTGGCATGCCTCTCATCTGTGGTAAAGTGTGAAAATGAAATCTGTAGCCTCGGGTAATAATATCCAGAACCCATTTGTCCTTTGTTATGATGCACCAATTTTGTGGAAAAAGAGGCAGTTTTCCTCCCAAAGGTGCTGCCAGGGCAATTTTGCTTGGCAGGTGAAGAGGGACGTCATTGTGTTTGTTTCCTGAAGGGTTGAGATCTTTCGTCTCCACCTCTTTGAGTTGTTGTATGCCATTGTCTAGGCATGAAAGAACCTTGTGACTGGCCTCTGCCCCTTGGGCGTCTGTACCTACCCCTTTGGGGTCTGTCTGATGCAGGAAAGGACCAGTTTTTTGATGGCCAGTTTCTGCTGAAACAAGGAGGTTGTACCTGTAAAAAATCTTTAACTGTCTGCATAGATTCTGCCTTTTCTTCCATTTTCTTTAAAACTTCCTCTGCTTTGACACCAAATAACACATCTTTTTGCAATGGAGCATTCAATAACTTTGCTTTGACATGTTCTGGTAAGGCTTGCTCTTTTAGCCAAGCATGTCTATGTATTACAGATTCTGTGACAGCTGCTCTACATGAGGCTTCCAATGAATCAAACCCAGACTGTATGGTATGCTTTCCCACCTGTTCTGCTGCATGCAGCAAATCCTGCATCTCTTTGAAATCAGGTTGATCTGTCTGAGGGATCATTTTCTGCTTTAACTGTATAATCAAGTACTGCTGGTATTTTAGCATGTGGAATTGGCAGTTTAAGGCTCTTATGGCCAAAGTGGCAGACGTATACACTTTCTTCTCCCATCTTTCTAATGCTCTGGAATCTCTTTCAGAAGGTAGTGGATTCTTAGCAGTAGAGGCCTTAACTCCTTTGGAACCCTGGGAAATGGTTTTGGGGTCTGCAACAGGGATTTTATATAGAAACTTATGAGAATCAGGAACTCGGTAGTATCTGTCTGGTTTAGCTGGTGCAGGAGGTAAGGAATCTGGGTTTAGACTAGATTCTGTGTAAACATCATCCAAAATGTCTAAAACCAGAGGAAATGCAAGGGGGTCTATGCTGTGGAAGAAGAAGAAACTCACGGAGTCTTTTCTTAGAGTCAGAGTAATCTTGGCCTTCCCAGTGGAAGTGTTCCCTCATGGTGTGTAAAGTTTCCCCAAAAGAGTAGTCTTCAGGGGGGGAGACAGAGGGAATGGACTCTTCAGCATCTGAGTCTTCATAAGGAGGGAAGGAATAATCCTGGTCCTCAGAGTTAGCTGAGGAAATGGATGCTTGGTCAGAGGAAGGATAATCTTCCTCTAGTCTAGGCCTTTTGTCAGGAGGGGGTTGTGAACCCCTGATAAGGGTAATTAAATCCTCAGTCATCTTAAGCATCTGTTTTTTAGGCATAGGGGCCTGTGGGTGGGTCTGTGGACCTGGTTTCCTAACTTTTAAGGGGGCTTTGAGAAGACTTAATAGAGATAGTTGTCAGTTTGAAGACACCTTCAGAAACCAAAGGCCTGTCCAAAATCTCTGGATCACCGTCAGGGTTGGCGTCCAAGGGGTGAGATGGAACCGGCTCCTGAGGCCCAGCGGATTCGGTCTGGGAGGCTGCCAGAATTTCTAAATCAGTGGTAGTCAAGGGCTGCGTAGGCGCCTCGCTGAAAACTGAAGAACCGGCGGCAGGCCTTGCTGAGGCCTTGGTATCTGGTCTTGGCCTAGGTTGCCTGTCCTTATCCTTGTGTTTTTTAATCATTGCTGATGTCGGTTGCTCTGACGTCATGCTATAGTTAAATTTTCTGCCAAAATAATGTCGGGCGAAATCTGCCCGATGCTTGATTGTACGTTTGTTGAACCTAGCACAAAACCGACAACCAGAGACGTCATGGTCTGGGCCTAGGAAAGGAATACAATAAGAATGAAAATCCTTATGAGGTATTTGCTTCCCATAAGAAATGCAATTATTAACTTTGTCTGACATCGGTCTGAGGCAAGAAATGTTTCCCCAACAGGGTACTTAGCTTTAGAGAAGACTTCGGGCTGAAATTCGATTCGAAAATCTCAGGAGCTAGCCGACCGGCACTTGCGAACTGCTTCTGCTTCGGGCACTGCACGGCAAGAAAGACTGAAGAAAATAGCGTTGGCTGCCTCTTTTATCCCCCTGTCGCACTGACGTCAGGGAAGAAGCGACGACAACCGACGCCGGACCAAGACTTTGGGATTCGGCCGACTGCGGGACCGCCTGACGGAAGGATAACCCAAGTGTGATGACTGCAGCAGTATAACACGATGAACATCTAGTCTAACTCTCAACCTAAGCACTCAAAAAGCATCCTACAGTCCAGCACTTGCTCAGACCTAATAGCAAGCACTAATATACCCAGACACTTGACTGCCCAGCAGGGCAAGGCTCTTTACCCACCCCTCACCAACCAAGCGACTAAGCAGCTCACCCTACTATTCAGGCATGCCTAAAGGGCAACTTCAGGTGTACTCTCCAGTCCAGCTGGTGAATCTGGGTATCCTGAGGCAATGTTACAACTGCCTCATGTACACAGACAGCCCTCTCTTCCTACCACAAAACACTAACATATGTGAGAGATGCAAATATACAGCCAAACTAGAAGCTAAGGTCTCTCCACCCAAGACTGGGACAGTCATGAGGAGAAGGTTAACACTTGCACCACATCTCCAGCCTCACATAGACCTACTAAACCAGCACTGGCAAAAAATACACATAAATACACAAAATCATACTCAGATGCTCTAAATAAAAACCTACAAAAGCACCAGAGAGCTCCAAAGCAGACACCCACAAAACCTGGACCTCCCCGTTACAAACCAGACAACACATAAAACACAAAATCAACATGCCGCACAATCACAGCCCTTATGGCAAAATTACATGCCTAACACACTAGTTAATAGGTGACTCAATACTCAGGCACACTGATGCCCCACTCACTAGGCTGGACAAGGAGATGGTTACTGTTAGCTGCCTGTCGAGAGCCAGAATCCGCCACATAACACAAGCACTCAGGTCACTCCAGAACAAGTACAAATATGACTCTGTCATTGTTCATGTTGGTGTGAATGACCTAAGACATACCTCCCTGGACTACATGAAAACAGACATGGAAGTGCTCTCTGATCATGTAGCCCAGGTGGGTAAGACACTGACCTGAGTAGCATCCTGCCCTCACCAAGAATGATACCTCAGTATAAAGAAAAAAATGATCAATTTCAACAACTGGCTAAGCTTCTGGTGTCATTCAAAGTGGATCCAGTGTCTGTCAGCCTGGGATGACATGCTCGACAAGCCGCGTTGCTTCGCAAGAGACATCACCACTTGGCTTTCGAATATTGGTCAAGGCTCTTGCTGCCCCCATAGTGCCTTTTTTAGGCAAGGCTCAAAATTCAAACCCACCTCCATAAAGAGCACAAGTAAAAAAATCAGGGTTATGCTACTCAACGCCAGGAGTTTACATCTCAAAATGCATGTGCTTGAAGCACTCCTAAGTATGGAGAACTTCGACATCTGTGCAGTAACTGAAACCTGGTTCAAGGCTCCAGAGAGCACTCCAGCAGTACTGGGCTACAATTCATACCACACATTTCGGCCACAGAACACAGACCAAAACACAAAAGGAAGGGGTGTATCCATATTCATCAAGGATACTCACACCTCAAGGTTAGTTGCCAGGATGATACCTCTGAGATCATCCATTTGCAACTAACATCGGACAAATCTGCAATGCAAATTGTGGCCTGCTACAGATCACCCTCGATGACCAAGGACCACCACTCTGCCTTTCTGTTTACACTGGAAAACATGAAGGTCCTACCGAACACCCTGATATTGGGTGACTTCAATTACCCTACCATTAACTGGGAAAACTACTTGAGTACAAACTCCCAGGCTCAGCGCTTCCTGGAATTTATCAACTCAAATGCCCTGGATTAGCTGGTAAACTCCCCTACCATAGGCCACAACATATTGGACCTGGTCATCACCAACATGGATGACAGGTGTTCTGTACCAGAGGTCAACCCATCACTGGTTAGATCAGACCATAAACTAGTCAACCCATCACTGGTTAGATCAGACCATAAACTAATCACCCTGGATTGTCCACACTCCACCACCACCCTCAACTAAGGAAACCACAGTGAAAAACTTTTCCAAAGCAAACTTCACCTTACTTAAGTTAAGGCAGAGGTGGTAAGTTTCACAGACCCTACGCTAAAGGATAACTCTGCCCAAGATGCAGAATCCTTTATAATTGCACTCTATGAGCACCTACAAGGATGCATGGATCGTGCCATCCCTAGCAAAACCAAAACTCACTTCCCTAAGAGAAGGAAACCAGTCTGGTGGACCCCTGCCATAAACAAGTTACACAACAAAAGGAGGAAACTAGTTCAGAAAAAAAGCAAACCCCAAGAAGGAAAGACATCCCTGATCAGTATCCATAAGAAAGTAAGGTCCCTCATAAAATCATCCAAGGCTAACTTCAAAAGAAAAATAGCCAAGGATTCAAAAGATAACCACAAAGCCTTCTTTAGCTATGTCAAGCATTGAAGTGGCAACTTGCAGATATGCTCTGAGCTAGTGCAAAATAGCACAAAATATACTGAGCCTACTGATATTGCCACCATCCTGGCAGATAGATTCAGTGCAAAATTCACCTCCCTCTCACCTTCAAAAGGGCCCATAACAATACCAGAAAAGTGTAGTGCCGCGAAAATCACAGGAGCACAGGTGAAAACAGCCCTTTCAAAAGCCAAAAACACAGCATCAGTGGGGCCAGATGGTGTCCCAGGCTGCATCTTGCAAGAACTACAGATGAACTAACCCCCCACCTAAACACACTGTTCAACCTCAGCCTCTCCACAGGCTACGTGCCCATAGAATGGGGCACAGCAACGGTTGTTCCACTCCACAAAGGAGGGGCCACAACTGACCCTGGTAACTATCACCCCATAAGCCTGACTAGCCTAGTCTGCAAGGCTATGGAGCACATCATCATGGAACTCATTAACAAAGACACTAGGAACCTCCAAACACTTGACCCAACCCCGTTCGGCTTTAAGGGCAGATCATGCCTACTAAGCCTGGTTGACTTCTTTGAGACAGTCACCAAGGCCATAGATGAGGGAAAGGTGGTTCACACAGCCTACCTTGATCTCACCAAGGCATTCAACACCATTCCTCACTCGGGTATTATAGAAAAACTCACCAGCCTGAACATAAACCCCTATGTCACAAGATGGGTTGCCAACTGGCTTACAGACAGAACTCACACGGTAAGAACAGCGGGCTCCAGGTCCGACTCTAAATCAGTCACAAGTGGTGTCCCACAAGGCTTGATTCTGGGACCCCTACTGTTCGGCATATATTTCTCAGAAGTACAGGGAAACACAGGAGGACTATGGCTAACTAAGTTCACAGATGACTGCAAACTGGGAGCCATAATTGACTCTCCGGCTGACAAGGACATCCTTCAAAAAGGCCTTACTGAGACAGACACCTGGGGTCAAAGTCATGGCCTCAAGCTAAATGCCAAAAAATGCATAGTCATCCCGTTTGGGAAAAACAAAACACCCACAAATTATCACATAGGCGGCAGCCCCCTTAATACAGAAGAGGTAATAAGAGATTTGGGGACTCAGGTAGATAGTAATCTCTCCTTTGACAATCATATTGCCAAAGTAGTTAGGAAATCCTTCTATGTGGCCCATCTAATTACTAAGGGGTTTGCATCTAGAAATAAAGAGGTTACAGTGCCCCTCTACTCGTCACTCATCAGACCCACCATAGAGTACAATGCCCCATTTGGGATGTACCTCACAAGACACTTCCAATAGCTGGAAAGACCACAAAAGCACCTCACCAAGAGGATTACTGGCCTCAAACATATGTCCTATGCAGCCCGACTGAAAGAACTCCGGCTGTACTCAGTGGCATATCACTTACTCAGAGGTGATCTCTGCCTGTCTTACAAAGTCATGTCCAACTCAGAATTGATGGACATGCTCCAACTAAAGAAATCCAAGTCACTGCAAGCCACATGCTCTAGTGAGCTAAACCTCACCACAACAATAAATAGAACATGCTGGAGGGATAGATTCCTGTCACAGACACTCCTCATGCTTTGGAACAAAATTTCTAAGTACATTAGGCAGAGCCCCTCACTAACACTCTTCAAGAGAAGCCTTGACGGCTGGATGGGTAACAGAACATACACCCCTGGGATCACTTCATTGGCTCTGCTTGACAGAGGCTTAGTTAATTAATCAATAGGGCGGTGAAAGCCAACACACTCTGGCTAGGCTTATAAATGCCTTCGGGCAGATAGCCTAGTACCTACCTATGAACCTATGAAGGGATTGCCTTGATAAGTTCACACACACAAGCCAAGACTAGAGGGACATTCACTAGAAAGGGATCCCTATGTCTTTGGAGACCTCATTTGGATAATCTTTCCCATTTTAAAATGTAGGATCTCCTTCTATTAAGTTTCCTGGCCTCCCTCAGGACCGAAAGCACATCCTCAGAGTAGTGGTGTCTGAAGGGTATTAAAAGTTTATCACCCAGAGTATTAGACATAGCATTTCCAGGTGAGGGTGGAGGAGTGCTCCCTTTGCTGCATGAGTAGGTCCACCTTGTGGGGTAACTTGTGATTGCTCTTGGCGATGGATAGTAGAAGAGGAAACCAATGCTGCCTTGGCCAATAGGGAGTCACCAGCAAGATTTTTGGCATGTCCCTCCTGATCTTCAGAAGGACATTTTGAATGAGAGGAAAGGCATACAGAAACCATCCCTTCCATGAAATAGTGAAGGCATCCACTCTCCAAGCTAATGGGGAAGTTGTCCTTACTACAACATTTTTTCAGTTATCTGTTCTGGGGGGAGGCAAACAAATCTGTTTGAGATGTGCCCCACTGGTGGACAATGCCTAGAAAAACTTCTCTGTTTAACATCCACTCATGATGCAAACAGGATGATCTGCTGAGAGCATCCACCTGGTGGTTGTCCCAGGATGGTATGTAGGCTGCCTGCAGAGATAAGTTGCTTTGGGAAGCTAGGTACAAATCTGGATTGCTAGCCTGCAGAGGATACAAGACTTGGTCCCCCCTGTTTGTTGATGTACCACATGACTGTGGTGTTGTCTGTGAAGATTTGAAGGGGATCTGGCTGCAGGATGGGAAAAAGAAGATATGTTCTTACCATAATGTTCCATCTGTGTTGTTGATCTTCATTCATTCATTACTGATGGGTATCAGTTCTGTCCTTGAACAGAGTCAGCCATTATAACAAGCTTGCGCCAGCCAAAAAACTCTTGAGCTAAGCTTACCCATACTGCCTATCTATCACCTCAGATTGAGTTTGCCCATAAGAAAGAAAGCAGAGGCTTTATCTGAGCAAATATCCTTATCACAGAGCTTGGACAAAATCTGAACCTCCAGGTGTCTTTTGGACGCGGTAGATGGGAGGATTGTAATGAATAAATGAAGATCAACAACACAGATGGAACATTATGGTAAGAACATAACTTTTTTATCTGATGTTGTCAATCTTCATTCATTCATTACTGCTGGGATAGAGTCCCTAGCTATTTTATGTCTTGGGAGGTCCTATGGAAGGATATTCCTGATCACTATTGAACCAAAGGATGCTCTCCCACTGGAGACAAAGTCCAATTTGTAATGAGTGATAAAGTTATGAGGAGTAGCCCATTTTGCTGCTGCACAAAAGTCATCCATGGAAGCTCTTGAATCGAAGGCAACAGATGCCACAATTGCTCTGGTTGTATGTGCATTGACCTTAGTTGGTAGAAGAACTTTGTTTTGTTGGTAGATAACGGAAATACAATCTCTCAGCCATTTAGCTAAAGTTGCTTTAGAAACATTTTCCCAATTTTGGTCCTGAGAAGGTATGAATATTTGGTCAGATTTCCGTAGTGATTTAGTCCTATCCAAGTAGAAACATAATTGTCTATGCACATCAAACAAATGCAGGCAATATTCTCCTTTATTAGAAAATTTGGGAAAGAAGGCAGTCAGATCAATTGTTTGATTAACAGTCAAATCCAAAATAACTTTGGGTAAGGAGGAGGGATTAGTCCGGAGTGATACTCTGTCTTTATGGAAAACCATGTAAGGTTGTTTTATGCACAAAACTTGTAATTCAGATATTCACCTTGCTGAGGTATTAGCTATCAAGAATAGAGTTTTCCAGGATATAAACTTCATATCACAAGTGGCATCAAGCTCGAAGGAGGACGAGTCAAAGATTGTAGCACCAATGTCAAATTCCAAGGTTTGATTGGCTCTTTGACAGGTGGTCTAATGTGCGTGGCACCTTTCAATAAGGTTTTACAGAGATGGTGAGATATCAAGGACGAGTCCTGGAAGCCATTGTTGAAGTTTGAGATAGCCACCAGGTGTACTCAAATAGTGGAAGCTGCCACTCTCGAATGGAGGAGGCTTGATAAATAGCCCAGTACAGAACTCATTAGAGCTGAGAAGGGGTCAAGTCTTTTCTCTCAAGACAAAATTATAAATCTTCTCCATTTGCTAAGATAAAGTTTTCTGGTGGAAGGTCGTGGAAAGCCAGAAGAATGTTTCATACAGGGGAGGATAAATTATTCTGCCTGGTAATTTCTGGAAGTGGAGGAACCAAGCTTTCAGCTTGAGACTCTATCTGTTCAGATTGATCAACCCTTGTGGGTGCGATAGCAATTCCGGCGTTGGATTCAGAATCCACAGTTGGTGGAGCAGGTGAGGCCAAAGGAAGGGAAAACAAACTTGTTATGGCCAATAGGGAGCAATGAGGATTACTCTGCTTCTCAACCAAGGAGCTTTCTTTTGGAATTGCAGGACCTACAATTAATAGGCCAACTAACTCTCTCCTAGCCTGTCATCTCAATATTAGAGCATTAATAACAAGGTACATGAATTGCATGCACTTCTGGATGTCCACTTCCCGTAATTCTCTGTTTATTTGAAACCTGGTTAAAACCTAACACTACAATGAAGTGTTACCACCTGGGTACAACATACACAGGCTGAATCGTGCTTCCAGGAAGGGGTGTGGGGTAGCTGTTACTCTATTAATCTGAGTTGAATGTCACCATAGATGTAATACAACCACCTCAGATTAATAACTCAAAGATTCTTGCCACCAAATTGCAACTTAATAAAAATAAATGCATTAATATCACCTGTATGTACATTCCCCCAGGTAACAATATATCTACACTTGAAGATATCCTGCACTGGCTATCATATCACTACCCCAAGAAACCCTACTACTTGGAGACTTTAACATAGACTGGGGCACCTGTTCCTCAGAATCCCCAACCACCCATATTAACCTGTATGCATTTACACAAATCATATCCACCCCTACCAGGATAGGTAAACCCAACCAAAAAGAAAGCAAACTTGACTGGGTACTCATAAATAGTCACCCCCAACTGTACACCTCTGGTACCCTCCCTGATGGCCTAAGCAATCACTTTCTCACATATATAATTAAGCACAAAGCCATTAATTCCCAACAACCCTTACTCAGAAAGGTTAGAAACAATAAATACTTTGACCCTGCCAAATTCCAACAAGAACTAAACTCATGTAATTGGTCTATTCTAAAACACCTCCACTTAGAGGAAGCAGTAACATACTTTAACAACAAATTCCTTGAGATCCTTGATTTGCATGCACCTGTTCGTTCAAAGAGAACAAAGGCAAAAACTGTGCCATGGCTTTCTAAAGAGTCTAAAGTCAAAATTACCCTTAGAAACAAAGCATGGGCTTTATGGCATTCTTCTAAAGACCCCCAAGATCACATTAAATACAGACAATCCAGGAACAAAACTAAAAAATCCATTTTACAAGACAAAAAAAGTACAGTTTTGTACCTACCATAAATGCAGATGTTCGAGTGTAGACACTGCTGCAATCATTACACTTAGGTTATCCTGCCGTCAGGTGGTTCCCCAGCCGGCCTGAATTCCAAAATCTTGGTCCGGTGTCGGTTGCTGTCGCCTCCTCCCTGACGTCAGTGCGACAGGGGTATATAAGATGCAGCCAATGCCATTTTCTTCAGTTTTTCTTGCCCCAGATGTCAGGTGCCCCCAAATGGGTAGGCAATTCAAATTGCTAATAAAACATACATAAGAATGCAAACAACATACTTTTAGCTACGAGCAAATACTCCCCATAGGTAGTAAAAGGTAGAGGAACTAGGTACGTACTAGCCAGTAAGAGGGGAAGGAGGGAGGGTAACCTGGACTGCAGCAGTGTCTACACTCGAACATCTACATTTATGGTAGATACAAAACTGTATTATGTTCATCGTGTGACACTGCTGCAGTCATTACACTTGGGTAGAATCCCAAAGCTGAGGTAGGGTGGTTGGTTCTATAAGGCATTAGGGGTGGCTATAAGGCCCTGCAGCACTGCAGAGGCGAAGCCAGCTCTAGATTTAGAGTATAGAGGCAGATGGTAATGCTTGGTGAAGGTATGCACAGAACATCATGTTGCTGCTTCCAAAATATCCTTAGTAGGTACTCCTCTGAGGTAGGCAGTTGAAGTGGCTGTTGCCCTGGTGGAGTGAGATCTAATGCTGTTAGGCACAGGTTTTCCATGGTGCACATAGCAGAAATGTATGCAATGTCCTATCCATTTGGAAATAGTCTGTTTTGAAATAGCTTTTCCCTGTGCTGCTGCAGCATATGCTACCAATAATTGCTCAGATTTTCTGAAAGCTTTGGTTTTGTCCAAGTAGAAGCATAACTTTCCCCTTTATTCTGTGGTTTTGGATAAAAAGTAGGCAAGTGAATGGTTTGGTTTAGAGACACACTTGAAACCACCTTAGGCATAAATGTAGGGTTAGTTCTTAAGGACACCCTGTCCTGGTGGAAAATGAGGAAAGGTTCCACTGCCATTAGTGCCTGTAATTCTGAAACTCTTCTTGCAGAAGTTATTGCCAGGAGCAGAGCAGTTTTCCAGGAAATGTATTTTAATTCTGCCGTGCTAGCTGATTCAAAAGGAGGTAAAGTTAATTTTTCCAAAACAAAATTGAGGTCCCAAGTTGGAGTAGGTGCTCTACAAGGCGGTCTTATGTTTTTAGCCCCTCTGAGGTACTGTTTTAGCAAAGGATTAGAGAAAATTGGTGGATCCGTGTTGTAATGGGCAGAGATGGCAGAGGCGTGGATCTTGATGGATGAAAAGGAGAGGCCTTTGTCTAGCATCTCAGTCAAATATTGTAGTATCTGAGGAATGTTTGGCACAAGAGGATCAAGGCTGTGAGCCTGGTTCCAGGCACAGAATCTCTTCCATTTATCCGAGTAGGCTTTCCTGGTACTAGGCCTTCTGGCCTCTAGAATGACATCCATAACTGCTTTGGAGAGAGGCATTGCTTGTGTGGCTAGGGAATCTTCCATGCAGCTAGGTTTAGTGTCTTTAGCTGGCTGTGGAGTAACTGATTGTTGTGCTGAGACAGCAGATGTGGTATTTGAGGCAAAATCCAGGGTGGTCCTTGTGCTAAGTTTTTTAAGATTGGGTACCAGTGCTGGCGTGGCCAGTCTGGTGCAATCAGGATCATTTTTGGCTCTTCTTGCCTGGCTTTTATGAGTACCTTTGGGAGAAGAGGCAGTGGTGGAAAAGCATATACTTGTAGGTTTGTCCAGTTGAATGAGAGGGCATCCACTTTCCATGCTTGCAGATGGTAACTCCTTGTGCAGAATTTCTTTAGCTGGCAATTCACTGGGGAGGCAAACAGATCTAGGTCCGGGCTCCACCATTTCTTTGTTATCATTCTGAATATTTGAGGATTCAATTCCCATTCATGGGGATCCATGATATTTCTGCTTAAGTCATCTGCCAGTGTTTTTCTCTCCTGGCAGGAATTGTGCTTGTAGATGAACTTGATAGTTTATAGCTGTGTTCCACAAGGTCATGGCTTGTCTGCAGAGGGGGTAGGAGTGAGTGCCCCCTTGCTTGTTTGTGTACCACATAACTGTGGTGTTGTCTGTTCCTGTGGTGGTACCTTTTGAATAGCTCCCATGATCATGAGTGCCATAATTTGTTTTTGGGCCTCTGCCCATTGATTTAGTGGCAGATTTGGCATTCCTTTTAATCTTGGCAGAGTATGAAAGTGGAACCTGTAATGTTTTGAAATAATATTGAGAATCCATTTGTCTTGGGTGATCATATGCCAATTGTGATAAAAAAGTGCCAGCTTTCCTCCCAAAGGGGCTGCCAAGAGTTGTTTGGCAGCTGGAGTGGGAAGTCATTGGGGCTGTTTTTTATATGGTTGGTGCCTGTCTTCCCCTTCTTTCTGGCCTGATGCACCCCATTGTCAAGGCCTGTAAGGACCTTGTGGTTGACCTCTACCTCTTGGCCATCTGTATCTGCCCCTTTGAGGTCTGTCATTAACTGGAAAGGACCAATTCTTTGTTGGCCAGTTTCTACTAAATCAAGGAAGCTGAACCTGTAAGAAATCCTTCACTGTTTGCATAGATTTTGCCTTATCCTCCATTTTCTTTAATACCTCTTCTGCCTTAACTCCAAACAAAACATCCTGCTGTAAAGGTGCATCCAGTAATTTAGCTTTAACATGATCTGGTAACGTATGTTCTTTTAACCATGCATGTCTTCTAATGACAGAGCCTGTAACTGCTGCTCTGCATGAGGCCTCTAAAGAATCAAAACCACATTGCAAAGTATGCTTTCCCACTTGTTCAGCAGCATGCAATAAATCCTGCATTTCTTTAAAATTAGGAGGATCTGTATCTGGAAGCATTTTTTGTTTCAAATGAGACATCAAAAATTGCTGATATTTTAGCATGTGAAATTGGCAATTTAAGGCTCTCATTGCTAACATTGCAGACGTATATACTTTCTTTCCCCATCTGTCTAGTGCTCTGGAATCTCTGTCAGAGGGAACTGGGTTCTTTGCTGATGAGGCCTTAACCCCTTTGGGTCCCTGAAAAATAGTTTCAGGATCAGCAACAGGGCTTTTATACAGAAATTTGTGAGAGTCAGGGACTCTGTAATATCTGTCTGGTTTAAGTGGAGCTGGAGGTAAGGAATCAGGATTTAAGCTGGATTCAGTGTACACATCATCCACAATATCTAGCCCTGGTGGAATAGCCAGGGGTCTGTGTTGAGGTAATAATAGGAAGCCTCTGAGCCTTTTCTTGGATTCTGAATAATCCTGGCCTTCCCAATGGAAATGCTCCCTCATGGTATGTAAGGTTTCCCCAAAGGAGTAGTCCTCAGGCGGAGAGGCTGATGGAAAAGATTCCTCAGCATCAGAATCCTCATAAGGGGGTAAAGAATATCCCAGGTCTGAGGATGAATCTGAGGAAATGGAACCCTGGTCGGATGAATCATAATCTGCATCCTGTCTAGGCCTTTTATCAGGTGGGGGATGGGAACCCCTGATCAGAGTGATTAGGTCTTCGGCAATTTTGAGCATTTGTTTCTTAGGTATGGAGGCCTGTCCTGGAGAATGCTGTACTTGTTTCTTAGTTTTTAAAGGTGGCTTTGACTTAGAAGAGGGTTTAATGCTTAGCTGAGTAGGTCTGAAGACACCCTCTGAAGCTGCGGGTAGCTCGGGTACTCCGGATCCCTCTGCAGGATCGGTTTCGGTCTGCTGAAAAGCTAGTGCATCCGAAAGGCCCAGCCATCTCCACGTGGGGGTCGGGGGAAGCCTGTGGTTCTGCAGAAACAGTTGCCAGGGGCTGCGAAGGCGCCTCACTGAAAACCGGAGAACCGGTGACTGGTCTAGAAGAGGCTTCGTCATCAGTTTTGGGCCTCGGATGCCTGTCCTTGTCTTTGCGCTTTTTATGCATGGTATAATTAAATTTTCTGCCAAAGTAATGTCGGGCAAAATCAAACCGACATTTAATAGTGTGCTTATTAAACCTAGAACAAAACCGACAACCAGAAACGTCGTGGTCTGGGCCTAGGCATGGGATACAATAAGAATGGAAATCCTTATGAGGTATTTGCTTCCCACAAGAAATACAGTTATTAACTTTTACTGACATCGATCTGAGGCAAGAAAAAGTTTCCCCAATGGGGTACTTAGCTTTGTAGAAGACTTTGGTTCTGGATTCGGAATGAAAACCTCAGGAGTAGGCCGACCGGCACTTGCAAACTGCTTTTGCTTCAGGCACCGTGCGGCAAGAAAGACTGAAGAAAATGGCATCGGCTGCATCTTATATACCCCTGTTGCATTGACATCAGGGAGGAGGTGACAGCAACCGACGCTGGACCAAGACTTTGGAACTCAGGCTGGCTGGGGAACCGCCTGATGGCAGGATAACCCAAGTGTAATGACTGCAGCAGTGTCACACGATGAACATCAATACTACTGTAATTTACAGACAGTAAATCAAAATAACCCTCAGAAGTTTTGGGTAGGTTTAAATAATCTACTACGTCCTGGACAAACTTCAACCCCAATCCCTGCTGCTACTATTGATAAAACCCCTGAAGATGTTTCTGACAGTTTTAACCGATTCTTTACTGAAACAATTCAAGCCCTCGCTAGCCAACTACCTCCTAGCTCCCCTGGTCCTGAAAGTACCACCCCTAGAAACCTACTTGCGTTCAGCTTCCAACCAGTTGCCACTTCACTTATCCGTACCTTGATCAAAAAATTAAAACCCACTGCACTTTCTGCTGATCAACTCCCTGCCGAGTACCTACAAAAATCAGCTGATGCTATTGCTTACCCAGTCTCAATACTAATCAATTGAACCATAGTAGAAGCTAAAATTCCCACCATCTGGAAAATATCCTATGTAATCCCACTTCACAAAGGAGGCAGCTCTACTGAATTCTCCAGTTATAGGCCAATAGCTATACTCTCTCCACTTGCAAAGATTATGGAAAAATGTATTCATAGACAACTCATGCACCACATAATTCAGAATCACCTTATGGCAGACACTCAGCATGGCTTCCATCCTCATCACAGCCCTACTTCAGCCCTCCTAGCCTTTACCAACACCATAAACCATAATTGCAACAATAATTATATATCCACAGCCCTCTTCTTGGATTTTTCCAAGGCATTCAATATGGTTGATCACCAACTTTTAATCCACACCCTGCAAACATTCTGTCTAGATATTAGAGCCCTTCAATGGTTTCAATCCTATCTGAATGGTCGACAGCAGGCTGTCCTCTGGCAGAACAAACTCTCTAATCTTCTACCTAACACCCTTGGAGTACCACAAGGCTCTATACTACGGCCCTTGCTGTTCTCCATCTTCATTAATGACCTTTGCACTGTCATCCCAAAAGTTAGCTGTATCCAATATGCTGATGACTCTACTCTGATTTCCTCAGCCACATCTCCAATAGAGTTATGGTCAGCTACCCAGACCACCTTTAATACAATAGAAAACTGGCTTTCTGAATATTGTCTGATCCTAAATCCCAAAAAAACTAAAATGTTGTTATTTTCACCAACACGTAGGTCTACCGCTTTCACCTTTACCATAAATTCAAATGATGGCACAATAATCTCCCCTGACCCTTCTAGAAAACTATTAGGTGTCATCATAGATAATAATCTAAAATTCGACCTACATGTTAACCAAACTATCAAAACCATCAATAAAAAACTAGGGTCACTTTACAGAATAAAAGCCTTCCTAACCCCTCCAGCTAAAATTGCCATAGCTCGCTCTCACCTTCTTTCAACCCTTCTGTATGCATCCCCTCTACTCTCGAATTTAAACAAAACTGTCCTTAACAAACTCTCAGTTTGCTACAACCACATTGCCAGGTTTGCCACTGGGCTGCCTTTTAAGACACATCATTGCATCAATCTAAATCAGCTTGGGTGGCTTGAACTACCCAGCCTAATCCAGTATAACTAACTGATTATGGCCTATAAAATCTTCTATAATCCAGACAATACTCCTGCACTTAAAATAATATCACCCCCTATAACAATCCTAGACTGCTTCGATCCTCTAACAAACTACTAATTCAGACTAGCAAAATTAATAACACAGCTGGTGACTCTTTCTCTCTGTAAACTCTGTAAGTAGACCCTGGAACTCTCTTCCAGCTGATATTACCTTACTTTCTACCTTAGGTCAATTTAAAACTAGACTCAAACAACATTTGGCACTTAACTGGCTATGCCAATGTATCAAGTCTGGCTAACTCTCTCTAGAATGTGTAAAAATCTGTTAACCAGCTTACTGTGTAATTTAATTTAATCCTGACTTATGCTTGGGATTAACTCTAACCTGTGGAACTTGTTTAACTTGCTTACTTATGTAATCACTGTAAATAGTCACTTTGTAATATGTAATGCTGGTATTATGTAATGCTGTATCTGCTTACCCTTGGAGCTTTTCTCCCCGGGCCCTCTGCTGAAGATGTACATGCATCCAGTTGGACTATCCTGGTCAACAAATGTAAAATAAAATAAATATAAAATTAGTGGAAGGGGGGGGGAGGCATAAAGTCATCCCATGGGCCAATCGTGTATTAGAGCATCCCCCGGGGACTCCCCTTGAGGGGGGATCAGGGCACAGCAGCTGCTGCGTTTGTGGTTTGCTGGGGATGCGAATAGATCCCAGCAAAGCTGGCCCTGGCAACTGAAGATCTTTGTTGCTATGACAGGGTTGAGGGACCACTCGTGAGGCAGGAGAATGCATCTGCTCAGCTTATCTACAATTACACTGGAATCCCTGGGAATGTGCATTGCTATCAGAAAGCAGTTGGAAGATCCCATTCCCAAATTCTCATGGCTTCTCGACACAATGGGTAAGATTTGATTCGCCCTTGTTTGTTGATAAACCAGACTATGGGCATGTTGTCCAACTGGATAGCAATTGTCCCTGATAAATTGGAACTGCTTGCAATACAAGAAGCACTGCCCTCAGTTCTAGAACACTGATATGCAGGTGGCTTCGACGTGGGACCAAGTGCCTTGGACTGTCTTTCCTGGAAATGTCCCACCCCATCAGGGAAGTGTCCATGGTCACTATGGCCTTGGGCTGAGAGGGGGAGAAGGGATGACTTTATAGGTCTTTTTCTGGCTTCATCCACCAAATTAAGTCTTGTTTGCATTGATTTGTTATGCAGATCTGAAAGGACATAGGATGAGTTAGAAGGGACCACTGTGCTGTTAAGGGCCACTGTAGGAGTCTCATGTGTAGTCTTGCTAGGGGAACTATAGTAATCAATACTGCCTTTGATCCTAGTAGCTGAAGGACTGCATGAGCTGAAACCTTGTCCAGAGAGAGTAGCATCTGGAGTTGAGACCTTAGTCTTTGTAACCTGTGAAGTGGAAGGGCGACTAGGCAAGACTGAGTGTCGAAAGTGGCTCCTACGAATTCCAGATTTTGAGTAGTAGTCAATTTGGACTTTTTGTGTATTGAGATCCCTAAGGCTCTTTCTAGCTTTAGGGTGTAATGTAAGCAGATGCTTGGTAGAGGTGGTAAGAAGCCAATCGTCTAAATATGAAAACACCCAAAATCCTTGCTGTCTCAAATGAGCTGTTACCACTGCCATGCATTTGGTGAATACTCTGGGGGCCGTAGAGAGACCAAAAGGCAGCTCTTGGAATTGGTAGTGATTGGCTCCCAGACAGAAGCAGAGGAATCGCCTGGAGCATTTGTCCATTTTTATATGGTAATACGCATTCTGGAGATCTATCGAGCACATCCAATCATCTTTCCCCAGAAATGTAGGGATAGACTGAACCGTAACCATCCTGAATTTTGTCTGTCTGACAAACCTGTTTCGGATGCAGAGGTCCAAAATTGGCCTCCAGTCGTCTGTCTTTTTTGGCACTAAAAAGAACCTTGAGTAAAATTCAGATTCTATCATGTCTGGTGGGACTGTTTGGATGACTCTTTTTAGAAGCAGCTTTTGTATTTCTTGAGATGCTGCTTCCTGTTGACTGAGTGGGATGTTGGGAATTTACCTTTGCAGCTCCGGGAAAGAATCAAAAGGGATGCGGATAACCTCTGGTAATTATTGTCTGCACCCAAGAATCTGCTATGGACTGCCAGGCAAGGTGGTGCAGAGAGAATTGTCCCCTGACTGCTTCCAGAGGTAAGCAATCAGGCCGCTCTTCAGGAGTGTTGATAGGGCTGTCCAGATAAAGAGTCTACAGATCCCTGATTATGCAGACCCCCCTCTGCCTATGGAGTGATGTCTTCCTGATGAGTTCTCCACTCTGCCCCAGGGGGGAAGTCATCATGTGTGTCATAGAAAGGACCCTGGGCTTTCCTGTACCACATCTTTCCACTCATCTGATTCCCAGAGAAGGATCATTGGGAGAAGTGGAAAAATGCACTCCCATGGCAGACAGGGTCTTGATGACTTTTCACACCTGGCTAATGTGTCTTTTACCTTTGGGCCAAAAAGACAGGAAACTTCCACTGAAGCATTGAGAAAGGAAGACTTAAAAGGGTCTGCAAAATCACATAGGTGCATCCAGGCTTGATGTCTCATGACAATGTCTGCAACCTAGAGCTGTAGCCACTCCTTCGGTAGTATGAGAAATCAACTGCATGGACGAGTTAGATATAAACTCCAGGGTGGGAAGCTGTGAGGCAACTTTGTTGTATACCTCATCAGATACTGCTCCTGCTAGTGGCCCAGAGATCCTTGATCAGGTGTGTCTGGAGATGGGTAAAATGTGCCAAGTAATTCAAGGACCTAACGGCAAAGCTTGATGAAGCACATACCCGCTTCCCTAACCTGTCCATCGCCTGAGACTCCCTGTTTGGGGATGGACAGTAGGACTCTCCTCAATGAGTTCTTTCTTAGTGGCTGCCGCCACCACCACAGCATCTACTGGTAAAACTTTGGACCAATGGGGGTGATCCTCTGGAGGAGAGAGAATTTTGTCTGGTCTCTGGGGATAGGTTGAACAGTGTCAGGATTCCTCCAAGCATGCTGCACAATGAGATGAACTAGATCATCTGTAGGCAGGGTCACCCAGGAAGTAGAGGGTCGAGAACAGAAAGTCTGCAAGAATACAGACTCCTCAGAGGAAGTGTTGGTGGGCTTCCAGTCTCCCTGCTGTTTTAAAATTTCTAGTATGTCTCCAAAGGAGACATCTTCAGGGGGTGACCATGGGAACCCTTCCCCCTCATCGTGATCTGTATTGTTGGTAAGGGATTCTTCAGGGGAATCTAAATGCTTCCTCTTGCATGATCTCTTATGGGGTACCTCCTCAGTAGGGACATCTGAAGAGGACTCCAAAGAATGGGTGCCTGTGAAAGGGTATCTTGAGGTTCCTGGAAAGCATGCCCACCCGAAGACGGATGGGTGCCTGGAACTGAGAAAAACAACCTCGGAACCGGGGTCACACCCCGCTCCAATAAGTCCACCCCCAAGGAAGGAGCCATGAGAGGACTCAGTGCCACCAAGACAACCAGAAATGTAGTAGACGCCACAGAAAAAATAGGCACCATACTAGGGTTCATGGTGCAGACAGACCAGTCAAGATCCCGAAGATGGGTCCGCTCCAACAGAGTCATGGTCCATAGGGTAGGTTCCAGAGCCATTGTAAGATCTATCAACGGAACCGAAGAAGCTGGAAATGGGATAGGCATCAGTGTCAAGGGCTCTGATACCTCGAAGGAGGAATATACGTCTGAGTCTGTGGAGAGTTGGAATTCCTCTGGCTGCCAAGAGCTGATCCATGAGTCTCACTACGAAGAGTTCCAAAAGTCCCCTGGAGAAGTGGGTTGACATCCCAGATGGAGAATCAAGGCATTCTAGAAAAGGACTCAATTGTTGTCTGAAAAAGGGATCTACCATCAGGGAGCATTGGGTATAAGGTAAGATTTTGCCCTTCGGCACCATGGTCAAAGGACCAGTAGGTTGTGTAGGGGGGGATAGTGACCTGAATTGGGGAGATTATTTTTGGTGCTGTGACGGGCATCGGTAAAATAGTACAGGGTGGTACCATAGGAGTTGAAGTCTTGAATGGTTCCATAATCAAGGACGGCACCATAGAAGGTGTTAGAGGCCCTGGTACTGAGGACGGCACCATAGAAGGGGTTTGACGCCCTGGTGCCGAGATTGCAGAAGTCAATTTAGGATGTTTTGCCTTTGGTTCCGTGGGGGACTTAGCAGATTCAGTCTCACTGGTATGAGGAGAGGAAGGTCAGATTGACTCCTCTTTTTATGTTCCTTCTTAGGAGGGATTGCTCCCTCTGCCTCAGATAGAGCCTCTGAGAAGAGTTTATAGGAGACCTTAAGTATTAATTTATTCTTCCTCTTAGTCAAAGTGTCGGTGCTAAAGCCCTTACATAAGTCTCATGGGGGTGACTTATTTTTCTGCAAGAATAAGGATATCGCCTAGGCAGGGGTAGATTTGAATGCCCTTGGTTCTGCAACAGGCTATGGCTGGAGCAAGGTATTTGGTAAAGACCCTGGGTGCAGTGGATAAACCAAAGGGCAAGGCAGTAAATTGAAAGTGAGAACAGAACCCAGTGAAACGTAAGTACTTTCTGTGAGAGGGTTTTATAGGAATGTGGAGGTAGGCCTCCTTTAGGTCTAGAGTGACCACGAATGCCTGTGCTGGCAATAATAGAAGGAGGGTTTGGAGGGATAGCCTTCTAAAGGATGGGACTTTTAGGAAGAGATTTAGAAAGGACAAATCCAGGATTGGCCTCCATGGCCCATCTTTTTTTGGTACTAGAAATAGCTTTGAGTAAATGCCTTTTCCTTCTTGTCCTGGGGGGACAGGTTCTATGGTTCCATGGGGTCAATAGATCTTGTATAATATGTCTGAAATAAGGTGTAGTTGTTTTTTGGGTGGTAATGGGATCCCCTGAGAGGGGGGCCTTTCTTCCAAGAAAGGAAGTATCCCTCTTCTACTATTGCCAGAACTCAGTGATCTGAAGTAACTGTTCTCCAGAGGGGCAGGCAGTGGGAGAGACCAGCTGGCAGGGGGTGATGGGCAAGGCAGTCATGCATTGTTGGTGCCATTTTTGTCATGAAAGGGGTGTCTGAGGGTAGGTAGAGAGGAGGCTGGTCTGGTAGAGGTCTGCCTCCTGGTTCATCTCCTATGCCTGGAAGAAGGGGAAGCAGTGGAGGGGATTCTTCAGACATATGTGGTCTTAGCTGGATATCTGTAGTATTTAGGTAGATGGGATATCAGAAGATGCTTAATGCCTTGAAGCTCCTTGCTTTTCTCCTGAAGATTCTTAAACAGTTCAGCAGACTGCTTCCCAAACAGGAGCATCAAGAATTTTGGATTTGAAATCCTCAGGCAGGGTTTGAAGCTGAAATCATGAATATCTGCATAGCACCGAGGTAGATGCAGCAGATCTACCAGAAGCCTCTGCTGCATCTTAACTGTGTCTGAGTGTCTGGCCACTTGGGATGCAATGGACAGTTTTGATGCTACCTCAGTCTTGTTAGGAGATTCAGGCAGGGAGGATAGGAGTGTAGATGCTGGGGGTACCAAGTCCAAGGCATACTAAATCATATGGGTTTTGCAATTAGTAGTTCTGAAGGCTAAAGGTGTAAGAGGTGTAAACTTTCTTCCCTAGCCTGTCCATGTTTTTGCTGTCCTTGTCAGTGGGCAGAAAGGACGAGGATGGGATCAGTCTTGACTGCTTGTCTGGGGCTACAACAATCACTGCAGAGTCTGCCAAGAGGGGGGGGGGCTTCAAAAGAAATTTGTGGTCATCAGGCACCTTGTAGAAATGATCAGGTCTCTTTGCAGCAGGTGACTGAGAAACAGGATTTTTAGATGCTGATGTAAATGCATCCAGGTATGCAGGTATAACTGGGGGAATGGTAGATGGTGAAGGAGATTCAATTTGCAAAAGCTCAATATATCTGAGTTTCAGTCATTTGGGAAGTTTCCCATTTGAAATATTCTTTCATTTTAGTTATGGTCTCCCCAAAAGTGATGTCCTCGGGTGGAGAGTCCCCTTCTATGGATTCTTCATCAGGAGGATAGTATTCTAGAGGAGAGGCTATCTGTGATGAGTAGATAATAGACTCATTAGATGATGTAGAGAGAATTTCTTCCTCTTCTTTATGGGAAGTAGGAGGGAGTATAGATGTACCCGAGGTACGCCTTGGGCGTAGCACTGGGATAGTGGAGGGAGAGGAGGCCAAGGGACCTAAGAGCCATAAAAACCTGCATCAGGGATGGAGTAGAAGATTGCCAGTCAGGTAGTCCCTCAGCAGAGGGAGATAAAGGTTCACTTTTTTTTTCTTTTTAGAAGACTAGATTTGGGAGAGGGAGCAGGCTTAGTTTCATGGGTCTGAGCTAAAGCAGAGGCTTTGGATTCTGGCATCCTAGATGGACATCCAGTGGAACTTAGTTCCCCCTTAACTTCTTTGGAAACTGACATATGGATCATCTCCATGGACGTGCCAGCCAGTATTTAAACAGCTACCTCAAGGTGGGGCCAACAAAGTAGATGGCTCTAACGAACATCAAACATTCCTCAACCCCTATATCAGTGGCTGGCAGGGTATCTGACAAAGGAGAGGCAGAGAAAGCAGGCCATGAAACCTTAGCTTTTTTCTGAGGTGGTTCTACCTGGGTGTCTGACTCCGGATCCATCCTAAGCTCTATTTTTTTTTAATGTCTGGTTTTCCAAGTAAAGATTAAGGGTGGTCAGATGGCTTCTAACTGTTTTAGGGATGAAGTACTGGCAAATGGTGCAGGCGGCATGATTGTGTTCTCAGCCTAGACAAAAAAGGCAACAATCATGGGTGTTGTATGGAATTTGACATCCGCACTGGCATTTACTCTTCTTAGCAGACATCGGCTAAAAAGAACAAGCAAACCAAGCTCAAGCAATAGTAATTGAAAAAAATCCCCAACGGGGCACTTAGCTTTAGATGTCTTGATAGGTAGATGAGCAATGTGATCAATGTGACGTTCGACTGCGGCAGAAAAATTCTGAGATCTGTGTGTGAAAATTAGAAGTTATGTACTCACCATAACGTTCCATCTGAGTAGGTGTATTCATTTGTCTGCAACCTGTGGGTTATGGATCCGATATCGGATCCGAACCGGCATGGTTTTCCAGCTATGGATCCAAGCTCTCAGCTCCTCCCCTCACCCATAATGCCCTGCTCTACCCTCATGACCTCAGATCGAGTTTGCCAAAGCAACAACACCCTAAAAAGGGTAACATAGAATATGCAGGAAACTGAAAGGCCAGGGGGATAGGAGGGCGGGATGGTTGCAGACAAATGAATACACCTACTCAGATGGAACGTTATGGTGAGTACATAACTTCTAAATCTGAAGTAGGATATTCATTTGTCTGCAACCTGTGGGACAGAGTCCCCAGCTACCTGAATCTTGGGCGGCCATCATGGAAGGATATTCTGGAGCACCGGAGCCAAAGGATGCTCTACCCCTAGATGCAAGATCCAACTTATAGTGGGAAATAAAAGTATGAGATGAAGCCCACGTGGCTGCTGCACAAATATCATCTAGAGGAATCCTAGCCTTGAAGGCTGCCGAGGTAGATACTGACCGGGTTGAATGGGCATGAACACCCTCCGGTGCGGCCTTCCTGAAGCTTGATAAGCCAGTAAGATGCACTGTGAAATCCAGCGGGACAGAGAAACTTTAGAGATTGGCTTGCCCAAATTGAATTTTGCAAAGGAAATAAACAGCTGGTCGGATTGCCTATGACCAGCCGTCCTGTTCAGATAAAATCTAAGTTGCCTGTGAACATCTAGTGAATGTAGCTTATATTCACCTTTGTTTTCATATTTAGGGAAGAAAACAGGGAGGTTAATGGACTGATTGATGTTTGCTTCAGAAGCGACTTTAGGAAGAAAGGACGGGTTGGTCCTGAGGTAGACACGGTCCGGATGAAATACCAAGTAAGGAGGTTTAGCTGATAATGCTTGAAGCTCAGAAACTCTCTTGGCCGATGTAATGGCTACCAAAAAGGCTGTCTTGTAGGACAAGAATTTGAGATCCACCGTAGCCGCTGGCTCGAAAGGAGAGGCGGTCAAGGCCTGTAGGACCAGAGAGAGGTCCCAAGGAGGAACTGCTTGTTTTATAGGGGGCCTGAGAAGAAAAGTACCTTTAAGAAAAATTTTACACAATTTGGCTGACATAAGAGGATTAGAGTCATGACCAATGTGATAGTGAGAAATTGCCGCCAGTTGTACTTTGACTGTGGAACTGCTGGCACCATCGTTAAAGAGAGTTGTTAGAAAGTCAAGCACTAAAGGAAGAGGAACCGTGAAGGGATTCAGGCCTTGCCGCTCCGCCCACAAAGAAAAACGTTTCCACTTGCTTCGGTAAACCTTTCTAGTGGATGGTTTATGAGCTGCCACCAAAATTGCCTTAACCGGTGATGAAATACCGGGAGTCCTAATCAAGAGTGGAACTGGAGCAGCCAAGCGGTCAGCTTCAGGTTGTCCAGATTCGGAGGAGGAATGCAGGATGGATGGGATATCAGATCCGGGATGGGATCTAGAATCCAAGGAGGATTCACCGAGTGAGACCTTAGGAAGGGAACCAGATCTGTCGAGGCCAGAACGGAGCAATGAGAATCATTCTGCAACCCACCCGAGAGGCTTTCTGAAGAACTTGGAGCATCAGAGGCAAGGGTGGATAAGCATACAGAAGACCGGGTGGCCAAGCATGCACCAGAGCGTCTCTTGGGGTACCTCCGGAGGAGGTATTAGAGCGAAAAAACTGTCGCACTTGGTGTTTGAGGGAGAAGCAAAAAGATCGCATGAAGGGGTTCCCCACCGTGCGAATATGCATTCCGCTACTTGACAATTGAGAGACCACTCGTAAGGGGTCAGAATGGTGCGACTGAGCTTGTCCGCTAGGATGTTGGACCGACCTGGAATGTGCGTTGCTATTAGAAAGCGGTTGGTGGAGATTGCCCATTCCCAAACTCTCATGGCTTCTCGACAAAGAGGGTAAGACCTTGTTCCCCCTTGCTTGTTGATGTACCAGACAACAGACATGTTGTCCGATTGAATTGCAATTGTTCCCAAGGGAAGAAAGTCCTGAAGTGCTAGCAACGCTAAGAGCACTGCTCTCATCTCTAGAACATTGATATGCAGTAAGGTCTCTGAATCGTCCCACGTGCCTTGGACGGTCCGGCCCGCAAAGTGCCCCCCCCACCCGAGGCGGGAGGCGTCCGTGGTCACCGTGGCGATTGGGGGAGAAGCACAAAATGGGCGGCCTTTGTGGAGATCCGGGGAGTGGAGCCACCACAAGAGGGACCGCTTGCAAGCCTTGCTGATCGCTATGGGATGATGCATGGGGAGAGCAAGGTATGACCACTGTACTAAGAGCGTCCACTGTAGAATGCGCATATTGAGCCTGGCAAGAGGAAGAAGTGCTATAGCCGATGCCATGGACCCTAGAGCCCTCAGGACCAACTCCGCCGGAACAGAACTTGAATGGAGAATGGCCCGCCCCTGGAGCTGCAGATTTAGAACACTGTCCGCAGTGAGGAAGGCTCGTAAACTCCTTGTGTCTAGCCTGGCCCCTATAAAATCTAAGAGCTGTGTGGGCGCCAGGTTGGATTTCTTTGTATTTATTGTGATGCCCAGAAAAGGAGCAAGATGGAGAAAGGAGTCTCGCGCCAATAGAAGTAGATGCCTTGTTGGGGCGGTAAGAAGCCAGTCGTCCAGGTAGGGAAAGACCTGCACCCCCTGAAGCCTCAGGTGGGCCGCTACCACTGCTAATACTTTGGTGAACACCCTGGGGGCTGTGGTGAGACCAAAGGGAAGGACCCGAACTGGTAGTGACTGGCTCCCAGCCGAAGCGGAGAAACCTCCTGGAGCGCCTGTCCATCAGGATGTGGTAGTACTGGCGTCCTTGAGGTCTATCGAGCACATCCAGTGATTTTCTCCCAGAAGGGGAGAATAGATTGCAGAGTGACCATTGAATTTTTCTTTGGGGACTGCCAGATTCAAGAGAGAGAGGTCTAGGATTGGTCTTAGTTCCCCGTCTTTTTGGCACTAAAAGAGTCTGGAGTAGAACCCTGATCCGATCTGGTCTGGGGGAACGGGCTGGATGGCTCTTTTCTTTAGCAGATGGCCAATTTCTGCCAAAGCGGCCTCCCGTTGACCGGGTGGGACGTCTGGGAGGGACTTCAACTTTGGAAGGTAAAGGAAAGGAATGCGATATCCTCTGGATATGATTTGGAGAACCCAGCGGTCCGATGTTATGGACTCCCATGCCGCTAGGTGCCCGAAACGTCCCCCGACTGCCTCCAGAGTAGAGCAGTCGGGCAACCCCTCAGGGTTGCTGCGCGGGCCGTTCAGAGAAAGGTTCCCTGGACCCGAAGTTTCTGGGAGCCCCTCTGCCTCTAGGGCGGCGTCCTCCCTGTCCTCCTCTGCCACGGAAGGACTGGTTGTCCGGAGCAGGCTGGGACTGCTGCGACTTCCGGAACCACATCTTCTTCTGACCCTTTTGGTTCCTAGAATAGGGCCTCTGGGGTGCAGAGAAGCGGATTCCGACGGCAGACAGCGTCTTCCCGTCCTTTTCGCTCTGGGTCAACGTCTCGCGAACGGTCTTGCCAAACAGAGCAGAACCATCAAAGGGGGTGTTCGCAAACGACGCTTTGAAGGGCTCAGAAAAATCGCAGTGACGGAGCCAGGCCTGACGTCTAGTGACCAGTCCTGTCCCCGCAGCTCTAGCGGCGCCTTCCGTTGCATGGGAGAGTAGCCGCATAGAAGTATTAGTAACTGACCTAAGAGTGGCCATACGGGTGGAGTGCAGAACTCTGTCCTCCTCCGAAATGGACTCGGGGATGCAGCGTATTCTTTAATAAGATCTCGCTGCATCCTAATGACATGTGCCAAATAGTTCAGCGCCCTTACCGAGAAGGTCGCCGAACTAAACATCCGCTTCCCCAAGCGGTCCATCATCCGAGACTCCTTGCTCGGGGGGTGGACTGAGGGACTCTCCTGAGCCAGTTCCCTCTTTGTGGCCGCTGCCGTCAACATGGCATCTACCGGAGGCCCCTTACTCCAATGGGCCCGGTCGGATGGCGGACTAAGGATCCTATCCGGTCTCTTGGGAATTGGCTCCACGGTGTCCGGTTCCTTCCACGCCCTGGTGGTAATAAGGTCCACCAGGGGTCGGCAGGGGACACCCAAGAGGTAGACGGGCCCGCTTCAAATGCCTCCAAGAACACGGACTCGTCCGAGGAAGACTTGGGGGCAGACCACCCCCCCCTTATACGGAGCATTTCCATGATGTCTCCAAATGAGACATCCTCGGGGGGTGACCGTGGGGAGCCTTCCCCTTCCTCCAGGTCCGTGTCTTCTGTGAGAGACTCGGGGAGTCAATGTGCCTCCTTTTGCGTATGCTTGCGAGGGACATCCTCTGGGGGGCTGTCAGAGGAGTCCTCGCAAGCAGCAATTTGTTCCATAGGAGCAACTTGGGGCACAGAAGCGGGCTGTCCCAGGGGCCGGATGGTGGAAGCCTGGCCCAGTGCAGAGGGAGCGCGGGACGGAGCGGAACAAGTGCCGGGGTCCGGAGACCCTCAACAGAGCCCTCTCCACTACATCAAAAGCGAAGGGAGCCGACCTCGACCAAAGGATCCGACAATCGGCTCCCCTCGGATCGAAGAGTGGACGGAGCCGGCGCCAAGCGCCGGATCCGAAGGACAGTGCGCTCCGACACAGACGGCGCCGAAGGAGCACTGATCCCCCCGGATCCGAGGCTCGGATCCAGGCTCCGAGGTCGGATCCGACGCACTCGAGGGCAGGGTCGGATCCGAAGTACCAAGTACTATCGGCGCCGACCCACCCCCGGCTCCGAAGCTGCTCGGCTCCTGCTGTCTCGAACCCGGATAGCGGGTCGGAGAAGGAGCAATAGGCTTAAAAGGGTGTTGAGCTCCCCAGAGGGGAGGCAAACACTCCCATCTGCATCTGGGCCTGGATGAACCTTCTCATCATCCGGTCCAGATCAGCATCTGAAAGGCTATATGTAGATCTCGACGAGGCTACCGAGGTAGGCCTGGAGTGCCTCCTCGATAGCCTCAACGGAGATCGGGTCTCCTCCTCCTCAGGACCCGGTGAAAAGCACACAGGGGACCGGAGCCGAGAAGGAGGAGACCGAGCCGACAACGGAGCCGGGAGAAGCCGCTTGGCTGGCGGGGCGAAACAGAGGTCTCGGCCCGCTTGTGGTGCTTCTCCCTCCGGTCCTTTTTTCTAGCATCCCTCTCCTCTCCAGAAACGGGAGGTTGAGTCCCAGGAGCAGGAGGGGGTGCCACAGGGGGAATAACCGTAACCACAGTTGTTCCCGAAGGAGCGGAGGCCGGAGCCGAGTCTGGCGGTAAAAGACCCGCCAAGACAAGCTTGGACCTCCGCTCCCTCAGTGCCCTGGGGTTGAACCCTGCACAAATGGAGCATCCAGATGTGAGGTGTTCAACCCCCAGGCACTTAACACACCGAGTGTGGCCATCAGCCGGGGAGAGCTTATGGCCACACTCGGAGCATTTTGAAAAAACAGATTTGGGCTGATCAGCCATTCAAATCTATAAAGCTACTAAAAAGTAACTTAAACAAATACAGACACACAGGCCCAACACACACACTCTACGCAACAGCGAGGGGAGGGAAAAAAATTACTTAATTTAACTCTAAATAAAACTATCAAAGAGGGAAACCTAAACTTTCACACAGAAATACACAAAAAACTTTAAATTTTCTGTATTAACAGTTAAGAAACAACCACTTAGCTGAGAGCTATGAATACCAATCCAGTCACCAGCGCGGCAAACGAGATCTGAGGTCATGAGGGTAGAGCAGGGCATTATGGGTGAGGGGAGGAGCTGAGAGCTTGGATCCATAGCTGGAAAACCATGCCGGTTCGGATCCGATATCGGATCCATAACCCACAGGTTGCAGACAAATGAATATCCTACTTCAGATCTTTATATTTAAGGCTCCAGGTTTATGGCCCTGCGTGTGACGCCCCATGCACCAACAGCAACCAGGCTTAAGCTTTTGTATAGAAGCTGATGTTCGGGTCACCTGAGGCAGAGAATCCCACACTAAATACTGCAACATGGGAATAGGAGGACATCATCCACTCACCACATCTGCCTGCTTGCTCTGTAAGTAAGTTAACTAGGGTACAGAAATTTCTCTTAGATACAATCAGAAATATAGTGAAATATAGCTTAGATGTTTTCTTTATTTGAGACTGCCCTGCAATGTTGTTTTAAATATTTCCTGTGATTTCGAACTAGGATATACTGGATTATAAACAGAGTATATTCTTGTTATTTTATTTGTAAATAAATATTTAAATCTTTCATTGCAGCTGATATTTGTGAGGCATATTTAATAAGTTCTGACAGTACTTGCATATTTATTTGGTGACACGGTGTGCCACTCCTAAATCCTTGCTCTTGATCAAACTACCATTTGTATTGATAGTAACATTACACAGTAAGATTGGACACCCTTTAAGTGCCTTAAAGTAGATAAGGATATGGCTGCTGGCAGTGATAACTACTTCATAGTCTGGGCAAAAGAGGGCATAGCTAGTAAACCTGTGCCAGCCTTTCCCAGGTGTGTGCTTGTGTATAAACCAAATCTCAAAGTGTATCAGCTACTTGGGCCCTAGGTTTAGTTTTGAATTTTGGGGTCCATCCAAAAACTTCACCAAATGAAGCAATTCTCCCCCTCTTAGCCCCAATTTATCAGGTAAGACCAATGGACACAAGTGTCCCTTTTTCATGGTCAACAGAAGAGCACTGTCTAGTTAAGGGACCTGCCACATATACAGCAGACAAATGGAAAGAATCAAACCCTGTACATTCGAATAAAAAAAGCAGTCAGTTAACAGTTCAAAGCCTTGATTCCCTGCATTAACTGCCACATTACAACTAAAACCACCTCATCGGAATACACACAAGTCAGACAACTCAATATCCTCCATAGAGGGTGCTAGACTTAACAAGTGTGCCCTGAATCTTCACCATCATGGACTCCTTGTCCAACATGTGGAAAACAGACTCTGGCTGTGGGAGGGCTGGGGATCAATGCAAGGCTGTTGTGGTAATGAAGTCCAGTTTTGGTGTCATTGACCATACTGCCAAGACATTAAGTGGGCAGAATATCCTGACATTTTTGGAATGGCACTATGTTTGGGCTTCCCCCAAGCCATCATATGTGCATCCTTCAAGATATCAAACACTGCCACCACCCAGGAAGACTGGGTGGGGGGTGTACATACACCTGCTGTTACCTCCATTATTGTGATGGGAGCAGTGAGACAACCCATTTCCTCCTGCATAAAGTAGAGAAACTAACCAAATCTGGGATCAGCTGGAGATGATACAACAGAAGTCATACACTCCTCCTTATCAAAGTCCATTACAGACTTCTGAGTAGAGTGTATACCTACTTTTAAGGGACCTTCTAAAGCATTTTTTTAGGGAAATTACTAACGTTTGAAGGAGAAGGTGGATGCTTTCATAGGTCTGGGAG
The DNA here is from genome assembly GCF_019279795.1 of Protopterus annectens. Classification (NCBI taxonomy): domain Eukaryota; kingdom Metazoa; phylum Chordata; order Ceratodontiformes; family Protopteridae; genus Protopterus; species Protopterus annectens. Next base: position 1,408,738,185 of record NC_056733.1, read on the forward strand.
GGAGGGAGAGTTGAAAGATTTTGGGGAAACCAGTCACGTTATTGCATTCTGATGTCCACTGGTCATGCATTTATCTACCTGGGTCTGCAGCATCACCACTGCCTGCAAAAGATTTTCTGTGAATGTTGACACTGAGTGCAATGGCAATAGCTGCACAAATATCAGCTAAGCCAGCCTACAAAAAAAAGTATCCAACACATGGTACCTTACCTGGCAGATGTTACAGTGGATGTCCTAACTGAAATCGTTGTTTCAGTATTCATAACAGATGGGTTTTCATTGCTGACATCTGGCCAGGGTACCAAAGCTTTACCCTCCCAAGGATGTACGTCAGAATAGATGGACATACATATGTGCAACATCCTTAGGCTATCTTGCCACCAGCCTAAACACAGGTCAAGTACCTGGACTGACCCACATTTATTTGCTGGCATCAGGGCTTCACTAATCATTGTCAGACATTGCCCTGTTTGGGAACCTTCCTTTTCTTGTTTCTTATACTGTGGTTTCAATTTGTTAGACGTCAGCTATGAGAGGTAAGTGTGAGTGTGGTACGTGGATTCTGTATGAAGACTTGCACAATAAATGCCTTTTTAGCCAAGGCCCAGAACACTACAAATCTTGCTCCATCTGGCAAGTTATTTGTACCAAAGATCCTCAGACAGAGAATTTCCTCGCTGAATACCATTCTTGAAACTTGGCATTTGTAATGCCTAGCTCAGTCTAAGACAGTGGTCTCTCAGGTTTCTGATGTTGCTCTTCCCTCTAAGGAGAAATTCAAGTGACCCAGAGATAATTCACAGTCCAATGTCTCAGTCAAACGTCTCCACTGAATTGGGGAAATGTGCAGTATTGCCAGATTACCTCTCAAGAGCCTGCTACAGAGACTACTGCTGAAGGCTGGTATGGCTCCAGAGGTCTTGCAGACAGAGGATACCTGTGTCAAACAGTCATCTTGGAGTGCTCACATGGAATTCCTCAGATTCTTGTATGGGCAGGGGTCCCTGGTATGCTTATTGAAATAAGACAAGGTCCTGAACCTCCAAGGCTCGTGCAGGCAGAAATCACTCCTAAAACAAAAACAAGCATGTGAAGTCTCCTACAACTTCCACAGAAAAAGAATGGATGGACTTCTCTCTCATGGCTTATTTAAAGCTAACATGGTCCTGAAGCCTTTTTGACACAGCTAAATCAAGCCACCACAAAAACAGGTCTTGGACTCTTCCTCCTTTGAAGATGATCCAGAACCAGATTCGGATCATTCTTTGGATTACTCTTCGCAACTCCAATCTCCTTAGCAGGTCTCCTTGTACAAAGGGGATTGCCTTTCACCTGACTCCTTTGGAAGAGGCTTCCTTTGGAGAAACTATTCACAGCATGAAGATACACTTTGAATGATAATCAAGGCAAATCTGAAGTACAAAAAGATACCAACGCCTTCTGGAAATAGGTGTTCCAGCTCCTTCACCAGTCCTCCCAGTCCTTGAAACTGATTTGGATGCTTTTCAGTCTTAACACCCAACTCTCAGCCACCAGCCCCTTAAAGACATGACAGGTTTTATAATATCCCTGATATGCTTATATACTTTGTATAAAAATCCTATGGCTGATGCTGCAGCAGTTAATCACCCCTCAGGTAAGCTGCTTTCCACTGCTAATGGTCTCCACTCAGACAAGGGCAGCATGGCCATGGATAGGTGGGGTGAGAAAGTTTACACCTCTTTCACTTTAGTATTCAGAGCCAGTAAATTATCAAACACAAATGACTAAACACATGCTCTCTGTGCAACAGTTCCTGCATAATGTCATGAAAGAACCTTAGAAAACAGACTTCAAAACAGCAGATGGAGTCTCTTATGTCCCAAGCTACACAAATAAGCAGGCAGCATCAAATGCAGTTATGATACAGTGGACACTATGTCTAGGGCTGCTGCCACTGCCTCGGTGATCAGATGATATGCATGACTATGGGATCAGCCCAGCCCAGCCCTAAAAGATCAAAAAAGATCTTTGATTCCCTTTGGACAAAGATGTTTTGTTTGGACCATAAGCTAACAGACTTTTCAAAAACTCTGCAAGAGCAAGACAAGCCCATGAAAGACTGCAGGCAGATCCTCCTCTCTACAGTCCCTATATTTCATTGGAAAGTACAGTTGTGTACACTTACCATAAAATGTAGATGTTTGAGTGCATTCACTGTTGCAGTCATTACATTTGGGTAATCCTGCTGGCAGGTTGCCCTCAGTCGGCCTGAATTCCAAAGTCCTGGGTCCTGCGTCAGCTGCTGTCACCCCTTCCCTGATGTCAGGTCGCCAGGGGTATAAAAGATGCGGCCGATGCCATTTTCTTTAGTTTTTCTTGCCCCAGATGTCAGATGCCCCCTAAAAGGGTAGCCAAAATTTATATACATATAAATACATGCACCAATATAAACTTTACCTTCATCTACATGCAAATACACCACATAGGTTGCATAAATCAGAGAAGGAAAGATAGGTTCCATGAGAAGAAAATGGGGATGGCGGGTGGGTAACTTGGACTGCAACAGTGAATATACTCGAACATCTACATTTACGGTAAGTGTACACAACTGTACTATGTTCTTCGTGTTTCACTGTTGCAGTCATTACATCTGGGTAGAGTCCCAAAGCTATGGATGGGAGGCTGGAGCTAAACAGCATTAGGAGCGGCTAAGAGGCCCTGCAGAACTGCAGTGGCAAAGCCTGCCCTGTATTCAGAGTAGAGTGGCAGATGATAGTGCTTTGTAAAGGTGTGCACTGAACTCCAAGTAGCAGCCTCTAAAATGTCCTTGGTTGGTACTCCCCTGAGAAAGGCTGCTGAAGTGGCTGCAGCTTTGGTTGAATGTAGCCTAATGCCCTTTGGCTCTGGCTTGCCATGGTGTAAGTAGCAGACATGAATGCACTGGCCAATCCACTTTGAAATAGTCTGCTTTGAGATAGCCTTTCCTTGTGATCCTGCAGCATATGCCACTTGTAATTGTTCTGTCTTTCTGAAAACTTTGGTTCTTTCCAAGTAGAATCTAAGCTGTCTGTGTACGTCCAAAGAATGCAGAATTCTCTCCCCCTTGTTCTGTGGATTTGGATAAAAAGTTGGCAGATGAATAGTTTGGTTAAGAGCCACACTGGACACCACCTTAGGCATAAATGTTGGGTTTGTCCTCAGAGACCATTCTCTGGATAAAAAAATGATAAAAGGTTCCACAGCCATGAGTGCCTGAAGCTCTGAAACTCATCTTGCAGAAGTTATTGCTAGGAGCACAGCTGTTTTCCAGGATAAAAACTTTATATCAGCAGTAGCAGCTGGCTCAAAAGGAGGCAGGGTGAGTTTTTCCAAGACATAGTTGAGGTTCCATGCAGGCATTGGTGATCTCCTTGGAGGCCTTAAGTTTTTGGCTCCTCTGAGGTACTGTTTTAGTAAGGGATGAGAAAAGATTGGTGACTCTGTATTGTAATGAGCCGAAATGGCAGAGGCATGAATTTTAATAGATGAAAAAGATAGACCTTTGTCCAGCATCTCAGTTAAGTATTGCAAAATCTGAGGAATATTTGGCACAGCTGTGTCAGTTCCTTGTGCTTGGTTCCAAGCACAGAATCTCTTCCATTTTCCAGCATAGGATTTTCTAGTACTAGGCCTTCTGGACTCCAAGATGACATCCATCACAGCTTTACTGAGAGGTGTGTTTTGTATGACTACATTATCCGCCATGCTGACAGGTTTAAAGTCCTGAGTTGGCTGTGCAGGATCTGATTGTTTTGCTGGGACAGTAGATGAGGTATCTGAGGTAAGGAGCATGCTGGGCATTGCGACAAGCTCCTTAGTATTGGATACCAGTACTGGCGAGGCCAGTCTTGAGCAATCAGTATCTGACCTTTAGGAGTACCTTGGGGAGGAGAGGCAAATGGGGAAATGCATATACTGATAGGTTTTTCCAGCTGAAAGTCAGAGCGTCCACTTTCCATGCTTGTCTGCGATAAATCCTTGTGCAGAATCTTTTTAGTTGGTAGTTGTGAGGGGAGGCATATAGATCTATGTCCGGGCATCCCCATTTCCTTGTTATCATGCTGAAGACTTGTGGATCTAGGTGCCACTTATGGGGATCCATGAGGTTTCTGCTTAGTTTGTCTGCCAGAGTATTTTCCTTCCTGGCAGGAATTGTGCCTGCAGATGTACTTGGTAAGTCAATGCTGTGTCCCACAAAGTCATGGCTAGTCTGCAAAGGGGGTAAGAATGTAGCCCCCCCCGCTTATGTACCACATGACCGTGGTGTTGTCTGTCTTTATCAGTAGTTGTCCTGGATGAAGTAGGTCCTTGAAGGCTGTCAGGGCATTTTGAGCTGCTAGCATCTATTTTTGATTGATATGTAGATGCATTTGGTTTGGGGTCCATGTGCCCTGAATGCATCTTCCTGCCATGTGGGCCCCCCAGGCATAACCTGATGCATCCGTCGTTAGTGTTTGCCTGGCTCGGGGTAATGTGAATGGCTGTCCCTTGTTTTGGTGACAAGCCTTTGCCCACCATCGAAACTCCTGTTGCAGGCAGGGAATGAGAGTAATTATAGTTTCTAGGCTGTGGCAATGTTGAGTCCAAACACTTTTTAGGTACCATTGAAGTTTCCTCATATGCAGTCTTGCATATGGAATTAGTAGGATGCAGGATGCCATGAAGCCCAAAGCCTTCAGAATTTTTCTTGCAGATAACTGGGCCTTTGTTGCCAACATTTTGAGATAGGTAGTCAGTTGCCTTTGTTTGTCTGGCGTGAGATAAGCCATCTGGGCAGTTGTATTTAAGCTTGCACCCAGGAATATTATCTCTTGAGTGGGTACTAGTTTTGATTTATTTTTATTGACTGTGTACCCTAGGCATGTTAGAAGTCTTTTCACAAATGCCAGATGCTGTAAAAGAATGTCCTTGTTCTCTGCTTGAATTAAACAGTCATCCAAGTAAGGAGATATTTGTATTCCTCTTTGTCTGCAGAATGCAATTACTGGTGCCAGGCACTTTGTAAAGACCATGGGAGCAGTAGATAAGCCAAAGGGCAGTGCAGAGAATTGGTAATGCATTGAGCCAGCCTTGAATCTGAGGTATCTTCTGCATATTTGTCTGATTGGGACATGCAGGTATGCCTCTTTTAGGTCTAAAGTCACCAGCCAAGCGTTCTTGCCCAGCATGGGCAGAAGCTGCTGCAAAGTCAACATCTTGAATTTTGGTATATCCAGGAATGTGTTCAAAATAGATAGGTCCAGTATTGGCCTCCAGGCCTTGTCCTTTCTGGTTACCAAGAACAGTCTTGAGTAAAATCCTTGTCCCTGCTCTTGCTCTGGTACTAGTTGAATGACCCCCATGTCCATGAGGGATGAGACTTGTTTTTGTGCCTCTGCCCATTGATTTTTTGGCAGATCTGGCCAGCCATTTGCCTTTGGCAGGGCATGGAAATGGAACTTGTAGCCTTGTGACATGATATTTAAGACCCACTTGTCCTGGGTTATAATGTGCCAATTTTGAGAAAAAAGTGCTAATTTTCCCCCTAAGGGTGCTGCCAGGAGATAAGTGCTTGGTGCAGGCAGGGGGAAGTCATTGGGACTGTTTCCTGAATGGTTGTGATTTGTCTTCTCCAACTTTGGACACAGGAAAGGACCAATTCTTTGTTGGCCAGTGTCTACTAAACCTAGGTGGCTGTACTTGTAAAAAAATCTTTGACCGTTTGCATAGATTTAGCTTTGTCCTCCATTTTCTTTAACACCTCTTCTGCCTTAACACCAAACAAAGTATCATGCTGTAAAGGCGCATCTAATAATTTAACTTTAACATGATCAGGTGGTGAGATTTGGCATAATGGTTAAGATATTTACCTTACAGACACAAGGTGCAGGGTTTGATTCTCACATGGGGTAATTGGCTAGGCTTTAAATGGCCCACAAGTGTAGTTAGCCTAGTAGTAATCTATGAATGAATCAGGTAGATTTTGTTCCTTTAACCAAGCATGCCTCCTAATAACAGAACCTGTAACTGTGACCCTGCAGGAGGCCTCTAAAGAATCAAAACCACATTGCAAAGTATGCTTTCCAACTTGTTCAGCTGCATGCAATAAATCCTGCATTTCCTTGTTTTCTGCACATTCAGAGTTTAACAACATTTTCTGTTTAAGCAATGCCATGACATGTTGCTGATATTTGAGCATATGAAACTGACAGTTTAAGGCCCTTATAGCCAAGGTAGCAGATGTGTAAACCTTTTTCCCCATCTATCCAGTGCCCTAGAATCTCAGAGGGGTTAGGATTTTTTGCAGCGGAAGCCATAACCCCTTTGGGACCCTGAGGAATAGATTCTGGGTCTGCAGCAGGGTTTTTAAAAAGGAATTTATGAGTCAGGAACCCTGTAATATCTGTCTGGCTTAACAGGATCTGGAGGTAAGGAGTCAGGTGTAAGACTACACTCTGAAAACACATCTACAATGTCTAACACAGGTGGGATGGCTAGTGGCTTGTGTTGAGGTAGTAAAAGGAAATCCCTGAGCCTCTTTTTAGATTCTGAGAAAACTTGGCTCTCCTAGTGGAAATGCTCCCTCATGGTATGTAAGATTTAGGTTCATAGGTTCATAGGTTCATACTAGGCTATCTGCCCGAGAGGGCATAAGCCTAGCCTAGCCAGTTTTTTGGTGGCTTACCCCCCCCTTTAGTATGGGGAACTATACCCATTATTTTGCTGTGCCTCTGTTGAGCAGTGACACTGAGGTAATCCATCTCCCATCCATTGGTCAAGATTTCTCTTGAACAAGGCCAGCGAGTGCTCTGCCTCACATAATTTTATTCCACAGCATAGGGAGTCTTTGGGTGATGAATCTATCCTTTAAGTCTCCGGATCTAGATTTTTGAGGTGAAGCATATTCATCAAATCTGGGTTTGACATGGCCTTGTATGTTAGGCAAAGGTCACCTCTGGGACAGATGTTTGAGACCCTTTATCCTTTTTGGTGAGGAACTTTTGTGGCCTCTCCAGCTGCTGCAAGTGTCGGGTCAGATACATTCGAATGGGGCATTGTACTCAATCATTGGTCTGATGAGTGATGAGTATAGGGAGACTATGACGTCCCTTGATCTAGATGAGAATCCCTTCATGATAAGGTGGGCAATGTAGAAGGTCTTCCTAACTACTTTAGCTACATGGGTGTCGAATGACAGACTACTATCAACCTGGGTCCCCAGGTGCCTGATAACTTCTGCTATGCTCAGTGGATTGCCACCTATTTGGTAGCTAGGGGTAACTTGTTTTTTCAAGAAGTATGACTATGCATTTTTGGCATTTAACTTAGACCCTTCTGAAGGATATCTGTGTCAGTGTTTTTCTACTATGGCGCCCAGTTTGCAGTCATCTGCAAAACACCACTTGTGACAGGCTTTGAGTCTGACATGGCGCCAGCAACTCTGACCCTGTGGGTTCTGTCCACTCAGCCAGTTTCATCAATGGCTTTGGTGACTGTTTGAAAAAGTCAACCAAGTTTAGAAGGCATGATCTACTTTGTTGTGAAGTGGGACCACAGTTGCAGCGCGCCACTCCTGGATGCGTATCCAGAGGTAAGACTATGATTAAATGGATGCTGTGTTTTGCTGCAAATTTCCCCAAAAGAATAGTCCTCAAGAGGAGAAGCTGAAGGTATAGATTCTTCAGCATCAGAATCCTCATTGGGGGGAAGAGAATATTCCTGATCAGAAGAGGAATCAGAAGAAATGGAAACCTGATCTGAAGATTCATAGTCAGTCTCTTGCCTAGGCCTCTTATCAGGAGGGGTATGGGAAACCCTGATCAAGGTAATCAAGTCTTCAGCCATTTTGAGCATCTGTGTTTTGGGCATAGAGGCCTGACCACGTGGCTCTTGAGTTTATTTCTTTGCTTTGGAAGGTACTTTAGTCTTTGCCTTTGAAGCTGAAGTCAGTTTGATGTAAAGCTGTTTAGGTCTGAATACACCCTCAGAAGCCGATGCCTGCTCAGCAGCTCCGGACCCATCTTAAGGGATAATATCCAAGGCTCCAATACCTTGAGTTTCCAGCAGCATGGCCGAGTGGGAGTCGGTAGCAGCCTGCGACTCTAAAGTAGCGGGCGTCAGGGGCTGCGAAAGCACCTCACTGAGGACCGGCGAACCAGCGACTGGCTTAGGAGAAGCTTTGTCATAGGTTTTAGGCCTCGGTTGTCTATCTCTTTCCTTTTCTTTGCGTTTTTTGAGAACTCCGGTAGTCGGATGGCTATCCAAAGACATTTCTGGATAATTAAACCGGTGTCCAAAATAGTTTAAAGCAAAATCATACCGACACTTAATAGTGCGTTGGTTAAATCTAGCACAAAACCGACAATCAGAAACATTGTGATCAGGGCCTAGGCAAGGAATACAGTAAGAATGAAAATCCTTATGAGGTATTTGCCTGCCACAAGAAATACAATTAACTTTTTCTGACATCGGTCTGGAGCAAGAAAAAAGTTTCCCCAATGGTGTACTTAGCTTTATAGAAGACTTCGGATCTGTAACTCGCACAAGAAAATCTCAGGAGTCGGCCGACCGGCACTTGCAAACTGCTTCTGCTTCGGGCACTGCGCGGCAAGAAAAACGAAAGAAAATGGCGTCAGCCGCATATTTTATACCCCTGACAACCTGACGTCAGGGAAGGGGCGACAGCAGCCGACGCAGGACCCAGGACTTTGGAATTTAGGCCGACTGAAGGCAACCTGCCAGCAGGATTACCCAAATGTAATGACTGCAACAGTGAAACATGGAGAACATCTATCCAGCCAAATCCACTTCCTTTGTGGAGAGGGAACCTAGGCCATCTCACAAACACAGAAAAGCACGCAGGAAGCAGAACTCGACTATATTCCCATCCTCCCCTCTCGCCATCCCTCTACCACCCTACCACTGAAAGACTCTCCCCCTCTTTTCAGTTTGAAGAGGTAATAAACCACAGACAAATGGGTTCTGACCATTACCAAAGGCTACACATCTTGGGAAAGTATCCCCTCTGTAAAAGGGGTTCCCCAGCCTCTGCCTAATCAGCTCCTTGATCAGTCCCATTATTCAGCACTTGCTAGCAGAGGGCACCACAGAAACAGTACTTCTGCCCTTCATAGGAAAAGGTTTTTATTTCAGGGTCTATGTTGTTCTAAGGAGGACAATGGAGGCCCATCCTGCACCACTAACTGATAAAAACACCTTCCTGAAAGTGCCTACTTTTACGATGCTACCTCACCACACCCTCCTGCCTTTCATTCTTCCTCAGGCCTTTTTTGTGTCCCTAGACCTCATAGACAGATACTTATCTTCACATTCCCATTCATCCTTCTTGCAGGAAATTTCTCATGTTCTTCTCTGGCTCACATTTTCAGTTTACAGTTTTACCCTTTGTAGAAAAAAAAAAACAAACTCCTGGGGCAGTGGAAAGACCAAAGTGTCTAGCATGTCTGGTACCCTTCTGCTGCATGCAGGGAATTAATTTTCCCTTGGATGACCTGTTGATGCAGACCCTGTCTACAGACACTTTTCTTAAGCATCTACATTCCACAGCATGGCTGTTAACCAATCTGGGTTTCACCATCAATTTTAAGAAATCTTATCTCATTCCCACTCACGACTTAGTCTTCTTGGGTTGCAGGCTAAACACTAGCATAATGCAGGCCTCTCTTCCTCAGGAAAAAGTCCAAACCCTCTGCTCAATGACTCTGCACTACAAGGGTGATCCTAAAGGTTCTGGGGTTCACAGCTATGTCCATCCCTATGATCCCACTGGCTAGAATGCACAAGGAAAATTCAGTGTTACCTGTAATCAGTGTGGTCCCAACACTTGCATCCATCCCTTAGACGCCATGATCCCTCTGCTGCCCTACATCATGGGGTTTCTATGGTCACAGAAATAAGTTTCTCTCAACCCTGGCCTTCCATTCAACCCAAACCCTCACAACCAAATTCTCCACACTGATGAATCAGAGCGTGGGGGTCTGGAAGAGATCCCACATAGTACAGGGGAAAATAGCCCTCCTCTTTCCTGAAGGAATATATCAACCTGAAAGAAAAGAAGGCTCTCCTGTAAGCTCTGCAGACTTTCTCACACCTTTGGAAACCAGACACTCTCCTGGTGTACATGACCACCACAACAGTGATGCAGTATACAAACAAACAAGGAGGAACAAGACTTTACCCCTTGTGCAGGCTGGCACAGGAGATTTTGGTAAATGGCCACTCAGTTGAACATGACCCTCACACAGCTGCTAAAATTTCAACAGATAATGTGTTGACAGATTAAGCAGTGATCTCGTGGACTCCCACAAATGGATCCTGATCAGACAGGGTCAGGTCTTTAAAGCAATCATACACCACTAGGGCATTCTGCAGATAGGCTCCATTTCCTCTGACCCAGAAGACAGATACCTTTTCCTCCCAGAGTACAGGGAGGTACCTATATGCCTACATCCACTGCCACTTAATCCAAATGTCCTACTAAAAATCCTCATGGCTCTTTTCAGGCCAAGGCAACATTAGTTTCCCATCCTGTTCCATCTATCAAAGGGAAACCACTGGAAAAATTCCAATACAACTAGACCTAATCACCCCACAAGAAAGGTTGCCTTCTACATCCCCACCTAGCCTCTCTAAATCTCTCTCTGTGGATGCTTTGGTTTTGCTCCCTTAAAGACACTTATTTTTAGATGATGTTGGGCAAGTTTTATAGGAGGCCAGGAAGCCTAAGGCCATTAGATCATACACAACCAAGTTCAGAAATTAGAAAGAAAGAGGAAAATAATCTCCATTTGGCATCACAAGCACAGACTGGAACCATTTTTATCTGAGGCCCACACCGTATTTCAGCATTTCTGTGAGCTTCTGCATTTTGGGTTGGCCTACTCATTCCTTAAAGGCCATTTGTCTTTACCGCTGGAGCCTTCTCCTCATATCCAGGACAGAGTTCAAGCTCTTCTTGAAAGGGGTCCTGCAACTAAAGCCTCCAAGAAAACCAATTACTCTACTATGCAGTCTTAACCTTGTTCTGAATAACTAAACTACCCCCCTCTTTTGAGCAAGCCACATCAGCACAGATTTTGCTTTTTCTTCCATCTTTTTTAAGACCTCTTCTGCCTTAGTTCCAAATAAGTTATCTTTGTGGAAGGGGGCATCCAACAATTTACAATGGACATGATCTGGCAGGGACTGTTCCTTAAGCCATGCATGCCTTCTAATGACAGATCCAGTGATTGCTGCCCTGCAAGAAGCTTCTAGGGCATCAAAACCACAATGCAAGTTATGTTTAGTTACTTGACTTGCAGAATGCATTAACTCTTGTAAATCTTTAGATTCTGTCCAAGCAGGAAAGGAAGACATTTTTTGTTTAAGGAGTTCCAAGGTATGTTGCTGAAATTTCAGCATATGGAACTGACAATTTAATGGCCTGATAGCAAGAGTAGTTGAGGTATACACTTTCTTACCCCATCTGTCCAATGCTCAGGAATCCTGCCTGAGGGGGGGTGGGATTCCTAGTAAAGGTTACTTTAATTCCTTTTGGCCATTGAGAAATGACCTCAGGGTCAGCTGTAGGATTTTTAAAAAGATATTTGTGTGAGTCAGGGGCTCTATAGTACTGTCTGGTTTCCTGGGAGCAGGAGGAAGGGCGTCAGAAGTCAAGCTGGATTTGAGGAAAACATCCTCCACAATATTCAGGACTGGGAGGATAGCCAAAGGTCTGTGTTGTGGAAAATCTAGGAATTCTCTGAGTCTCTTGTTAGACTAAGGGTAGTCCTGACTCTCCCACTGGAAATGCTCACTTAAGGTATGCAGGGTTTCCCCAATGGAAAAATACTCTGGGGGAGAGGCTGAAGGAATGGAATCCTCTGCATCAGAATCCTCATAAGTGAAGAGGGGTTGCACGTCTTCATATTCAGATGCATCAGATTCATCTGACTCGTGCAGACAAAACTACAGGGGACAGATCTCTTTTCCTTTTGGAGAGGGTAGCTTGGCTTCCCCTGATCAACATGGTAAGGGTCTTCCGCCATTTTAAGCATTTGCGACTGAGGCAAGGTAGCAGGTGCCTGAGAGTGGGTTGTCGGTTTCTTGGGTGTGGCTCGTACCCGGGGCCTAAGAAACTTGGTAGTTTTGGAAAGAATGGTAGTTGCGAAAGAAGACGTTGGTTTGTGTCGAGATTCGGTAGTACAAATGACTTCCTCGGAAGCCGGAGCCTGCTCAGTGGCTCCGGACCCATCCAAGGTTGAGACGACTGCAGGATCCATAGTTGAAGTAGAGTTTTGCAGCATACAGGACTCCAGAAGGGTCTCGGTAGTGGCAGAAGTGGGCATCAGGGGCTGCAAAAGTGCCTCACTGAGGACCGGGGAACTGATGAAAATAAGGGAAGTAATTTAAGAGATGAAGATAAACATATACAGAAAGAAGGAGTAGTACATAATTTAGACAATTTCAAAATATACAACTACACCAACTTTCAGGTGGAGGATACACATTTTAGACTTTTATCTAAAGGAATGAAATTCATTCCAACTCCTAAATACAATTTAGTGGATCATTTAATTGAAACGAAGTTGTTTACACGCAAATTGAATTTGTCTATTATGTATCAGAACAAGAATGATAAGACTCCAGTTGGACCGACTAAGGGTGAAACATTGTTAAAAAACAAAAGTACATTTGTACCATTAATGCATCCTTTGGTAGATTGTTTTGAGAAACAGGTACACAGAGACCTATACGGGTTTACAAATAAAGTTAGGAATATCAATTTTCAAGATAATTTAACCAAGGGGGAGAGAGATGAACTAAGGAATCTTAGAAACAATCACAATATTCGTATTATGAAACCCGACAAGGGAGGAGGGATTGTCATTTACGATAGAATGGAATACAACGCAAAATTGAATGCTATCCTTACAGAAACTGGAAATTATGAGGCAGTCTCTTTAAATGAGGTCAACATAGCTTATCAGAGGATCAATTCATACTTGGAGGAGTTTTGGATAGACAATAGAATTAACAATGATATCTACAATTTTTTGAAAGTTTTACATCCCAAAATGGCTGTATTAGTAGGGATCCCAAAGATTCACAAAAACAGTGAGGACCCCCCTTTCAGACCAATTGTCTCAGGAAGTAAGGCAAAGACATTTCCGTTGGGTAAAGCGATAGATGTTTGGTTAAAAGATATATATCTACGCATCCCCCATTTGCTCAAAGATTCCTGGGATTTTCTTAGAAAATTCCCTACCCACCTGGACACGGATAACATTCTATATGTGACAATAGACGTCATTGATTTATTTTCATGTATTCCCAGTAGAGAAGGTTTGGATATGTTTTGTGAAAGTATGAGGAAGCATACAGGTTTTGAATGGGACAAAATTTGTCTCATTATGGAATGCATGACGTTAGTGTTGGACAACAACTATATATTATTTGAGGGTGAATATTTTAAACAATGTAGGGGTGTGGCTATGGGTTCAGCTAGCGCCCCAATATTCGCGAATTTAGTGATGTTGAATTGGGAGGAAGAAAGCTTATTCAATAGTAGTCATTTCACTCATGTAGTCCATTACACAAGGTTTCTAGACGACATATACATCTTGTGGAAAGGTGACATTGACGAATTAAATGAATTCATAACTTACATCAATAAGAGTAGTGAATTTCTCAAATTCACCTACTCAGTCAACAAAAATGGGATAGCATATTTAGACACATATGTATCACACGATGAGAAAGGGTTCAAATCCAATATACATAGGAAAAATACCTTTTCAAATGACTATTTACAATATAATAGTCACCATCCAAGGAAAATGTTGCGCAACATTTTCAAAGGTCAATGTATAAGGGCGGTTAGAATGACGTCTAGAAAAGAAGAGATGGAAAAGGAAATTGAATTTATTACAGAAATGTTTAAAGAGAGGAAATATAATAGTAAAATGTTGACAGAAATAGCACAATATGTCACAACAAGATGGGGAACTATTTATTTACCTCTATTAGGAGTGGCTGACATAGGTGATAAGGAAAAAGAAGAAATTTGTACCAAGAGTTATCAGAAAGCATGTATCCTTCCATACACACCATATGTTAGTACAATCAAAGAAATTTTGGAGAAGCACTGGAAAATTTTTCAAATTGACCCACAGATTTCCAAATTACTGGGTAACAAACCCCTTATAGTATACAAGATGGCAGATAATTTAAAGAAAATTCTTGAATATGGTAAAGTGACCAATTTTGCAAGAGATGATATAGACAGGATGCCAAATACTAAAAAATGTGAGAATTGCAATCAATGTCGGAATATAACAAGAACATCTGGAATTGTATTAAATAACATTAATAGGACAGTTATCAAGTATGCAAGGGGCAACTGTAACACATCATTTGTGATTTACCTGGCAAATTGTTTGACATGCTCAGCATATTATGTGGAAAAAACAGAAAGAGCATTTAAAAAGAGAATCTATGACCACACCTACTGTATTAGAAAAAAGGATATGAATAACGCATTATACAGGCATGTAGAGAAAGAGGGAGCTGATCATGTTTTCTCATTTGGAATTTTGGAAAATATCAAACCAAGTTTGGGAGGAGACAATAGGAAGGAGATGTTAAGTTTTAAGGAAATTTGGTGGCAATTATTCACTGATGCAGCCACTGAACCTGGACTCAATGAATCCATAGCCGTCAAACCTTTATTAAGAATATGAAGTCTTTTATTGCATAACATGTCACTAGAACAGCTACATATTCAGCAACCTAAAAATAAAAATAAAAACAACAATAAGAACTAAAAGATTTATCAATCTAAAAACAAAAATATTTATTAAGCCAATAATATTTATTAAGCTAAAAATATTTATTAAATACATATTTTATTATATATTATTGAACACGCACTATATTTATATAGTTAACATATATATTTTTTGTATTATATTTTAGTAGTACACACAACATTGTATATATATTATATTTATATATTATTATTTTACAAAGTAATAAATATATAAATTATTGGGTATATTATAATTCATTATTAAGACAACATAAATTATTAATTACATTTTTAACAAAATTTCTTAAGTTTTTTTAAAAAATTCATAACATTTCTATTTGACTCAAATAATACATCCATTCATTAAATGTTTATATTACAATATCAAATATTACTAATAAGACTTTTTATTATATATTTTTTTATCTATTTTAACAATTAATTAAAAATTATTTCACTAGTCATTTATATTAACAAACAAATATTAAGGTTATTGACACAAATAAAATACATTCAGATACCTAGTTAGGGTTTTGTTATTTTTGTTATATTTGGTTAAAAGTCTTTATGAAAATATGAATTATGTCCACCTGTTCCTAATATTGTTATATATATGACTTAACAATTTTATTTTATTTTATTTTACAGCATAATAAGTGATTATATGAAAAAATTATAAAGTAGGCATAGTTTGTAATAAGTGAGTATGGCTTTAAATAATTGCAAGAGTTTTCGCGCCATTAAGGTTATTTAAATGTTTTTTTAAAAAAAACAGTTAGTTCTGAAGAAGCCTATATGAGTAGGTGAAAGCGCTAAACTAACTTCAATATGTTCTATGTTTTACACATTATCGTTATTTTTTTGTGGAGTGTGTAATTGTGAGCCGTTTACCATTAGACATTTATTTTGCTTTGTACACACTGCGTTTCCTCTTTTTGTTGTAAGAGAAGATAGTGCAAGTGTGTAAATTCTTTGGTTCCTTCCTACAACTATTCATTTCAGCAGGAACTGATGACTAGCTTAAACGGAAGCATTGTCTGTAGGTTTGGACCTGTGCGGTCTGTCTCTGTCTTTACGTTTTTTTGGAAGATCTGTTGTTGGATGGCTTACCGAAGCCATATCAGAATTCGAGGACTGTAAGTGAAAATATCTGGCTACAATAAGGGCCCGAAGAGGGATAGCTCTGGTGTTGAACAAAGCACAGAAATGACCATGAGGGATGCCGTGGTCTGGGCCTAAACAAGTGATGCAGTAAGAGTGGAAGTCTTGGTGTGGTATTTGTTTTCCACAGGTGAGACAATTAACTTTTTCTGACCGGTTAGTGCAAGAAAAAGGGATCCCCAATGGGATACTTGAATTTAGAAGACATCAACTTCAATTCGGTAGACAAAAACTCTGTAGCGGCCAACTAGAACTCGTGTGAACTGCTTCTGCTTCAGGCTCCATGGCAAGAAAGACTGACATAATGAGGTCGGCTGCCTTACTTTATACTAATGATGACCTGACGTCAGTCCTCAACCAACACAAAAATACTAAGTCTTTTGTATTCGAGCCGGCCAAGGGCTACCCTGGCAGGGATAACCCAAATGTGATGACTGCAACAATGAAATACGAAGAACATGGACATCTACCATTATGGTAAGGTTTTACACAATTGTACTATGTCCTTTCATTTCACTGTTACAGTATTCATTACAATACGGAGAGTGCCAAATCTCAGGAAGGAGGAAGGAGGAAGGACCAGCAGAGCTCTCTAGGAAGCCAGGAAGGATGGCCCTAGCAAAACCAGTGCTAGCTTTGGAAATTCCATCCAATCTGTAGTGCTTTGTAAATGTATGCAAAGAAGTCCAGCTAGCTGCCTCAGGAATAGAGTTAGTATCCAGGCCCTTAGAGAAAAAAAAAAAAAGTACCAGAAGAATCCATATCTCTAGTAGAATGAGCCTTAACAGAAGGAAGGCTCTTACCACAAAAGGAACAACAAAAACAAATGATTTTACAAATAAAAAAAAATACTTTGCTTGGGCACAGCCAAAGACCTAGGAGGAAAGGAAAGAGAGCTTATCAAATTTACAAAAAGTCTTGGTCTTATCCAAGGTGGGCAAATGAATAGACTGATTAATGATCAAGACAGAACTCATTTATCACCAAGGACATAAAAGGATTAGTAGGAAGGGACAACCTTGTCCTCATGAAAACACCAAAAAAGGAAGACAAGCCATAAGGGCTTGAAGCTCAAGACACCAGTCTGGCAGAAGTAAGGACTACCAAAGTACAGTCTTCCAAGATCATTGCTAGGAAGCTGAGGCTGCAGGCTCAAAAGGAGTCTGGGTCAATTTTTCTAAAACAAAATTAAGATCCCAGAGAGGAAAGTACAGTTTGTGTACACTTACCATAACTGTAGATGTTCGAGTGTATTCACTGTTGCAGTCATCACATTTGGGTTATCTGCTTGCAGTAGCCCTCAGTCAGCCTGATTAACAAAGTCTTGGGTCCTGTGTCGGATGCTGTCCCTTCTTCCATAACGTCAGGTCGTCAGGGATATAAAACATGCAGCTGATGTCATTACATCAGTTTTTCTTGCCACAGATATCAGATGCCCCCCTAATGGGAAGCAATTAAATCTATAAATATACAAGGATATACCTCCAACAAAAAAGCAAATATACCAAAAAGCTTTTGAGCACAGTAAAGGAGAGTAGAGGTGTAGCCAAAAGTAGGGGGGGCTGGAGGGAGGGTAACCAGGACTGCAACAGTGAATACACTCAAACATCTACATTTATGGTAAGTGTACACAACTATACTATGTTCTTCGTGTTTCACTGTTGCAGTCATCACATTTGGGTAGATTCCCAAAGCTAAGGATGGGAGGAGGAATTTAGATAGCATTAGGACCAGCTATAAGGCCCTGCAAGACTGCAGTGGCAAAGCTAGCTCTGGATTTAGAGAAAATTGGCAGATGGTAATGCTTGGTGAAAGTATGTACAGACTTCCAGGTAGCAGCTTCTAGGATGTCCCTGATAGGGACGCCTCTGAGAAAGGCTGTAGAGGTAGATGCAGCCCTGGTTGAGTGGGGTCTAATCCCCTGTGGGGTGTTTTCCATGGTGCTTGTAGCAGAAATGAATGCAATGGCCTATCCATTTGGAAATGGTTTGCTTTGAAATAGCCTTCCCCTCTGCCCCTGCAGCAAATGCCACCAGCGGTTGGTCAGATCTCCTTTGAGGTTTAGCCCTGTCCGAGTAGAATCTAAGTTGTCTGTGCACCTCTAAGGAGTGCAGTATCCATTCCCCTTTGTTCTGTGGATTAGGAAAGAAGGTTGGCAAATGAATGGACTGATTGAGGGCCACACTGAATACCACCTTGGGCATAAAGGAGAATTTGGTCCTGATAGACACCCTGTCTGCATGAAAAATTATGAAAGGCTCCACTGCCATGAGGGCCTGTAATTCAGATACCCTTCTTGCTGAAGTGATTGCTAAAAGGAAAGCGGTTTTCCAAGAAAGGAATTTTAAGTCTGCAGTAGCAGCTGGCTTAAAAGGAGGAAGAGTGAGTTTTTCCAATACAAAGTTAAGGTCCCAGGCTGGAGTTGGAGCTCTCCTGGGTGGTCATAACTTTTTGGCCTCTCTGAGGAACTGCTTGAGCAGTGGATGAGAGAAGAGGGGAGGTTCTGTGCTATAATGAGCTGAAATGGGTGGGGTGTGAATTTTGGAGGAGGAGAAAGACAGGCCCTTGTGAAGCATCTCAGTTAAATATTGTAAACTCTGAGGTAAATTGGGTACTGCTATGCTCATCCCTTGAGATTGGTTCCAGGCACAGAATGTTTTCCATTTTTCAGCATAAGATTTTCTAGTACTAGGCCTCCCTGCCTCTAAAATGATATCCATCACTGGTTTACTGAAGGGATGGTAAAGGAGAGATTAGGTAATTAGCCAGGCTGTTAGGTTCAGTGTTTGAAGCTGTGGGTGCAGAATCTGGTTCTCCTACAGAGACAATAGGGTAGGAGTCTGAGGCAGGAGCCATGGGGCCAACAGTGACACACTGTGCAAGTAGGGGGTACCAGTGTTGGCATAGCCAGTGTGGTGCAATCAAAATCATCCTTGGTTTGTCTTGTTTGATCTTTAGTAGTACTTTGGAGAGCACAGGCAGAGGAGGAAAGGCATAAACTGATAACTTTTTCCAGCTGAAGGACAGAACATCCACTTTCCAAGCTTGTTTGTGGGGACTCTTTGTGCAAAATGTGTCCAATTGATAGTTCTGGGGGGAGGCAAACAGGTCTATATCTGGGCTCCCCCATTTGCTTGTCAACATGTTGAAAATCCTTGGTTCCCAGTTTCCACTCGTGGGTCCATGAGGTTTCTGCTTAGTTCGTCTGCCTGTGTATTTAGTTTTCCTGACAGGAATTGAGCTTGTAGATGCACTTGGTAGCTCAAGGCTGTGTTCCATAATGCTATGGCTAGTCTGTAGAGGGGGCAAGAATGTGTACCGCCCTGCTTGTTTATGTACCACATAACAATGGTGTTGTCCATCTTTACCATTAATTGTCCTGGAAGAATGTGGTCCTTGAAGGCTGTCAGAGCATTCTGTACAGCTATCATTTCCTTTTGATTGATATGCAGGCACATTTGACTTTGGTTCCATTTGCCCTGAATGCACTTCCCTGCCAGGTGAGCCCCCCCCCCCCATGCATAGTCTGATGTGTCCGTTAGGGTTTGGGCAACAGGGGGGAGTGTGAATGGTAGTCCCTTGTTTTGGTGGCAGGCCTCTGCCCACCAAAGAAACTCTAGGCATAGGCAAGGTATGATAGCAATCATAGCTTCTAGATCCTCAGAATGTTGACAACATAGGCCTTTTAGATATGGAATTAGAAGAATGCAGGAGGCCATGAATCCCAAGGTTTGTAGTATTTGCCTTGCAGATAGCAGGGTTTTTGTGGCCACTTGTTTGAAGTAGGTTGTCAAATGAATTTGTTTCTCTGGCGTGAGGAAAGCCATCTGGGAAGTTGTATTCAAGCTTGCTCCCAGGAATATAATTTGTTGACAGGGTACCAGGTGTGATTTCTTTTCGTTTATGGTGTACCCCAGACAAGTTAGCACCCTTTGTACAAAGGCTAGATGATTCAAAAGTATGTTCTGGCTTTCTGCCTGAATTAAACAATCGTCCAGGTATGGGTATATTTGAATATTTCTTTGCCTGCAAAATGCAATGACTGGAGCTAGGCACTTTGTGAATACCCTGGGTGCAGTAGACAAGCCAAAGCGCAGTGCAGAGAACTGACAGTGTGTGTAGCCTGCTTTGAAGCGTAGGTATCTTCTGCAAGATTCCCGGATTGGGATGTGCAGGTATGCGTCCTTTAAATCTAGTGTTGCCAACCAGGCATCTTGCCTAGCATAAGGAGCAACTGGTGAAGAGTCAGCATCTTAAATTTTGGAATCACCAAAAAGGTGTTTAGAGTAGACAGGTCCAGGATAGGACGCCATGAACTGTTTTTTCTGAGTACCAGGAAAAGTCTCGAGTAGAAACCTTGTCCCTTTTCCTCTTCTGGTACCAATTGAATAGCCCCCATGTTTGAGAGAGAAAGTACTTGCTTTTGGGCCTCTGCCCACTGATTTGGGGGTAGATCTGGTCATCTGCTTGGTGTTGGTAATGTGTAGAAGTGAAATCTGTATTCCCTGGGACACTATATTTAAAACCCATTTGTCCTGGGTAATGAATTCCCAGTTCTTTGCATGAAGAGCAATCTTTCCCCCCAAAGGGGCAGTTAGTTGAGAAGTGCTTGGAAGTTTTAAAAAGAGGTCAGAGACAGTTTACCATAGGGGGGAGTTTTATTACTCCCAGATTTGGAAGTGGAGGCCCCTCACTGTTTAGTCCTGTGCGTACCCTGGGACTGAAGCCTGGGAGCTCTGCTGGATCTGGGTTTGGACTGAGAAGGTCTGGAAGAGGCAGGAAAGGACCAATTCTTGGAAGGCCAATGCCTACTAAACCTTGGAGGTTGTACTTGTATCCTGGTTTAAGGGAGCATCTAGTAATTTTGCTTTAACATGATCTGGCAAGGATTGCTCCTTAAGCCAAGCATGCCTTCTAAGTACAGACCCAGTTACAGCAGCCCTGCAAGATGCCTCCAGTGAATCAAAACCAAATTGCAAAGTATGTTTTCCAACTTGCTCAGCTAAGTGCAGTAAATCCTGTAAATCCTTATTTTCAGCACAATCAGGAATCATCATCATTTTCTGTTTAAGCAATCCAATAATATGCTGCTGGTACTTTAACATATGAAACTGGCAGTTCAAGGCCCTAATGGCCAAAGTTGCATAAGTGTATACCTTCTTACCCCATCTATCCAGCGCCCTGGAGTCTCTATCAGATGGGGTAGGATTTTTGGCAGTAGTAGCTTTAATACCCTTGGGTCCCTGTGAAATGGTCTCAGGATCCGCAATAGGATTTTTAAAAAAAGAACTTGTGAGAGTCAGGGACCCTGTAGTATCGGTCAGGTTTTCTAGGAGCAGGAGGTAAAGAGTCAGGGGCTAAGCTAGATTCCGAAAAGGCATCATCAACAATGTCTAGTACAGGAGGTATGGCTAAAGGCCTGTGCTAGGGCAGTGGTAAGAAATCCCTAAGCCTCTTTTCAGAATACAAAAATACAAAAGCCAGCACAAAGGTGTATAAGGTGTAACTTTATTAAACACATAAAGACTGGTTTCGGCATATATAAAAAGCCTTCCTCAGTGTAACTGAACAAGAAAACAAGCACTCCTTATATACACACACCCATATGTAAAAAAGATCATTCACTGGCTGCTCACAATTGCTCATTCAATCCAGGGGGAATCAAATCCCGTAGTTTAATTATCCCTCAATCGATACCAGTCTGTATGTGTTAACTTTTTAATAAAGTTACACCTTACACACCTTTGTGCTGGCTTTTGTATTTTTGGATTATTGTTCCTTTAAAGCCATGCACTGCTATACTTGCAGGGGAATAAACTAGTCTGTTGGCCCTTTTTAGAATCAGAGAAATCCCGACCTTCCCAACAAAAATGCTCCCTGAGAGTATGCAAGGTTTCACCAAAAGAGAAATCCTCTGGGGGAGAAGCAGAGGTAATAGAGACCACAGCATCAGAATCCTCATAGGTAGATAAGGGTAAATCCTGGTCATCAGAGGAAACAGAAAATTCAGAATCCTGATCAGAAGTATCATAAGCCAACTCAGTCCTAGGTCTCTTAGAGGGGGAAGGCTGACTTCCCCTGATTAATGTAATGAGGTCCAGCCATTCTTATCATTTGTTTTTAGGCATAGAGGCCTGACCATACAGTTTGGGCGTCAGTTTTCTAGGCATGACATGAGTTTTAGGCCTTGAAGAAGAAGATGGCATTGGTTTAATACGCAAGTCAGTAGGTCTGAATACACCCTCAGAAGCCAGTGCCTGCACAGTGGCTCTGGACCCATCCAAGATAGAGACACCCGCAGGTTCCACAACTGAAGCATCTCGCGGCATATTGGACTCTGAATGGGTCCCAGTAGAGGCCAGCGAATCTGAACTAGCGGCTATCAGAGGCTGCAAAAGCACCTCACTGAGTACCGGCAAACTGGCGACTGGCTTAGAAGTGTCGTTGGCACATTTGAACCTAGGCAGCCTGTCTCTCTCTTTATCTTTGCATTTTTTCGGAATGTCAGTAGCCGGATGGTTTACCGAAGACATATCAGGATAATTGAACCGAGCACCAAAATATTTAGAAGTGAAAATATACCGATGATGGATAGTTTGTGGTTTAAATGAGGCACAAAATCGACAGTGAGGTACGTCGTGGTCAGGGCCTAGGCAAGAAGAAATACAGTATGAATGAAAATCTTTATGAGGTATTTGCTTTCCACAAGTAATGCAATTACTTACTTTTACTGACATCGGTTTAGAGCAAGAAAGTTTCCCCAACGGGGTACTTAGCTTTTAGTTGAAGACTTCGGTTCTGAAACTCAAAAACAAAAATTGCAGGAGTCAGCCGACCGGCACTTGCGAACTGCTTCTGCTTTGGGTACCGCACGGCAAGAAAGACTGATATAATGGTGTCGGCTGCATGTTTTATACCCCTAACGACCTGACATCACAGAAGGGACAGCAACCAACGCAGGACCCAAGACTTTGTTAATCAGGCCGACTGAAGGCTACTGCAAGGAGATAACCCAAATGTGGTGACTGCAACAGTGAAACCAAAATATCAGGCTTCCTGGGAGGCCTAATATGAAGGATGCCATTAAGAAATTTTTAGCTTCACAACTATAAACTAAAGGAGGTGATAAAGGCAGACAAGCAGAAATAGCTGTTAAGTGGACCTTAACAGAATAGGCTAACCCAGCATTGAGCAATTCACACAGATACAAGAAAACCAACGGAACATCCACAGAAAGTGGATCCATGTTATGAGAAAGACACCATACAGAAAACCTCTTCCATTTGAATAAGTAGGATTTCCTAGAAGGGGGTTTACTGACCTCCTGCAGGGCCCAAGCATGTCCTCAAAAAAGGTGTCTATAATGAATCAAAACCCTGTCACTCACAATGTCAGCTGAAGAGTGGACAGGTAGGGATGGATGAGAGATCCATTATCTTGTCCGAGCAGGTCTAACCTGTGAGGTAACTTGTGATGATTGTCCTTGGATAAATGCAGAAGAGGGAACCAATGCTGTCTTGGTCAAATGGGAACCATCAACAACATTTTGGGAGCATTCTGTTGAATTTTGAACAGGACTTTTGGAATGAGGGGAAGGGGAGGGGAGGAAAGGCATAAAGAAACATCCCCTTCCAAGAAAGACGGCATCCACTTTCCAAACCACAGGACTAAGGACTCTGGCACAAAAAGGAGGAAGCTGTCCGTCTCCCCCCCACCCGGACATGCCACATCACTGTAGTTGTCTGTAAATACCTTGAAAGGTTCTGGGGACAAGACAGGATGAAAGGCCTCAGAAGCCAGCAGAAGAGCCCTCATCTTTGACGCTGATGAGGCGACCAGACTCCCTGCACCTTTAGGGAGCCAAATGCTGCCCCTGACCCTATGTCTGAAGCATATGTGAACAGTTCCTGAGAGGGAACAGGTGGATGAAATAGGAGCCCTAGATTGAAAGTCAACTGCTAAATCCACCACTGAAATTGCTGTTTGAGACATAGAAGAAGGAGAACTAAAAATTTCATGGGATGAGAATGCCTGAAACCAAACTGACTTCTGAATAGTTCCGCAAGTCAAGAGATCCTAAAGTAACCCTGAGAAGGGCAACTGCTCCTGAGGGGGCTGATGACATAGTTTCCACCCCCCATTTACTTGAGGCATTACTTTATGAACTGTTAGGGGTTAAAAGGTTATGTAGTAATGGAAATGATGCAGACAGGGAGTTGCAGAGGATGGCTGCTGTGTTTATGGGGAGGGGATACAATAGAGATGTCGTAATGGCGTCTATGGAAGGAGTGCAAAATATTGAAAAGATGGATAAGAAAACTGACATTTACAATAACAGAATTAATAGACGTACACATTTTAATTGTACGAAAATATATGAAGGTACCACATATGATTTATTAAGCAAAACAAGTAACTAAAGTTACAAAATACTATTGGGATTTTTTTTATTTAGGTTCAAAGAACTGGGGAATGGTTTACTTGATACTCCTACATTCTACTTCCATAGAGGAAGGAGTATAAAAGATACAATTGTCCATAATATATTTATTACACTTGTTAAGATGTACACAGCCTGCATATATGGGAACGCTTGCCTGTGGCAACTGTATTAGTTGCAAGTACATAGGACTTTTGATAAAATGAATGGTGTACTTTTTCAAATAAATGGGAGACTATCGTACTGATGGAGGAATTGTATATGCATTAAAATGTTCTTGTGACATGTTTTATATTGGGGAAAGCAAGAGGGCTTTCAAGTTAAGACTGCAGGAGCATGTTACGAACATAAAAATGGGAAGA
Source organism: Protopterus annectens (assembly GCF_019279795.1). Lineage (NCBI taxonomy): Eukaryota > Metazoa > Chordata > Ceratodontiformes > Protopteridae > Protopterus > Protopterus annectens. The sequence continues at coordinate 1,408,762,957 of NC_056733.1, forward strand.
CGTGAAAGCCCTCTTGCAACACAGTTTAGTTTGTATCATAACAGTGACCCAGGAGATCTTCAGGGTACAGTTTTAGAAAATGTTACTGTATAGTGATTATACAGATGTGAAGAAAAATACAGTTGTGTACACTTACCATAAATGTGGATGTTCGAGTGTATTCACTGTTGCAGTCATTACATTTGGGATATCTGCTTGCAGTAGCCCTCAGTCGGCCTGATTAACAAAGTCTTGGGTCCTGCATCGGATGCTGTCCTTTCTTCCATGACATCAGGTCGTCAGGGGTATAAAACATGCAGCCGACGCCATTACATCAGTTTTTCTTGCCCCAGATGTCAGGTGCCCCCTAATGGGAAGCAATTAAATCTTTAATTACAAGGATATACCTCCAACAAAAAAGCAAATACACCAAAAAGCTTTTTGAGCATAGTAAGGGAGAGTAGAGATATAGCCAAAAGAAGAAAGGGGGCTGGAGGGAGGGTAACCAGGACTGCAACAGTGAATACACTCGAACATCTACATTTATGGTAAGTGTACACAACTGTAGTATGTTCGTGTTCTACTGTTGCAGCCATTACATATGGGTAGCTTCCCAAAGCTGAGGTTGGGAGGAGGAATTTAAATATAATTAGGACCAGCTATAAGACCCTGCAAGACTGCAGTGGCAAAGCCAACTCTGGATTTAGAGAAAATTGGCAAATGATAATGCTTGGTGAAAGTATGTACAGAACTCCAGGTAGCAGCTTCTAGTATGTCCCTGGTAGGAACGCCCCTGAGAAAGGCTGTGGAGGTAGATGCAGCCCTGGTTGAATGGGGTCTGATGCCCTATGGGATAGGTTTCCATGGTGCTTACAGCAGAAATGAATGCAGTGGCCTATCCATTTTGAAATGGTATTCTTTGAAATAGCTTTCCCCTCTGTCCCTGCAGCAAATGCCACCAGCAGTTTTTCAGATTTCCTTTGAAGTTTAGTCCTGTCCAAGTAAAATCTAAGTTGTCTGTGCACATCTAAGGAGTGCAGTATCTATTCCCCTTTGTTCTGTGGATTAGGAAAGAAGGTAGGCAAATGAATAGACTGATTAAGAGTCACACTAGATACCACCTTGGGCATGAAGGAGGGATTGGTTCTGAGGGACACCCTGTCCACATGAAAGATGATGAAAGGCTCCACTGCCATAAGGGCCTGTAATTCAGATACCCTTCTCGCAGAAGTGATTGCTAAAAGGAAAGCTGTTTTACAGGAAAGGAATTTTAAATCTGCAATAGCAGCTGGTTCGAAAGGAGGAAGAGTGAGTTTCTCCAAGACAAAGTTAAGGTCCCAGGCTGGAACTGGAGCTCTCCAGGGTGGCCTTAAATTTTTGGCCCCTCTGAGGAACTGCTTGAGCAGTGGGTGAGAGAAAAGGGGAGGCTCTGTGCTGTAATGAGATGAAATGGCTGAGGTATAAATTTTGACAGAGGAAAAGGACAAGCCCTTATGAAGCATCTCAGTCAAGTATTGTAGAATCTGAGGTAAATTGGGCACTGCTGTGCTCATCCCTTGAGATTTGATTCCAGGCACAAAATCTTTTCCATTCTGCAGCATAAGATTTTCTAGTACTAGGCCTCCTTGCCTCTAAAATGATATACATCACTGATTTACTGAGGGATGGTAAAGGAGAGATTAGGTAATTAGCCACACTGCTAGGTTCAGGGTCTGCAGCTGAGGGTGCAGAATCTGGTTCTCCTGCTGAGACAACAGGGAAGGAGTCTGAGGCAGGTGCCATGGGGCCAAGCGTGACACTTCGCAAGAAGGGATACACCAGTGTTGGTGTGGCCAGTCTGGTGCAATTAAAATCATCCTTGGCTTGTCCTGTTTGATCTTTAGTAGTACCTTGGAGAGCCGAGGCAGAGGAGGAAAGGCATAAACTGATAGGTTTTTCCAGCTGAAGTATAGAGCATCCACTTTCCAAACTAGCTTGTGGGGAATCCTTGTGCAAAATTTGTCCAATTGATGGTTCTGGGGGGAGGCAAACAGGTCAATATCTGGGCTCCCCCACTTGCTTGTCAACATGTTGAAAATCCTTTGTTCTAGTTTCCACTCGTGTGGGTCCATGAGGTTTCTGCTTAGTCCATCTGCCAGTGTATTTAGTTTTCCTGGCAGGAATTGAGCTTGTAGATTTCACTTGGTAGCTCAAGGCTGTTTCACAATGCCATGGCTAGTCTGCAGAGGGGATAAGAATGTGTACCCCCCTGCTTGTTTATGTACCACATGACAGTGGTGTTGCTCGTCTTCACCATTAGTTGTCCTGGAATAATGTGGTCCTTGAAGGCTGTCAGAGCATTCTGTACAGCTAACATTTCCTTTTGATTTATGTGCAGGTGCATTTGACTTGGGTTCCATTTTCCCTGAATGCACTTCCCTGCCAGGCGAGCCCCCCCATGCATAGTCTGATCTGTCTGTTAAGGTTTGGGCAGCAGGGGGTAGCATGAATGGTAGTCCCCTGTTTTGGTGGCAGGCCTCTGCCCACCAAAGGAACTCTAGGTGTAGGCAAGGTATGATAGGAATCATAGCTTCTAGATCCTGTGAATGTTGACACCATAGGCTTTTGAGATACCATTGTAGTTTCCTCATATGCAGCCTTGCATATGGAATTAGAAGAATGCAGGAGGCCATGAACCCCAAGGCTTACAGTATTTGCCTTGCAGATAGCTGGGTTTTTGTGGCCACTTGTTTGAAGTAGGTTGTCAAATGAATCCGTTTCTCTGGCGTGAGAAAAGCCATCTGGGAAGTTGTATTCAAGCTTGCTCCCAGGAATATAATTTGTTGACAGGGTACCAGGTGGGATTTCTTCGTTTATGGTGTACCCCAGACAAGTCAGCACCCTTTGAACAAAGGCCAGATTATTCAAAAGTATGTCCTGGCTTCTGCCTGAATTAGACAATCGTCCAGGTATGGGTATATTTGAATATTTCTTTGCCTGCAAAATGCAATGACTGGAGCTAGGCACTTTGTGAAATACCCTGCGTGCAGTAGATAAGCCAAAAGGCAGTGCAGGGAACTGATAGTGCATGTAGCTTGCTTTGAAGTGTAGGTATCTTCTGCAAGACTCCCTGATAGGGATGTGCAGGTATGCTTTTTTAAGTCTAGTGTTGCCAACCATGCATCTTTGCCTAGCATAGGAAGCAGCTGGTGAGTCAGCATTTTTAATTTTGGAATCACCAGAAAGGTGTTTAGAGTAGAAAAGTCCAGGATATGACTCCATGTATTGCCTTTTCTGGGTACCAGGAAAAGTCTTGAATATAAACCTTGTACCTTTTCCTTTTCTGGTACTAACTGAATAGTCCCCATGCTTAAGAGAGAGAGTACTTGATTTTGGGCCTCTGCCCACTGATTTGGGGGCAGATCTGGCCAGCCCCTTGGTGTTAGTAACATGTGGAAGTGAACTCTGTATCCTTAGGACACTATATTTAAAACCCATTTGTCCTGGGTAATAAGTTCCCAGTTTTTGGCCTGCAGACCAATCTTTCCACCTAAAGGAGCATTCAGTTGGGAAGTGCTTGGAAGTTTTATAAGCAAGTCATTGAGACAGTTTTCCATAGGGGGGAGTCTTACTACTCCCAGATTTGGGTACAGAAATCCCCAACTTCTTAGTCTTGTGTATCCCCTGGGACTGAAATCTGGGTTTGGCTTGAGAAGACCTGGAAGGGGCTGGAAAGGGCCAATGCCTACTAAATCTAGGAGGCTGAACTTGCAAGAAATCTAACAGTTTGCATAGATTTAGCTTTATCTTCCATCTTTTTAAGAACTTCCTCAGCTTTGTTGCCAAACAGGCGGTCCTGATTTTAGGGAGCATCCAACAGTTTAGCTTTAACATGATCTGGTAAAGATTGCTTCTTAAGCCAAGCATGCCTTCTGAGCACAGACCCAGTAACAGCAGCCCTGCAAGAGGCCTCTAACGAATCAAATCCACATTGCAAAGTATGTTTACCAACCTGTTCAGCAGAATGCATTAAATCCTGTAATTCTTTATTTTCAGCACAGTCAGGAATCAACATCATTTTCTGTTTAAGCAACCCAATAACATGTTGATACTTTAACATATGAAACTGGCAGTTTAAAGCCCTAATGACCAAGGTTGCAGAAGTGTAAACCTTCTTACCCCATCTATCCGGCGCCCTGGAGTCTCTATCAGGAGAGGTGGTATTTTTAGCAGTAGAAGCCTTAATGCCCTTGGGTCCCTGTGAAATGGTCCTGGATCAGCAATAGGATTTTTAAAAAGAAACTTGTGTGAATCAGGAACTCATTAATCTGTCAGGTTTTCTGGGAGCAGGAGGCAAAGACTCAGGGGCCAAACTACATTCCAAAAAGGCATCAACAATGTCTAGTACAGGAGGTATAGCTACATGCCTATGCTGAGGCAGGAGTAAGAAATCCCCAAGCCTCTTTTTTGTATCAGAAAAATCCTGGCTTTCCCAGTGGAAATGCTCCCTTACAGTATGCAAGGTTTCACTAAAAGAAAAATCCTTTGGAGGGGAAGCAGAGGAAATAGAGTCTGCATCAGAATCCTCATAAGTAGATAAGGGCAAATCCAGATCATCAAAAAATCAGAATAATCAGAATCCTGGTCAGAAGATTCATAAACTTCAGTCCTAGGTCTCTTAGAAGGAGGAGGTTGGCTTCCCTGATTAAAGTTATAAGATCTTCAGCCATTCTTATTTGTTTTCTAGGCATAGAGGCCAGGGCATGCGGCCTGGACATCGGTTTCTTAGGCATGGTTCGAGATTTAGGCCTAAATGAAGAAGGTGGCATCTGTTTAATATGCAAGTCCGTAGGCTTGAATACACCCTCAGAAGCCGGCACCAGACCCATCCAAGGTAGAGACATCCGCAGACTCCACAGTTGAAGCATCTCGCAGCATACCGGACTCTGAATAGGTCTCAGTAGAGGCCTGCGAATCAGAAGTAGCGGGTATCAGGGGCTGCGAAAGCACCTCACTGAGTACCAGCAAACTGGCGACTGGTTTAGTAGAAGTGTCGGCGGCAGCTTTGGACCTAGGCGGCCTGTCTTTATCTTTGCGTTTTTTCGGAATCCCGGTAGTCGGATGGCTAACTGATGACATTTCTGGATAATTAAACAGAGAACCAAAATATTTAGAAGCGAAAATATACCGACGACAGATTAAATAAAGCACAAAACAGACAGCAAGGTACGTCATGGTCAGGGCCCAGGCAAGGAATGCAGTACGAATGAAAATCTTTGAGAGGTATTTGCTTTCCACAATAATGCAATTATTAACTTCTACTGACAATTGGTAAGGAGCAAGAAAAAGTTTCCCCAATGGGATACTTAGCTTTAGTTGAAGACTTTGGCTCTGAAACTAGAAAACGAAAATCTCAGGAGTCGGCCGACCAGCACTTGCGAACTGTTTCTGCTTCGGGCACCACACGGCAAGAAAGACTGATGTAATGACATTGGCTGCATGCTTAATACCCCTGACGGCCTGACGTCATGGAAGGAGGGACAGCATTTGACGCAGGACCCGACATTGTTAATCGGGCTGACTGAGGGCTACTGCAAGCAGATAACCCAAATGTAATGACTGCAACAGTGAAACACAAAGAAAATCTGTACTATGTTCTTCGTGTTTCACTGTTGCAGTCATTGCATTTGGGTTGATTCCCCAAAGCTAAGGAAAGGAGGAGGAAGTTAGATAGCATTAGGACCAGCTATTAAGCCCTACAAAACCAGCTCTGGATTTAGAAAACATAGGCATGTGGTAATACTTCGTGAAGGTATGTACCGAGCTCCAGGTAGCAGCTTCTAGAATGTCCCTGGTAGGGACACCTCTGAGAAAGGCTGCAGAGGTAGATGCAGCCCTGGTGAATGTGATCTTATCCCCATGTGGGGTAGGTTTTTCATGGTGCTTATAGCAGAAATGAATGCAATGGCATACCCACTTAGACATGGTTTGCTTAAAAATGGCCTTCCCCTCTGCCCCTGCAGCAAAGCCAACTAGCAGCTGTTCAGATTTTCTGAGAGGCTTAGTCCTGTTGAAATAAACTCTAAGTTGTCTGTGCACATCCAAAGAGTGCAGTATTCATTCTCCTTTGTTTTGAGGATTTGGGAAAAAAGTAGGCAAAATGAATGGACTGATTAAGGGCCACACTAGACACCACCTTGGGCATAAAGGAAGGATTGGTCCTGAGGGACACCCTGTCTGCATGGAAGATGATGAAGGGCTCCACTGCCATGAGGGCCTGTAATTCAGACACTCTTCTTGCTGAAGTGATGGCCAGAAAGAAGGCTGTTTTCCAAGAAAGGAATTTCAACTCTGCAGTTGCAGCTGGCTCAAAAGGAGGTAGAGTGAGCTTTTCCAATACAAGGTTAAGGTCCCATTTCGGAGTAGGGACTCTCCTGGCAGGTCTTACATTTTTGGCCCCTCTGAGGAATTGCTTTAGCAGGAGGTGAGAGAAGAGGGGTGGTTCAGTATTATAATGTGCTGAAATGGCAGAGGCATGAATTTTAGATGACGAGAAGGAAAGGCCCTTGTGGAGCATCTCTGTTAAGTATTGAAGAATATGCGGTAAGCAGGGCACCATTGTGCCCGCCCCATCTGGCTCCAGGAACAGTATCTTTTCCGCATAGGATTTTCTAGTACTAGGCCTCCTTGCCTCCAGAATGACATCTAGCACCTGCTTACTGAGGGATGCTATTGGAGAGCTGAAGGAATTAACCAGGCTGCAAGGTTCAGGGTTTGAAGCTGAGGGTGCAGAATCTGGCCCTCCGGCTGGGACAGCAGGGAAGGGGTTTGAGGCAGGTGCCATGGTTCCAGCAGTGACATACTGTGCAAGAGGGGGTACCAGTGTTGGCGTGGCCAGTCTGGTGCAATGAGTATTGTCCTTGGTTTGTCCTGTTTGATCTTTAGTAGAACTTTCGAGAGGAGAGAGGGAGACAGGCATAAACTGAGAGGCTTTCCCAGGTGAAGGACAGGGTATCCACTTTCAAGCTTTTCTCTGGGGAGTCCTTGTGCAGAATTTGTCCAATTGGTAGTTTTGAGGGGTGGCAAATGGGTCTATCTCTGGATTCCCCCAACTGTTTCTCAAAAGGTTGAATATCTTTGGTTTCAGTTTCCACTTGTGGGTCCATGAGATTTCTGCTTAGGTTGTCTGCAAGTGAATTTAGTTTGCCTGGAGGGAATTGAGCTTGCAGGTGAACTTGGTAGCTCAAGGCTGTGTTCCACAGAGCCATGGCTAGTCTGCAGAGAGGGTACGAGTGGGATTCCCCCCTGCTTGTTTATGTACCACATAACAGTGGTGCTGTCTGTCTTTACCAATCATTGTCCTGGAAGAATGTGGTCCTTGAAGGCTGTCAGGGAATTCTGTACAGCTAACATTTCTTTTTGATTGATATGCAGGTGCATTTGACTCGGTTTCCATTTGCCTTGAGTGTACTGCCCTGCCAAGTGAGCCCCCCATGCATAGGCTGATGTGTCTGTTAGGGTTTGGGCGGCAGGGGGTAGAGTCAATGGGAGCCCCTTGCTGTGGTAGCAGGCCTCTGCCCAACAAAGAAACTGTCTTTATACAAGGAATGATAGGAATCATTAATTCCAGGTCCTGATAATGTTGACACCATAGGCTTTTTAGATACCACTGTAGTTTCCTCATATGCAGTCTTTCATATGGAATTAGTAGAATGCAAGAGGCTATGAACCCCGGGGCTTGCAGGATTTTCCTTGCAGATAGCTGGGTTTTTGTGGCCAGTAGTTTGAAGTAGGCTGTAAAATAAACTTGTTTCTCTGGCATGAGGTAAGCCATCTGGGAAGTTGTGTTCAAGCTTGCTCCCAGGAATACAATTTGTTGGCAGGGTACTAGATGAGATTTCTTTTAGTTTATGGTGTACCCCAGTGAGGTTAGAAGTTTCTTTACAAATGCTAGATGTTTTAGTAGCATGCCCTGGTTTTCTGCCTGAATTAGACAATCATCCAGGTATGGATATATTTGAATATTTCTTTGCCTGCAAAATGCAATGACTGGAGCTAGACACTTTGTGAATACCCTGGGTGCAGGAGATAAGCCAAAGGGAAGTGCAGAGAACTGATAGTGCCTGCAGCCTGCTCTGTAGCGAAGGTATTTCCTGCAAGATTCCCTTATTGGAATGTGCAGGTAAGATTCCTTTAAGTCTAAGGTTGCCAACCAGGCATCTTTGCCTAGCATAGGAAGCAGCTATTGAAGTGTTAGCATTTTTAATTTTGGGATTACGAAAAAGGTGTTCAGAATAGAGAGGCCCAGGATAGGACACCAAGAGCTGTGTTTTCTGGGTACCAGGCACAGTCTTGAGTAAAAACACTGTCCCCTTTCTTCTGCTGGGACAGGTTGAATAGCCCTGATATTTAGGAGAGAGAACCTGCTGCTGAGCTTCTGCCCACTGATTTGGGGGTAGGTCTGGCCAACCTTTTGGGGTTGGTAAGGTGTGGAAGTGGAATCTGTATCCTTGGAAAACTATATTTCAAACCCATTTGTCCTGGGTAGTGATTTCCCAGTTTTTTGCATGCAGGGCGATCTTCCCCCCAAGGGAGCAGGCAGTTGAACAGGGCTTGGAAGGGGTCATTGTGACATTTTTGCATAGGAGGAAGTCTTCCTACTTCCAGCTTTGGAAGTGGGAGCCCCCACTGCTTAGGCCTGTATGTACCTTGAGACTGTAGCCTTGGTGGTCTGCTGTTCCTGGGTTTGGGCTGAGAAGGCTTGGAAGAGACTGGAAAAGACCAATTCTTAGAAGACCAATGCCTACTAAATCTGGGATGCTGTACTTGCAGAAAATCTTTAATAGTTTGCATAGATTTAGCGTTTTCCTCCATCTTTTTAAGGACTTCTTCGGCTTTGTTGCCAAACAGATGGTCTTGGTTTAAGGGAGCATCCAGTAATTTAGCTTTAACGTGATCTGGCAAATTTTGCTCCTTAAACCAAGCATGCCTTTTAAGTACAGACCCAGTGACAGCAGCCCTACAAGATGCTTCTCAAGAGTCAAAACCACATTGCAAAGTATGTTTATCAACTTGTTCAGCAGAATGCATTAAATCTTGTAATTCTTTATGTTCAGCACAGTCAGGAATCAACATCATTTTCTGTTTAAGAAGTCCCATAATATGTTGTTGATACTTTAACATATGAAACTGGCAGTTTAAGGCCCTAATGGCCAAAGTAGCAATAGTGTATACCTTCTTACCCCATCTGTCCAAGGCCCTGGAATCTCTATCAGAGGGGGTAGGGTTTTTAGCAGTAATAGCCTTAATGCCTTTTGGTCCCTGGGAAATAGTGTCTGGATCCACAGTAGGATTTTTGAAGAGAAACTTTTGAGAGTCAGGTACTCTAATACCGGTCAGGTTTTCTGGGAGCTGGAGGTAAAGAGTCTGAGGCCAGGCTAGATTCCAGGAAGACATCATCTACAATGTCCAGAGCAGGAGGGATAGCTAAAGGCCTGTATTGAGGGAGGAGTAAGATTCCCTAAGCCTCTTTTTGCAGTGTGAGAAATTCTGGCTTTCTCAGCGGAAATGCTCCCCAAGAGTGCAAGGTTTCACTAAAAGAAAAATCTTCTGGAGGGGAAGCAGAGGGAATGGAATCCTCTGCATCAGAATCCTCATAGGTAGATAAGGGCAAATCCTGGCAATCAGAAGAAACAGAAATTTCAGAATCCTGATCAGAAGAATCAGAAGGAAAATCAGTTCTATGGCTCTTAGAGAGGAAAGGCTGACTTCCCCTAATTAAAGTAATAAGGTCTTCAGCCATTCTTATCATTTGTTTTTTAAGGCATATGGGCCTGACCATGCGGTTTGTGTTTGTTTTCTAGGCGTGAGTCGAGTTTTACGCCTAGACAAAGAAGACGGCGTTGGTTTGAAATGCAAGTCTGTAGGCCTGAATACACCCTCAGAAGCAAGTGCCTGCACAGCAGCTCCGGACCCATCCAAGGTAGAGACATCCGCAAGTTCCACAGTCAAAGAAACACCTCGCGGCATACCAGACTCTGAAAGGGTCACAGCAAAGGCCTGCGAATCTGAAGTAGCGGGCATCAGGGGCTGCGAAAGCGACTCACTGAGTACTGGCGAACTGGCGACTAGCTTAAGAGAAGCGTCGTTGGCAGTTTTGGACCTATGCTGTCGCTGTCTATCTTTACGGTTTTTGTTTTTTTTTTTTTTTTTTTTTTTTTTTTTAATATCGTTAGTCGGATGGCTTACCAAAGCCATTTCTGGATAGTTACAGTACCAAAATAATTTGCTGCAAAAATAGCCCGATGACAAATACTTCAGGGGTTAAATAAGGCACAAAACAGACAGCGAGGGTCTGGGCCTAAGCAAGGAATGCAGTAAGAATGAAAATCTTTATGAGGTATTTGCCTTCTGCAGGTAATACAATTGTTAACTTTTACTGACATCGGTTAAGAGCAAGAAAAAGGATCCCCAATGGGGTACTTGGCTTTTTGGAAGACTTTGGTTCTGAAACTCAAAAATGAAAATCTCAGGAGTTGGCTGACCGGCACTTGTGAACTGCTTCTGCTTCGGGCACTGCATGGGCAAGAAAAACTGATGTAATGGCATCAGCTGCATGTTTTATATCCCTGATGACCTGAAGTCATGGAAGAAGAGACAGCATCCGATGCAGGAAAATAAGACTGATATTCAGGCCAGCTGAGGGCTACCTGCAGGCAGATAACCCAAATGTAATGACTGCAACAGTGAAACATGAAGAACAGCTAAAATTTTTAGGGGATGAGAATGCTGAAGCCAAACTGACTTCTGAATAGGTTGGAGAGTCAAGAGACTTCAGGGTACCCCTGAAAAGAATGGCAACTGCACCCAAGGAGGCTAAGAAATTTTCATAAAAGGGGGAAGAGATTTCTAGACCACAAAGTACCCTTGGTGGATAATGGAAAAAAAAAAAAACAGGAGTCTTGAGAAATCTTTAGTCAAACAGGAAGAGAAAGAGGTAAACTAAGAAAAAGAGGAATGTGGCTGAGAAGAATAGGATAGTCAGAAAACACCTTGTTTGTCAGGAAAAAGGAACTTCTGAGGTGCAGAAGTCTGGGTAGCTTTAGCAGGAGGGGCCTGCTTCCCACCCTTTGGGGGAAGAGTAAGACTGCCAGCAAACAACTGTTGGCTTATTGGGACAATTTCTCTGAAATTTAGGCACAGGAGAAACAAGAACATGTTTTAAGTTCCTGCAAGACCTTGCCCTTATCTTGAAGAGACAAACAAGTCAGCAGCAGCTTCACGAAGCAAGTGTTTTGTTGTCCAGAGAAGCATCCATCAACTTAGCCTTAAATATCATCAGGCAAAGGTTGAAGCCAAAGCCTCCTCATCACAGAGCCAAAGACAGCAACCCTAGAAGAAGCATCTGCTGCATCAACTACACTAAAGAGAATGGTGAGCCACCTGGAAGTCCCTAACAGGGAAAGAGCAGAAGTGTTCCGTTCAGAGTCAGGAAGATCAGAAATGACCTGACATGGCTGGGAAGGATGGGCTGAAATATACCTGGACATATGGGTCTTAATTGATAACCCTAAAAACTAAGGGTAGTAGAGGTATAAACCTTACCTAGCCTTTTCATATATCTGTTATCTTTATCAGAAGGAAGAAACTTAGAAGAAGGCAGCAATGGAGTTGGCTTGTCAGAAGCCACAGACAACACAGGATGGTCAGCCAAAGAACACCTATACAGGAATTTACAGTTCTCATGCACCATTATAAAACTGGAGTTTCTTGGGGGTAGGGGGCTTGGAATCAGAAGCCTTAGAGGCCATGGAAAAGGCATCCAACCATGCAGCCAAAACAGGAGGAACTGCCAAAGGTCTAGGAAAATCCGTTTGCAGGAGCTCATAATACCTCTTCTGTACCTCAGAAACCTTGGCACAATCCCATTAAAAAAAAAAAATCCATCATTCTAGACATTGTGTCCCCAAAAGAAAGTTCCTCAAAGGGAGTGTCAGGACTAGTAGATTCCTCTTCCAGAGGGAATCCAAGATGAGTAAGCAAGGGATTCATCTAAATCTACCTCCTCCTCAGAGGAATCTTGTTCCCTGGGTATTTTAAGGGGAGAAGATGACCAGGGGGAGCTGGAACAGAAATTCCCTGAGGAGGTTTCAAAGTCAAAACATTAACTAACCCTCAAGTGAAAATCTGCCATTCACTTTGAGGATCCTTAGGAGCTAGATGTTTAGTCTTCTGCATTTTCTTGAAGGTGATGTCCGCCTTGTATAACTTGGAAGCTTCAGACTGCGGACAGCATTCAATAGTAGTAGTTGGAACTTCTCTGACCAAAATCTGAGGAACACCCCTAGGCCCTTCGGAAATAATCAGTTACTGTTCCCCCTGAATATATGAATCAGATGTCTGCAAGGCCTCCAAGGACTTGCTTAAGGTTGAATCCATACCAGCCTCTAAAATGGTCAAGGCAGAAGAATATAGCAGTAGAGCCCGCCGATTCCCTGGGCTTTCACTCACCTCGGGAGAGATGTCTGGCAGAGGCTAAACAGAAGAATCTGGCCTAGATTTCTTGGTCTTCAATGACTGCTGACTCTCAGATTGGGAAATTCTTTCCATTGTGCCTTTAGCTAAAGGCCCATGGCACTGATTCTCCAAATACAGGCCAAAGAAGAACAAAGGCCTGACAAACTGAACAGGGTATGATTGTGGGAAGCACAGAAACAAAACAAGCACTGCTCATGATGGCCTTTTTGTCTCCCACACTGGCATTTAACCTTTCTTGGGTGACATAAAACCCCACAAGCAACAAAAACAAAAGGAAAAGATAACATACAAAAACCCCAATGGGGCACTTATCTGAATTAGCTTGGTGAACCAGCAACAGAATGGGCATTCAGCCCATCTATCTATAGATGGCATTTGGACTGGCGACAAAAGTTCTGAGGATGGTACAGCTAGACGTCACCTTTATGCCCTAGGCTATGCGAGGAGTATACATGTGACATGCAGTGTACCTTAAAGCAACCTAATGGCTTTGGTATACTGGATGGAGATCAGGCTGCCCTTGGCAGGGGATCCCTATTGCAATGAATACTGCAACAGTGAAATGGAACATCTGTGGAGACATATCCCGTGACCTTTCCACAGCAGTTAAAGCCAAGTGCTTTTCCTTTTCTTATTAGCAAAGTACACCAAATGCAGCTTACTTTATACACCAGTCACCAATTTATATATCCACTTGTCTGAAAAGTTGTTAGGAAAATGGCTTCTTGGAATTGCCTCTGAAGCTTAATTTAAAAAAAAAATACATAAAACAAGTCCTAACTTGCTTTGCTTTTGTTCCATCTAACCTTTGTACACTGAGTTGACCAATTGAAGTATTCCAACTTACTAGGACAGCTAAAAAGGCTCCAATTATAACCTCAAGGAATGCCTCTCAACCCAGCTTCCCACCAAGGGATCACCCTTGAAGCAGATGGCCTTGCAGAAGTGCCCATTATGTCATAGCTATAGCTGACAATAAGGCCACTAACCTCAATATGTACTATTGTGCTTTTCAGTAGTATGACCACCATCTGGAAGACCTATAGGTCATTGATTTGCAAGTTCAGTGTCAAGCTTATGATTTACTTGATCTTACAGAAAATAGACTATCATTTCAGAAATATGATCGGGATAGAAGCCAGAAAGTTACTAATAGGACCCTGAAAAAGTACAGTTGTGTACACTTACCATAAATGTAGATGTTAAGAGTGTATTCACTGTTGCAGTCATCACATCTGGGTTACCTGCCTGCAGGTAGCCCTCAGCTGGCCTGAATACCACAGTCTTCGGATTTCTGCATCAGATGCTGTTGCTTCTTCCATGATGCCAACTCATCTGGGGTATAAAACATGCAGCCGACACCATTACATCAGTTTTTCTTGCCCCAGATGTCAGGTGCCCCCACAATAGGAAGCAATTATATGGCATGGTACACCCCAGCAAAAAGCAAATACACATGCTATAATATATGCCAATCAAGAAGGAAAGGTAGAGCCAAGAGAAGTCAGGGGGCTGGAGGGAGGGTAACCAGAACTTGCAACAGTGAATACACTCTAACATCTACATTTATGGTAAGTGTACACAACTGTACTACGTTCTTCATGTTTCACTGTTGCAGTCATCACATTTGGGTTGTTTCCCAAAGCTAAGGATGGGTGGAAGTAGTTAAAGAGCATTAGGGCCAGCAATTAGGCCCCATAAGATTGCTGTGGCAAATCCAGCTCTGGATTTAGAAAAGATATGCAAGTGGTTATGCTTGGTGAAGGTATGTACAGAGCTCCAGGTAGCAGCTTCCAAGATGTCCCTGGTAGGGTCTCTTCTGAGAAATGCCATAGAGGTAGATGCAGCCCTGGTGGAATGTGATCTTATCCCCTGTGGGGTAGGTTTTTCCATGGTGCTTGTAGACTAAATTAATGCAATGGGCTATCCATTTGGAAATGGTTTGCTTTGAAATGGCCTTCCTCTCTGCCCCTGCAGCAAAGCTAACTAGCAGCTGGTCAGATTTTCTGAGAGGCTTAGTCCTGTCCAAACAGAATCTAAGTTGTCTGTGCACGTCCAGAGAATGCAGTATGCGTTCCCCTTTATTTTGAGGATTAGGGAAAAAAGTAGGCAAATGAATGGACTGGTTTTGGACCACACTAGACACCACTTTGGGCATAAAGGATGGATTAGTCCTGAGCGAAACCCTGTCCGCATTGAAGATGATGAAGGGTTCCACTGTCATAAGGGCCTGTAATTAGGTTCATAGGTTGGTACTGGGCTATCTGCCCGGAGGCATATATTAGCCCAGCTACGTTGTGCGGTACTCACTGCCCCTTTAGTAGTTCCTTAGAACCTTGTACTAGCAGCTAGTACCCTTGGCCCCTATCTAGTAGTGCTGTTGGTGTGATCCCCGGTGTGAACTTTCTGTTACCCATCCACTCATCAAGGTTCCTCTTGAAGAGCGATAGTGAGGGGCCCTGTCTTATGTAGATCAGGACCCTGTTCCATAGTAAGGGAAGTCTCTGCGAAGGGAATCTATCCCTCCAGCATGTTCTATTCATTGTTGTGTTGAGGTTTATATCCCTAGAGCGTGTAGCTCGAGTAGATTTGGTTTTGGCTAAGATGGAGCATGTTCAACAATTCTGGGTTGGACATGGCTCTGTACGTTAGACAGAGATCACCGCTGAGAAAGCGGTATGCAATAGAGAACAGTCTTAGCTTTTTCAAACGTGCTGCAGAGGGCAACTGTTTGAGGCCAGTAATCCTCTTGGTTAGGTACCTCTGTGGTCTCTCCAGCTGCTGGAGATGTCTAGCCAGGTACATTCCAATTGGTGCATTGTACTCAATAATTCAGACACTCTTCTTGCTGAAGTGATGGCTAGAAGTTAGGCCGTTTTCCAAGAAAGGAATTTCAACTCTGGTGTAGCAGCTGGTTCAAAGTGGGAAGAGTGAGCTCTTCCAATACGAAGTTAAGGTCTCATGCTGGAGTGGGAGCTCTCCTGGGGGGGGGGGTCTTACATTTTTGGCCCCTCTAAGGAATTGTTTTAGCAAGGGGTGAGAGAAAATGGGTGGCTCAGTATTATAATGTGGTGAAATGGCAGAGGCATGAATCTTAACTGATGAGAAGGATAGGCCCTTGTGGAGCATTTCTATTAAATAATCTAGAATAGGAGTTAAGCTAGGCTCCGTTGTGCCCATCCCCTGAGCCTGGCTCCAGGAACAGTATCTTTTCCACTTTTCAGAATAGGATTTTCTAATACTAGGCCTCCTTGCCTCAAGAATGACATCCAGCACCTGCTTACTGAGGGTTGCTAGAGGAGAGTTCATGGAATTAGCCAGGCTGCAAGGTTCAGGGTTTGAAGCTGAGGGTGCAGGATCTGGCCCACCTGCTCGGCCAGCAGGAAAGGGGTTTGAGGCAGGTGTCATGGTTGTAGCAGTGTCAGACTGCACAAAAGGGGTACCAGTGCTGGTGTGGCCAGTCAGGTGCAATCAGTATTGTCCTTGGCTTGTCCTGTTTGATCTTTAGTAGAACCTTCGAGAGGAGAGACAAAGGGGGGAAAGGCATAAACCGAGAGGCTTTCCCAGGTAAAGAACAGGGCATTCACTTTCCAAGCTTGACTGTGGGGAGTTCTGGTGCAGAATTTGTTCAATTGGTAGTTCTGAGGGGATGCCAACATGTCTAGCTCTCGAGTCCCCCATTTGTTCCTCAAGAGCTTGAATATTTTCTCCATGAGATTTCAGCTTGTCATCGGCCAGTAAATTTAGTTTGCTGGGGAGGAATTAAGCTTGCAGGTGCACTTGGTAGCTCAAGGCTGTATTCCACAGAGCCATGGCTAGTCTGCAGAGAGGGTAGGAGTGGGCTCCCCCATGCTTGTTTATGTACCACATAACTGTGGTGGTGTCTGTCTATCAACAGTTGCCCTGGAAGAATAAGGTCTGTGAAAGCTGTCAAGAACATTTTGTACAACTAACATTTCTTTTTGATTGATATACAGGTGCATCTGTTCCGGGTTCCATTTGCCCTGAATGCACTGCCCTGCCATGTGAGCCCCCCATGCATAGTCTGATGAGTCTGTTATGTTTATGTTATGCATTGACAGTATTTAGGTTGTCTGATACTTATGCACATTTGATATGTGGCTATCATACATTCATTCAGTTACAACTAGAAGTTTTTGTATATGGCATTTTGGGGAGTCTTTTTAAATTGTAAATTTTAATTTGTGATATCAAGTGTTTAATTTCACCAATTCATTTTATGTATTTAAGATGTGACTGTGCTTGACTTTGTTATTCTGAAGAAGCCACTGTAATACTGAAGAAAGCGCTCAATTAAATTATATATTTTTCCTGCATCCAGTCTGTAACAGCAGTGACGTTAATATGCACTGTTTATCTAGCCATTGCAAAGGCAATTAATAGTATCCTATAAAAACTCTCCAAATTAAACAAATTCCTGTGTAACTTGCTGGACAGCAAAATGGCTCTCTAACAGAACCCAAGAAATGAGAGTGTGCAGCTATATTCTCCTCCAAAAGACCTACCACTGCTAGTGTACCCCAAGGTTCAGTCCTTGGGCCACGGTTTTGTGGCATTCACTGCTCAGCAGTTAAAACACATGTTAAGGGTTTATGGCTGACCAAGTCTGCCAATAACTACATTTGGTGCCATCATAAAATCCCCACAGGATACCAAAATCCTCCAAGAGGACCTTTCTCAAATAACTGGTATCAAAACCATGAACTAAAACTAAATGCAAAGAAATGTATAACTGTTTCCTTCAGCAAGCATGGCTTCCTTTGTAACTATCATACTAACATCCATGAAAAATAGTCACTGAACTGTGAACCAATTAACTGTCCTTTGATCACCACATATCCACTACTGTAAGGAAGTCCTTTTAGATAGGAGCTCCAGCTCCAAAAAGGTATGGTAGCCTGATCCAGAGATGGAACCGTTCCACTAAACTTGGCTCCCATCAAGCTGATCACCGAATATAAAGCCCCATTCAGTACATATCATGCTTTTCAAAAAAAAAAAAAAAAAAATCAAGGGCCTAAATCACAAAGGGTCTCAACAACTATTATCCTGTCAGACCTACTACAAATTCCCAAGTCCAATGGCAGCATGAACACCCACTCAAGGGATCTCAATTTCTTTTGCAACTTGAGAAAGTACAGTTGTGTACACTTACCACAAATATAGATGTTAGAGTGTATTCACTGTTGCAGTCATTACATTTGGGTAATCTGCTGGCAGGTCGCCCTCAGTCAGCCTGAATAACAAAGTCTTGGGTCCTGCATCGGTTGCTGTCTCCTCTTCCATGACGTCAGGTCGTCAGGGGTATAAAACATGGAGCCGACGCCATTTTATTCAGTTTTTCTTGCCCCAGATGTCAGGTGCCCCCCAAATGGGAAGCAAAAAAAAAATATATATATATATACATATATAAACAGTAAATATATATAAATGCACTTTTAGAAACAAACTTTACCTTCATATAAAAGCAAATACACCACAAAGGCTTTTGTGTATAGTGAAGGAAAGAAAAGGTATAGAAAGGGGGATGGAGGGTGGGTAACCCAGACTGCAACAGTGAATACACTCGAGCATCTACATTTATGGTAAGTGTACACAACCATACTATGTTCTTCGTGATTCAATGTTGCAGTCATTACATTTGGGTATAATCCTAAAACTATGGATGGGAGGATGGAACTAAACAGCATTAGGAGCAGCTATAAGGCCCTGCAGAACTGCAGTGGCAAAGCCTGCCCTGGATTTGGAGAAGAGAGGCAAATGATAATGCTTTGTGAAGGTATTAACACAGCTCGAAGTAGCAGCTTCTAGAATGTCTTTGGTTGGAACCCCTCTGAGAAAAGCTGCTGAAGTAGAGGCAGCCCTGGTGGAATGTGATCTGATCCCCTTGGGTACAGGTTTACCATGGTGCAAGTAGCAGAAATAAATGCAGTGGCTTATCCACTTAGAAATAGTCTGCTTTGATATAGTCTTCCCTGCTGACCCTGCAGCAAATGCTACCAGTAGTTGCTCAGACTTGCATAGAGATTTGGTCCTGTTTAAGTAGAATCTTAGTTGTCTGTGTACATCCAATGAATGCAGAATCTGCTCCCCTTGTTCTGCGGATTTGGGTAAAATGTTGGCGGGTGAATGGTCTGGTTAAGAGCCACACTGGATAACACCTTAGGCATAAAAGAAAGATTGGTCCTGAGGGACACCCTGTCCAGGTAAAATATAATAAAAGGCTCCACTGCCATGAGAGCCTGTAGTTCTGAAACCCTTCTTGCTGAAGTGACTGCCAAGAGAAAAGCTGTTTTCCAAGACACACATTTTATATCCGCAGTAGCTGCTGGTTCAAAAGGAGGCAGGGTGAGTTTTTCCAGCACAAAATTGAGGTCCCATGCAGGAATTGGTCATCTTCTGGGAGGCCTTAAATTTTTGGCCCCTCTAGGTTATTGTTTAAGCAGAAGATGAGAAAAGAGAGGAGGCTCTGTGTTGTAATGGGCCGAGATGGCAGAAGCATGGATTTTTATTGAAGAAAAAGATAGGCCCTTGTCAAGCATCTCAGTCAAATATTGTAAAATCTGAGGAATATTGGGCTTTGCTGTGTCTGTTCCTTGTGCTTGGTTCCAAGCACAGACTCTCTTCCATTTATCAGCATAAGATTTTCTAGTACTAGGCCTTCTGGCTTCCAAAATGACATCCATCACAGATTTACTGAGAGGTGTTATTTGAATAATTAGTTGATCAGCCATGCTGCAAGATTCAGTTTGGAGCTGAGTGTGCAGAATTTGATAGTTCTGCTGAGACAGTAGATGAGGTATTTGAGGCAAGTTCCATGGAGGAAGCGGAGACATATTCCTTAGAAGTGGGTACCAGTGCTGGCGAGGCCAGTCCGGAGCAACTAGGATAATTTTTTTTTCCTGTCTTTTAGTAAGACCTTGGAGAGTTGAGGCAGAGGGGGAAAGGCATAGACTGATAGGGTTTTCCAGCTGAAGGATAGGGCATCCACTTTCCATGCCTTTTTGTGATGAGTTCTTGTGCAGAATTTGTCCAACTGATAATTTTGGGGAGAGGCAAATAGATCTATGTCTGGGCTCCCCCATTTCTGTGTTAACATGCTGAAGATTTGTGGATCCAGTTTCCATTCGTGTGGGTCCATAAGATTTCTGCTTAGGTCATCTGCCAGAGTATTTTGCTTTCCTGGCAGGAACTGAGCTTGAAGATGTATTTGGTAAGTCAAGGCTGTGTTCCACAAGGCCATGGCTAGTCTGCAAAGGGGGTAGAAATGTGTACCCCCCCTGCTTGTTTATGTACCACATAACTGTGGTGTTGTCCATCTTCATCAGTAGTTGTCCTGGATGAAGTTAAGTCCTTGAAGGCTGTCAGAGCATTCTAAACAGCTAGCATCTCTTTCTGGTTGATATGCAGATGCATTTGGTTTGGGCTCCATTTGCCCTGAATGCATCTTCCTGCCAGGTAGGCCCCCAAGCATAGTCTGATGCGTCTGTAGTTAGGGTTTGGGTGGCAGGGGGTAGAGTGAATGACAGTCCCTTGCTTTGGTGACATGTCTCTGCCCACCAAAGAAACTCCTGTTGTAGGCAGGGAATGAGAGGAATCAATGTTTCCAGACTGACAATGTTGACTCCATAAACTTTTTAGGTACCATTGAAGTTTCCTCATATGCAGTCTCGCATATGGAATTAGTAGAATGCAGGCTGCCATGAACCCCAAAACCTGCAGAATTTGTCTTACAGATAACTGGGTTTTTGTTGCCATTTGTTTGAAGTATGTTGTCAGTTGCCTTTGTTTGTCTGGCGTGAGGTAAGCCATCTGGCCAGTTGTATTCAAGCTTGCCACCCAGGAATGTAATTATTTGAGAGGTTACCAGCTGTGATTTATTTTAGTTTATGGTGTACCCTAGGCATGCTAGAAGCCTTTTTACAAACGCCAGATGGTGAAGAAGAGTGTCCTTGTCCTCTTCTTGAATGAGACAGTCGTCCAGATAAGGATACCTTTGAATGCTTCTTTGTCTGCAGAATACAATTACTGGTGCCAGGCACTTTGTAAAGACCCTGGGCACAGTAGATAAGCCAAAGGGCAGTGCAGAGAATTGGTAATGCAAAAAACCTGCTTTGAAGCGGAGGTATCTTCTGCATGATTCCCTTATTGGGATATGCAGGTACGCCTCTTAAATCTACAGTTACTAACCAAGCATTCCTGCCTAGCATAGGCAGTAGCTGCTGTAAAGTCAGCATTTTGAATTTTGGAAATGTCCAGGAACGTGTTCAAAATCGATAAGTCTATTATTGGACGCCATGAATTGTCTTTCCTGGGTACCAGGAAAAGACGAATAAAAACCTTGTCCTTTTTCCTTTTCTGGCACCGGTTGAACAGCCCCCATATCCATGAGGGACATGACTTGTTTCTGGGCCTCTGCCCACTGGTTTTGTGGCAGATCTGGCCATCCGTTTGGAATTGGCAAAGTATGGAAATGAAATCTGTACCCCTGGGATACTATGTTTAATACCCACTTGTCCTGGGTAATTAACTGCCAATTTTGAGCATGAAGTGCTAGTTTTCCCCACAAGGGGGCTGCCAAAAGATAAGTGCTTGGTGATGGTAGAGGAAAGTCATTAAGACACTGTAGGGTTGTGCTTTGTTTCCTCCAGATTTGGAGGTGGAGGCACCCCATTGCTTTGAACTGCAAGAACCCTGTGATTGGCATCTGGAGCCTTTTGAGCGCCTGGATTTGCCCTGAGTGGCTCTATTGGACACAGGAAAGGACCAGTTTTTAGTAGGCCAGTGTCTACTGAACCTGGGTGGCTGCACTTGCAAGAAATCTTTTACAATTTGCAGAGATTTAGCTTTGCCTTCCATTTTCTTTAAAACCTCTTCTGCCTTATTACCAAACAGAGTATCATGCTGCAAAGGGGCATCCAACAATTTAGCTTTAACATGATCAGGCAGATTTTGCTCCTTGAGCTAGGCATGCCTTCTAATCACAGATCCAGTAATGGCGGCCCTACAAGAGGCCTCCAAGGAATCAAAACCACATTGCAAAGTATGCTTTCCAACTTGTTCTGCTGAATGCAATAATTCATGTAACTTTTTATTTTCCACACAATCAGAAATCAGCATCATTTTCTGTTTCAGTAAGCCCATAACATGCTGTTGATATTTAAGCATATGAGACTGGCAGTTTAAAGCCCTGATTGCCAAGGTTGCAGACGTATAAACCACCTTACCCCATCTATCCAGTGCCCTGGAATCTCTATCAGAAGGGGTAGGATTCTTGGCTGTAGAGGCCTTTACACCCTTGGGACCCAAAGAAATAATTTCAGGATCAGCAGCAGGATTTTTTGAAAAGAGATTTGTGGGAGTCAGGAACCCTGTAATATTTGTCTGGCTTATTAGGAGCCGGATGCAGGGAATCAGGAGCCATGCTTAATTCCAAGAACACATCATCAACAATGTCTAATACAGGAGGTATTGCCAAAGGTCTACGCTGAGGAAGAAGAAAGAAATCCCCAAGCCTCTTTTTTGATTCAGAAAAGTCCTGACTCTCCCAGTGAAAATGTTCCCTTAAAGTAGGCAAAGTCTCTCCAAAACAGTAATCCTTAGGAGGAGATGCAGATGGAATGGATTCCTCTGCATCAGAATCCTCATAGGGTGGAATAGAAAATTCCTGATCAGAAGAGGAATAATCAGTGCCTTGCCTAGGCCTCTTAGCAGGGGGTGGTTGGGAGCCCCTGATCAAGGTAATTAAAACTTCAGCCATTTTGATCATCTGTTTTTTAGGCGTAGGGGCTTGAGTACGTGGCTCATGCGTCAGTTTTTTAGACACAGAAGTTATTTTTGTTTTTGGACATGGAAGTTATTTTTGACCTTGTTTTTGTTGCTGGCGTCGGTTTAATATAAAAATGTTGAGGCCTGAAAACACACTCAGAAGCTGGTGCCTGCTCAGCGGCTCCGGACCCATCTAAGGGGAGATATCCGCGGGTTCAATACTCTGAGAATCTCGTGGCATACCGGACTCCAAATGGGTCTCGGTAGAGGCCTGTGACTCAAAAGTCGCTGGTATCAGGGGCTGCGAAAGTGCCTCACTGAGTACTGGGGAACTGGCGACTGGCTTAGGAGAAGCTTTGTCATCTGTTTTGGACCTCGACGGTCTGTCTCTGTCTTTCTTTGCGTTTTTTGTGAACTCCGGTAATTGGACTGCTAACAAACGATATTTCAAGATAATTAAATCTTGAAGCAAAAATATACCGATGCTTAATAGTGTGTTGGTTAAATCTAGCAAAAAACCGACAGCAAGGCACATTGTGATTGGGGCCTAGGCAAGGAATACAGTACAAATGAAAAACCTTATGAGGTATTTGCTTCCCACAAGTAATGCAATTAACTTTTACTGACATCAGTAAGGAGCAAGAAAAAGTTTCCCCAACAGGGTACTTAGCTTTAGTTTGAAGACTTCGGTTCTGAAACTCAAATATGAAAATTTCAGGAGTCGGCCAACCGGCACTTGAGAACTGCTTCTGCTTCGGGCACCGTGTGGCAGGAAAGACTGAATAAAATGGCATCGGCTGCATGTCTATACTCCTGATGACCTGATGCCATGGAAGAGGAGATAGCAACCGACGCAGGACCCAAGACTTTGTTATTCAGGCCGACTGAGGGCAACCTGCCAGCAAATTACCCAAATGTAATGACTGCACAGTGAAACACGAAAACATCATGTTAGAGGGATAGGTATGTACCAAAGATTGTACCTGTTCTATAAAACAGTATTTCATTCCCTATAAAGAAAAGTACTTTGCTTAGCTGTATTCAAGTGAAATTTGGAAGAATGGATGAGAAACCACAAATTCACCATCCAGTTTAGCACCCATCTCTCTCATGTACAAGGGCAAGAAGTAAAGGTTCCTACATATACTTGTTTTGTCCATCTCTGGATTACCTGAATGCAAAGGTTAAAGGCCAACTACCATGGGAATGTAAGGCGAGGCTTCTTAATAGGTTATTCTTCTGTGACAATCTTAAGTACACATGAACCTATGAGGTATAAACCTTTACACTAATACTGTGAATGAGTTTGTAGTCTCTGTGTAAAGGAACAGTATTCAAAAGTTAGTGTTTCTTTGCTGGATGTACCTCCATATCCATCATACCAGAAATCTATTACAGTGAAGATGGTCTGTAAGCACGTTTTCTTCTTCAGCTCACTGAAGGTGCATATATCCTTCAAATGCAGAAGGAAAGTACTAACGGTTTAGTATTGCAGTTAAGCCACGCATATAAACTTAAAACATCTTATGTGAGGATACTTTCTTCTATTTTTTCATGAACAGGCAATTTTTCTGTACCTTTCCTCCATAAATGGATAGTGCAACTTAAGAAAATTCATATCAAATAAAACTGCAACCATGACGGAAAAATACTTTAACATACTGAAGAGGATCTAGTGGCCCCTTAACCACCATCTCCTTAAAACCAGTCTAATTGGGTGAATGACTGGCAACAGACTTTTTAGTTTAGTAAGGGAAAAATGGTTGGCAGACACAGTTGAATATGATCTGCATCCCAATGTCCGAGCAATTAATTTCAAATCATACAACCAACATGACTATCCTGCTCCATGTTAACTCTGTTTGAAAACAGGTGTTTTGAATTGATGTCACTTAATACTCATCAGGTTCACAACATAAGATAATGAATTGCAAGCTACTTGAATATGCAATCAATTCTAACAAACAGACCCGATCAAGGTCATCCTTTTCCCAGGAATGTTTTTAATAGTCCTAAAAAGCCTCTCCAGCCATAAAAGTTGATGGTAAAGATGACAAAGCAGCCCTACATGAAATATGCCTCAGTATATTATGAGGCAAAACACATTTCATCAGTTCTAAAAGTACATCTGTGGACCTGTGAAGATGTACCCAATGCCTTTTTTAGGTACAGTAACCTTTCCTAGTGTCAAAGAGCCACAGGACCTTTGAATTTTGGTAGAGATGGACCAAAGAGGTTTAATTTTCCATCGCCATCGGATTTTAATACTGAATCCTTTGAGGTACTCATTTTTCGTGCCCTCACTACAAAGTTATTTTCCTCCCTAGTTGCCCTTGTCTTCCTATACATCTTCAATATCTGCCTTCAGCTCTTCATGAAAAGCCTTTCAGCCTTCTAGTTACTGCATTAGAACTGAGACTATATACAGTTCAAACAGGACTATGCTCCACCCCAAGAAAAATGGCACTATGGGGAAAATCCTAAGGAGATGGTACTGCCCACAGCTGCACTTATCAGTAAAGCTTTCTGTGGAAGATGGACCTCATTCTTAGAAAATGTTCAAGACCATCATAAAATGAAACACAGAAATGTAAAAAAAACTTCAAGAGGATGCAGTTACTACAGAATAACCATAAATGCACCAACTAATCCTGCAGGTTACTAACAATTTCATTAGGAAATTAAATATTGCTACAGCCTGCTGAAATGCTGGTTAAGAACTACCTTTAGTCTCCAGCAAGATGGAGAAAAAAGAAATGTACAACCTAACAAAGATGGTATAAATTGCTGGCTTAAGACATCAGTGGTATCTTACAAGTGCACAAAGGTATCATAGGGAACCAGTACTGCTTGGGAATTCTGCAGTTAAAAGTTAAGAAAGCCAAAACAAACAAATATTACAAGCCCTCTGTCAAGATGTGTTCAGCCCAACAAGGCCACAACGTTGCACAAGTTTTACCTGCATTTGCAAATTATGAAAACCAAAATGGCATTTGTGGAATTTTCAGCTGAAGAGAAGCCCTTTTCACCAATCTGTGAGGCCCAAATCCTGAATATCTATACAAGCAAAGAAAGGGACTGCAACGTCTCCAAGCACCTGTTGCATAAGCGTTAGATGTACCCTCACAGTCTTCCCCACCCTACTACAGGCATTCAAATTTATTCAAGCATAATAATAAGCACTATCACATGCAGAAAATTATAGCTCCTGGGAAATGAGCTAAGCAAAAAAAAAGTTATTCAAACTAGGACAGAAGAAGAGATACACAACTGAAATGAACAACAGTCAAGCATGTCAATCTATCAAAAATGTTAAAGTCCAACTGTCCTAAGAAGACAAAGTACAGTTTTATACCTACCATAAATGTAGATGTTCGAGTGCATACACTGCTGCAGTCATTACACTTGGGTTATCCTGCTGTCAGGCGGTCCCTCAGTTGGCCAGAGTCCCAAAGTCTTGGTCCGGCGTCGGTTGCTGTCACTTCTTGCCTGACGTCAGTACGTCAGCGGTATATAAGATGCAGCCGATGCCATTTTCTTCAGTTTTTCTTGCCCCAGATGTCAGGTGCCCCCAAAAAGGTAGGCAATGTAAATTGCTAATAAAACATACATAAGAAAAGCATCAAAAACTTTGTTACCAGCAAATACTCCCCATAGGTAGCAAAGGGTAGAAGGCCTAGGTAAGTACCAGCAAGGAAGAGGGGAAGGAGGGAGGGTAACCTAGACTGCAGCAGTGTATACACTCGGACATCTACATTTATGGTAGGTGCAAAACTACTATGTTCATCGTGTTACACTGCTGCAGTCAGTACACTTGGGTAGAATCCCAAAGCTGAGGTTGGGTGGCTGGTTCTATAAGGCATTAGGGGTGGCTATAAGGCCCTGCAGCACTGCAGTGGCAAAGCCAGCTTTGGATTTAGAGTAAAGAGGCAGATGGTAATGCTTGGTGAAGGTATGTACAGAACTCCAAGTTGCTGCTTCCAAAATGTCCTTGGTAGGTACTCCTCTGAGGTAGGCAGTTGAAGTGGCTGTTACCCTGGTGGAATGAGACCTAATGCTGTTAGGTACAGCTTTCCCATGTTGTGTATAGCAGAAACGTATAAAGTGCCCTATCCATTTTGAAATGGTCTGTTTTGAAATGGCTTTTCCCTGTGCTCCTGCAGCATATGCTACAAACAATTGCTCAGTTTTCCTGAAAGCTTTTGTTTTGTCCAAGTAGAAGTGTAACTGCCTGTGTATGTCCAAGGAATGCAGAAGTCTCTCCCCTTTATTCTGCAGATTTGGATAAAAAGTTGGCAAGTGAATAGTTTGGTTTAGAGCCACACTTGACACCACCTTTGGCATAAAAGTAGGGTTTGTTCTTAAAGACACCCTGTCTTGGTGGAAAATGATGAAAGGTTCCACTGCCATTAGTGCCTGTAATTCTGAAACTCTTCATGCTGAGGTTATTGCCAGGAGCAGAGCAGTTTTCCAAGAGACACATTTTATGCCTGCTGAGTTAGCTGGCTCAAAAGGAGGTAAAGTTAATTTTTCCAAGACTAAGTTGAGGTCCCAAGTTGGAGTTGGTGCTCTACGGGGCGGTCTTATGTTTTTAGCCCCTCTGAGGTACTGTTTTAGCAAAGGATTAGAAAAAAATGGTGGGTCTATGTTGTAATGAGCAGAGATGGCAGAGGCGTGGATCTTAATGGATGAAAAGGAGAGGCCTTTGTCCAGCATCTCAGTTAAATATTGTAGTATCTGTGGAATATTTGGGACAAGAGGGTCAAGGCTGTGAGCCTGGTTCCAGGCACAGAATCTCTTCCATTTATCCGAATAGGCTTTCCTGGTGCTAGGCCTTCTGGCCTCCAGAATGACATCCATAACAGCTTTGGAGAGAGGCATTGCTTGCTTGACTAAGGAATCTGCCATGCAGCCAGGTTTAAAGTCTTGAGCTGGCTTGGAAGTATCTGATTGTTTTGCTGAGTCAGACGATCTGGGATTTGAGGCAAAATCCATGGTGGACCTTGTGCCAAGTTCTTTAAGATTGGGTACCAGTGCTGACGTGGCCAGTCTGGGGCAGTCAGGATCATCTTTGGCTTTTGTCTGGCTTTTAGAAGTACCTTTGAAAGGAGAGGTAGTGGTGGGAAGGCATATACTTGTAGGTTTTTCCAGCTGAATGAGAGGGCATCCACTTTCCATGCTTGCGGATGGTAAGCGCTTGTGCAGTATTTCTGTAGCTGGCAATTCATTGGGGATGCAAACAGATCTATGTCCGGGCTCCACCATTGTTGTGTTATCATTCTGAATATTTGTGGATGTAATTTCCACTCGTGTGGATCCATGATGTTTCTGCTTAAGTCATCTGCCAGAGTGTTTTTCTCTCCTAGCAGGAATTGTGCTTGCAGATGAACTTGATAGGTTAGAGCTGTGTTCCACAAGGTCATGGCTTGTATGCAGAGGGGATATGAACGAGTGCCCCCTTGCTTGTTTATGTACCACATAACTGTGGTGTTGTCTGTCTTTAGTAGTAGTCGTCCTGGATACAGAAGGTCCTTGAAAGCTATAAGGGCATTTTGTACAGCTAGCATCTCTTTTTGATTGATGGGAAGATGCCTTTGTTCTGCGGGCCACTTGCCCTGAATACATTTTCCTGCCATGTGTGCTCCCCCAGGCGTAATCCGAAGCATCTGTTGTCAGTGTTTGCCTGGCTGTGGGTTGAGTGAAAGGCTGCCCCTTGTTGAGGTGACAGGCTTGAGCCCACCATCGAAACTCCTGTTGAAGGCAAGGAATAAGTGGTATTACTGTTTCCAAACTGTGACAGCGTTGAGACCAGACACTCTTTAGGTACCATTGTAGTTTCCTCATACGCAGTCTGGCATATGGAATTAGTAGTATGCAAGATGCCATGTACCCCAAGGCCTGCAGAATTTTTCTTGCGGGGAGTTGGGTTTTTGTTGCAATCAATTGGAAATATTGAGTCAGTTGTCCTTGCTTGTCTGGCATGAGATAAACCATCTGGGCTGTTGTATTTAAGCTGGCACCCAGGAATATTATCTCTTGTGAGGGCACTAGTTTTGACTTCTTTTCATTTACTGTGTACCCTAGGCAAATTAGCAATCTTTTTACAAACGCCAGATGCTGTAGAAGAATGTCTTTGCTCTCTGCTTGAATAAGGCAGTCGTCCAAGTATGGGTAAATTTGAATTCCTTTTTGTCTGCAAAATGCAATTACTGGTGTTAGGCATTTTGTAAAGACTCTGGGCGCAGTAGATAAGCCAAAGGGCAGTGCAGACAATTGGTAATGCATTGAAACAGCTAAGAATCTGAGGTATCTTCTGAAATTTTGTCTGATAGAGACATGCAGGTATGCTTCCTTGAGGTCCAAAGTTACGAGCCAAGCTTTCTTGCCCAGCATGGGAAAAAGCTGCTGTAGTGTCAACATTTTGAATTTTGGAACATCCAGGTAAGTATTTAGAGAAGAAAGATCCAGAATGGGCCTCCAGGCTTTGTCCTTTCTGGGAACCAGAGAGAGTCTTGAGTAAAATCCTTGTCCTTACTCCTGTGTTGGTACCTTTTGAATAGCTCTCATGTCCATGAGTGCTGTAATTTGTCTGAGCCTCTGCCCATTGATTTGGTGGCAGATTTGGCATTCCTTTTAACCTTGGCAGAGTGTGAAAGTGGAACCTGTAACCTTGAGATACAATACTGAGAACCCATTTGTCTTTGGTGATCATATGCCAATTGTGAAAGAAAAGTGCTAGTTTTCCCCCCAAGGGGGCTGCCAAGAGAGAAGCGCTTGGCAGCTGTAGTGGGAAGTCATTGGGGCTGTTTTTTATAAGGTTGAGGCCTATCTGCCCCTTCTTTCTGGGTTGAAGCACCCCATTGTCGAGGCCTGTAAGAACCTTGTGGCTGACCTCTGCCTCTTGGACGTCTGTATCTGCCCCTTTGAGGTCTGTAACTGGAAAGGACCAATTTTTTTGTTGGCCAATTTCTGCTAAATCGAGGAGGCTGAACGAAATCCTTTGTTTGCATAGATTTTGCCTTATCCTCCATTTTCTTTAATACCTCTTCTGCCTTAACTCCAAATAAAACATCCTGCTGCAAAGGTGCATCCAATAATTTTGCTTTAACATGACCTGGTAAAGTCTGCTCTTTTAACCAAGCATGTCTTCGAAAGACAGACCCTGTAACTGCTGCTCTACAGGAGGCCTCTAATGAATCAAAACCACATTGCAAAGTATGTTTTCCCACTTGTTCAGCTGCATGCAATAAATCCTGCATTTCCTTATAGTTAGGAAGATCTGAATTTGGAAACATTTTTTGTTTCAACTGAAACATCAAATATTGCTGATATTTAAGCATGTGAGACTGGCAATTTAAGGCCCTCATTGCTAAAGTTGCAGATGTATATACTTTCTTCCCCCATCTGTCTAATGCTCTGGAATCTCTGCCAGAGGGAACTGGATTTTTTGCTGTAGAGGCCTTTACCCCTTTGGGACCCTTGGAAATAGTTTCAAGGTCAGCAACAGGGCTTTTATAAAGAAATTTGTGAGAGTCAGGGACTCTGTAGTATCTGTCTGGCTTAACTGGTGCAGGAGGTAAAGAATCAGGATTTAAACTGGATTCAAAATACACATCATCCAGAATATCTAACACTGGCGGAATGGCAAGGGGTCTGGTGTTGAGATAATAAAAGAAATCTCTGAGCCTTTTCTTGATTCTGAATAATCCTGGCCCTCCCAATGGAAATGCTCCCTCATGGTATGCAAGGTTTCCCCAAAGGAGTAGTCCTCTGGTGGAGAGGCTGAAGGAATTGATTCCTCAGCATCAGAATCCTCATAAGGGGGTAAACCGTATCCTTGGTCTGAGGATGAATCTGAAGAGATGGACACCTGGTCGGATGAGTCAGTCTGCATCCTGTCTAGGCCTTTTATCAGGAGGGTGGGACCCCCTGATCAGAGTAATTACGTCTTCGGCCATTTTGAGCATCTGTTTTTTAGGCATGGAGGCCTGTCCTGGTGAATGTTGAAGTTGTTTCTTTGTTTTTAAAGGGGTTTTAGACTTAGCAGAAGATGTAATGGTTAGCTGAGTAGGTCTGAAAACACCCCCTGAAGTTGAGGGTTGTTCAGCTGCTCCGGATCTCTCTGAAGGGTTAGTTTCGGCAGGCCGTAAATCTGGTGTATCTGAAGGCCCAGCCATCTCCACATCGGAGTCAGAGGCGGCCTGTGGTTCCAAAGAAGCGGTCGTCAGGGGCTGCGAAGGTGACTCGCTGAAAACCGGAGAACCGGCGACTGGCCTAGAAGAGGCTTCGTCGTCAGTTTCAGGCCTCGGATGCCTGTCCTTGTCTTTGCGCTTTTTGTGTATCCCGGTGGTCTGTTGTTCCGACGGCATGGTGTAATTGAAAATTCTGCCAAAATAATGTCGGGCAAAATCAAACCAACATTTAATAGTGTGCTTGTTAAACCTAGCAAAAAACTGACAACCTGTGACATCATGGTCTGGGCCTAGGCATGGGATACAATAAGAATGGAAATCCTTATGAGGTATTTGCTTCCCACAAGAAATACAATTATTAACTTTTACTGACATCGGTCTGAGGCAAGAAAAAGTTTCCCCAATGGGGTAGTTAGCTTTATAGAAGACTTCGGTTCTGGATTTGGAATGAAAAGTTCAGGAGTCGGCCGATCGGCACTTGCGAACTGCTTTTGCTTAGGGCACCGCGTGGCAAGAAAGACTGAAGAAAATGGCGTCTGCTACATCTTATATACCCCTGGCGCACTGACGTCAGGGAAGAAGCGACAGCAACCGACGCCGGACCAAGACTTTGGAACTCTGGCCGACTGAGGGACTGCCTGACGGCAGGATAACCCAAGTGTAATGACTGCAGCAGTGTAACACTATGAACATCTGGACATCATGCCAGTACAAAATTAGGAAAATTAAAACCGCTTACTGTCATGAAATTAAATGTACACCTACAATTCTATTGGAACTGGACTGGTGAACAGGCTTTGGTCAGAAAACAGGCCTGACAGAGAACGCAAGGCAAACAGTGCTTCCATGCTCTTGGCTTCTTTGAAATATCAGTATTCTTGATAAATGTATGGAAAACTGACTTCCCAAATTAACGGGAAAAAAAAAAAAAAAAGAAGCAATCTGCTTGGGCTCACCCAAAGAACTTATAATCTCATATGCCTCCACAGGAGAAAAAAAAAAGGTTGAGCCTCTCTATCCTAAACTCTGTACAGCCGAAGAAAAGCAGAGCACTTAAATGGTCTGCCTTTACATGTGCGTTTTGCACAAGGGCAAACAAGAAGTTATGTACTCACCATAATGTTCGATGTATGTAGTCCAT
Source organism: Protopterus annectens (assembly GCF_019279795.1). Classification (NCBI taxonomy): domain Eukaryota; kingdom Metazoa; phylum Chordata; order Ceratodontiformes; family Protopteridae; genus Protopterus; species Protopterus annectens. Next base: position 1,408,794,574 of record NC_056733.1, read on the forward strand.
CTCGTCTCACATTCTTACCCGTGGGTTCGGAGCTGAATATCGGCTCCGACTCGGCCGATTTTACTAGCTCAAAGTCTCTCACTGGCTGGGCTAAGTGGATATTCCATGGTGCACTGCTCCATATCCCCAGATCTAGTTTGCTGCGAACATCATTTGTACTCCATACACACATCCCATCCATATAAACAATAAACTAATCAAAGGGACTCTGTAGGTGACAACCTAACCTCCAAATCCTCCAGGCAGGGGGAAGGTGGGAGGGTAAGTAAGAATGTGAGGCGAGATGGACTACATACATCGAATGTTATGGTGAGTACATAACTTCTTGATGTTATGTAGTCCTATCTCGCCTACATTCTTACCCGTGGGACAGCGTCCCTAGCACCTACATCCTGGGTGGCTCATAGGAAAATACACCTGAGAACTGTGGAGCCAAAGGAAGACCTGCCCCTGGAGACCACGTCCAATTTGTAATGAGAAACAAAAGTGTGAGGAGAAGCCCAAGTAGCTGCAGCACATATATCATCCATTGACAATCTAGCTTGATAGGCTGTGGATGTAGAAACAGCCAGAGTAGAATGTGCCTTGACTGGAAATGGCAAATTTTTACCTCCTGCCTGATAGATGAAAGAGATACAACAGGCTATTCATCTAGACAGCGTGACCTTAGATACCGGAGAACCCATTCGGTTTTCTGAAAAGGAGACAGAGTTGGTCAGATTTTCGGATATCTTTTGTCCGGTGTAGATAGAAGCGTAACTGTCTATGTACATCCAATTGGTGAAATCTAAATTCTGCCTCGTTAGAAAAGTGGGGGAAGAAAACAAGCAACTCAATGGACTGATTCAAGTTAGACACGGAAGTCACTTTAGGAAGGAAAGTACAGTTTTGTACCTACCATAAATGTAGATGTTCGAGTGCTAATACAGCTGCAGTCATAACAGATGGGTTTTCCTGCCGTCAGGCGGGTCCTCAGTCGGCCGAATTCTAAAGTCTAGGTCCGGCGTCGGATGTCGTCGCTTCTTCCCTGACGTCAGTGCGACAGGGGTATAAAAGAACCAGCAGACGCCATTTTCTTCAGTTTTTCTTGCCCCAGATGTCAGGTGCCCCCAGAAGGAAGGCAAAAAGTACAGTTTTGTACCTACCATAAATGTAGATGTCCGATAGGTATGCATCTGCAGTCATAACATATGGGTTGTCCTGCCTCAGGCAGCCCTTCAGTTGGCCGGATTCCAAAGTCTGGGTCTGGCCTCGGCTGATGTCACACTTTCCCCGACGTCAGAGCGTCTGGGGTATAAAAGCATCAGCCGACGCCATTTTCCTCAGTTTTTCTTGCCCCAGATGCCAGGTGCCCTCTAGGAAGGCTAAATTTGGATAAATGCTGAAAAGTTCCAAACATTTGCAAGATTATATACATGTATAAACAAACAAATACACCATAATAGATTCCCCCAGCTAGCTAAAAGAGGGGTAAGTATCCTAGGAATACCACAGAGGGGTAGGAGGGAGGGTAATCCTGACTGCAGATGCATACCTATCGGACATCTACATTTATGGTAGGTACAAAACTGTACTATGTCCTTCAAGGATGCATCTGCAGTCATAACATATGGGTAGAATACCACAGTCAATCTGGGGGAGGAGGTACTAAGAAAAGGATGGTGTAGATAAGATCCCCTGCAGGACTGCAGTAGCAAAACCTGCTCTGGATCTGGAGTATAAAGGTAGATTGTAATGCTTGGCAAATGTATGCACGGAGCTCCAAGTAGCAGCTTCTAAAATGTCCTTGGTAGCCACTCCTCATAGGAAGGCTGTAGTGGTGGCCGTGGCCCTTGTGGAATGAGGCCTGATGTTTTCAGGAACTGTCTTTCCATGAAAGGAGTAGCAAAATCGAATGCAATTTCCTATCCATTTTGAAATTGTCTGTTTGGAAATTGCTCTTCCTTGCACCCCAGTAGCATATGCTACAAAAAGTTTGTCAGTTTTTCTGCTAATTTTTTGTTCTGTCCAAGTAGTAGCGTAGTTGTCTGTGTATATCCAGGGTGTGCAAAAGTTTTTCCCCTCTATTCTGTGGATTAGGGAAGAACGTAGGCAGGTGAATAGCTTGGTTCAAGGATACCCTAGATACCACCTTTGGCATAAAAGTAGGATTGGTTCTTAGTGAAACTCTGTCCTGGTGGAAAATAAGAAATGGCTGCACTGCCATTAATGCTTGTAACTCAGATACTCTTCTTGCTGAAGTGATTGCCAGAAGGAATGCAGTCTTCCAAGACAGAAACTGTAGATCTGCTGATGCTGGTGGTTCAAAAGGAGGAAGTGTCAGTTTCTCCAGCACAAAGTTGAGATCCCAAGCAGGTAGAGGGGGTCTTCTTGGAGGTTTAATATTTTTGATCCCTCTCAGAAATTGTCTGAGGAGAGGGTGCGAGAAGATAGGTGGATCCACATTATATTCTGCTGAAATTGCTGAAGCATGAATCTTAATGGAAGAATAGGACAGGCCATTGTGGAACAATTCTGCTAAGTATTCTAGGGTGTTATGTTTGCCACTGTGACATCTGAGCCTTTTGATGTGCTCCAAATGAGAAATCTCTTCCATTTAGCTGAGTATGTCTTCCTTGTGGAAGGCCTGCGAGCCTCCAAGATAATGTCCTTCACACTCTGAGATAAAACAGGTGGATTTGGATTTAAGGAATTTTCCAGGCAGTTAGCTGCAATGTTTTCAAGTTGGGATGCAGGGTCTTGAAATTGTTCTAAGGCCAGAAGAAGAGGCCATAGGGGGAGAGGCCATGATTTTGCCTGAGACATGCTTCTCAATAATGGATACCAGTGTTGCCTTGGCCAGTCTGGAGCTATTAGTATCACTCTTGGCTGTTCCTCCCTGATCTTCAGTAGAACCTTGTACATCAATGGGAGAGGTGGGAAGGCATATACTGTTAGGGCTTTCCAGCTGAAAGAGAGAGAGTCCACCCTCCAAGCTTGTGGGTGGTATGTCCTTAAGCAAAATGTCTTCAGTTGATGGTTGAGTGGGGAGGCGAACAGATCCATCTCCGGCATTCCCCATGTCTTTGCTATGAGTTGGAAGACGTCCGGGTGCAGCATCCATTCGTGTGCATCCATGGTAGTTCTACTTAAGCTGTCCGCCAGTGTATTTTCTTTCCCTGGCATGAATTGGGACTGTAGTTGGATACGGAGATTCAGGCATAGTTCCCACAGATTCACAGCCATCCGGCATAGTGGGTAAGAGTGTGTGCCTCCCTGCTTGTTTATGTACCACATGACCGTGGTGTTGTCTGTCCTTATTAACAGGTGTCCTGGTTGGAGGAAGGGTTTGAATGCCTCGATTGCATGCTTCACTGCCAGCATTTCCTTTTGGTTTATGTGCATGCTTAGCTGTCCTTGAGGCCATAGGCCTTGGATACACTTGCCCTCCATGTGTGCTCCCCATCCTCGGTCTGAGGCGTCCGTGGTGATGGTCTGCCTTGGTTTTGGTTTGTTGAAAGGCAACCCTCTGTTGGACTGGCAGGCCTGAGCCCACCACAGGAATTCCTTTTGAAGGCATGGAATGATTGGTATCATGGTTTCTAAACTGTGACTGTGTTGAGACCATACACTCCTTAGGTACCATTGTAATTTCCTCATATGCAGCCTGGCATGCAGTATGAGAATTATGCAGGATGCCATGTAACCCAGGGCCTGCAGGATTTTCCTTGCAGTAAGCTGAGTTTGTCTTGCCAGCATCATGAAGTAATCTGGAAGTTGTTTTTGTTTTTCTTCTGTGAGAAAGGCCATTTGGGTGGTTGTGTCCAGATCTGCACCCAAAAAGGTTATCCTTTGGGATGGTACTAGTCTTGACTTTTGGATGTTGACTGTGTATCCCAAGGTCTGTAGCAGGTGTATGGCATAGGCCAAGTCGTTTATCAAATTTCCCTTGTTGTCCGCTTGTATTAGGCAGTCGTCCAGGTATGGGTAAATTTGAATTCCTGTAGTCTGCAATGTGCAATTACTGATGCCAGGCATTTCGTGAATACTCTGGGTGCAGTAGATAAGCCAAAGGGCAATGCTGAGAATTGATAATGCTCTGATCCTGCAAGAAATCTGAGGTGTCTTCTGCAACTTGGTCGAATAGGGACGTGCAGGTATGCCTCCTTGAGATCTAGAGTCACCAGCCAAGACTCCTTGCCCAACATGGGAAGAAGTTGCTGTAGGGTCAGCATTTTGAATTTTGGCACAATGAGATAAGTGTTCAGTGCGGACAGGTCGAGAATAGGCCTCCATTGATTTTCTTTTCTTGGTACAAGGAATAGTCTGGAGTAAAATCCTTGGCCTTGTTCTGAACATGGTACCTTCTCTATGGCTTTCATCTGAAGTAAATTGTTGATCTGTGTTAAAGCCTCTGCCCTCTGATTTGGTGGAAGGTTTGGCATTCCGCTTCTTTCTGGCAAAGTGTGGAAGTGGAACCTGTATCCTTTGTCTATTATCTGCAGTGTCCATGTATCCTTTGTAATATAATGCCAGTTTTTTGAGAATAAAGCCAGCTTTCCGCCCAAGGGTGCTTCCAGTTGTTCCCTGGTAGGCGGAATCAGAGTTAAGTCATTGAGCCTGTCCTGGTGTAGTGGTTGTTGCTGTTGCTGTTGCACTACTTCTCTGGTTGGCAGGCTGCCACTGACAGCCTCTGTAGGAGCCCTTAGATTGACCTCTGCCTCTAGGGCGCCTGTTCCTGCCTCTCAGTAGGCCAGTTTCTGCTGAATCTCGGTGGTTGTACTTGCAGGAAATCTTTAACGGTTTGCACAGATTTTGCCTTTTCTTCAACCTTTTTTAAGATCTCCTGAGCAGAGGAGCCAAATAAATTTTGTTTCTCCATTGGAGCATCCAGGAGTTTAGCTTTGACATGGTCTGGCAAAGATTGTTCCTTCAGCCAGGCATGCCTATGAATAACTGCTCCAGTCATAGCTGATCTAAATGAAGCCTCCAGTGCATCATAGCCACATTTTAAGAAGTGATTACTAACCTGTTGTGAATTGTGTACCAAATCCTGAAGGGATTTACGGTCTAGGGGTTCAGGAGAAGAAAGTTTCTTATTCAGTTCATCTAACAAATACTCTTGGTACTGTATCATATGAAATTGACAGTTTAATGCCCTGACGGAAAGAGTTGCAGAAGTATACACCTTCTTTCCCCATCTCTCTAAAGCTCTAGACTCTCTTTCAGAGGGTAGAGGATTTTTGGCAGTAGCGGCCGCAACCCCTTTAGGGCCCTGAGAAATAGTTTCTGGGTCTGCAGAATGTGCTTTATACAGATGGAAATGAGAATCCGGGACCCTGTAGTATCTGTCAGGTTTGGCAGGGGCCAGAGGAAGAGTATCAGGGGCTGTACTGACATCATTGTACACATCATCAATTACATTCAGAACAGGAGGTATAGCCAAGGGCCTATGTTGAGGCAAATGCAAAAAGGTCCTTAATCTTTTTCTAGAATCAGAGAAATCCTGACCTTGCCATTGAAAATGCTCTCTCATGGAGTGTAGAGTCTCACCAAAGGAAAACTCTTCAGGAGGGGAGGCCGAAGGGATAGATTCCTCAGCATCTGAATCCTCATAAGGTGAGTAAGCCCCTTCCTGGTGGTCTGACAACTCAGACCCATCCGTGGAATCATCTGAAGAGTGTGGGTCAGAGGGGTCAGTCCTGGGCCTTTTGTCTGGAGGAGGGTGAGAGGCCCTGTCTGGGTGAGGTTGTGAACCCCTAATTAAGGAAATAAGGTCCTCATCAAGGCTGAGGATCTGAGAACTAGAGGAAGGCCTCTGGGAGGTAGTTTTGGTAGGCAAAGCTTTAGAACATTTGGCAGCTTTAGCCCTTGAAAAAGCCTTAATGGACATGGAAGCAGGGGGCCTAGCTGCCCCACATGCAGGAGTAGAAATGTCCAAAGGTATGGTGTCGGACATTTCCTGAACACTGGTTTCGGTAGGAAGTTCTGTAGCCGACTCAGCCGGGGCCTCCCGGGCCTCGGTGGTTGGATGTATGGTTTCGGAAGAAGGAATCTCCGAGGACACTGTTTCGGCCGAAACAGAGACACTTGCGGTAGGCCTAGCCGTGGTTTCAGCCGAAACCGCGGGTCGCGAGTGTCAGTCCTTTTCCTTGCGTTTTTTGACCATATGCGAAGTCGGATTCTCCGACGGCATTTTATAAGCAAAAGCGGCTCCAAAAAATTCCTCTGCAAACTCCGACCGACATCTAAGAGTTCGTTGGTTGAAGGAAGCACAGGCTAAACAGGTGGATATGTCGTGGTCTGGGCCTAAGCAAGGAAGGCAGTAGGAATGGAAATCCTTATGAGGTATTTGTTTCCCATAAGTTAAACAATTATTTACTTTGTCTGACATCGGCTGAGGCAAGAAAGAGCCCCCAATGGGGTACTTAGCTTTTTTCGAAGTCTTCGGTAGCTGAATTCACTGGATCTGACTGACCGGCACTTGCGAACAGCTTCTGCTTCGGGCACCGCGCGGCAAGAAAGACAGAGGAAAATGGCGTCGGCTGATGCTTTTTTATACCCCAGACGCTCTGACGTCGGGGAAAGTGCGACATCAGCCGAGGCCAGACCCAGACTTTGGAATCCGGCCGATAGAAGGGCTGCCTGAGGCAGGACAACCCATATGTTATGATTGCAGATGCATCCTTGAAGGACATCATGAATTTATGTAATAATGCAATGCAATAAAATCAAAAAACAGTAGTTGCAAGCAAATACACCATAATAGAATACCCCAATCATGTTGTATGAGGAGGTGTTTAGCCATTAGGCCTGTCCCAACAGGGGAAGGAGGGAGGGAAACCTGAACTGCAGCTGTATTAGCACTCGAACATCTACATTTATGGTAGGTACAAAACTGTACTATGTTCATCGTGCATACAGCTGCAGTCATAACAGATGGGTAGAATCCCAAAGCTAAAAAAGGGGTGGTAGGCACTAAGTGGAACTAGGAGGAGCCAGGATGCCCTGCAAGACTGCAGTGGCAAAGCCCGCTCTAGATTTGGAGTATAATGGTAGGTGATAGTGCTTGGAGAAAGTATGTACAGAACTCCAAGTGGCTGCTTCCAAAATATCTTTGGTAGGAATCCCCCTGAGGAAAGCTGCAGAGGTAGCTGTGGCCCTTGTGGAGTGAGATCTGATGCCTGTAGGTACAGTTTTACCATGAAAAGAGTAACAAAAGCGAATGCAGTGGGCTATCCATTTTGAGATTGTCTGTTTGGAAATAGGCTTCCCTTGAGCACCTGTAGCATAGGACACAAAGAGTTGCTCTGATTTTCTGAAAGGCTTTGTTCTGTCCAAATAATAACGGAGCTGTCTGTGAATGTCCAAGGAATGTAGTAGTCTCTCCCCTTTGTTTTGTGGATTAGGGTAAAAGGTAGATAAGCGGATAGCCTGATTCAAGGCTACCCTGGATACTACCTTTGGCATAAAAGAAGGGTTGGTTCGTAAGCAAATTCTGTCCTGATGGAAAATGATGAAAGGCTGCACAGCCATGAGGGCTTGTAGTTCCGAAACCCTGCGTGCTGAGGTGATCGCCAGAAGGAAGGCTGTTTTCCATGACAAATATTGCAGTTCTGTTGAAGCAGCTGGCTCAAAAGGAGGCAGGGTCAGTTTTTCTAGAATGAAATTGAGGTCCCAAGCAGGTACTGGTTGCTTCCTTGGGGGTTTTATATTCTTAGCCCCTCTGAGGAACTGTCTTAAGAAAGGGTGAGAGAATAAAGGAGGATCAGTGTTGTATTCTGCAGAAATGGCTGAGGCATGGATTTTGATGGAGGAGAATGAAAGTCCACTGTTTAACATCTCAGCTAGGTACTGGAATATTTGAGGTAAATTCAGTATTTCAGGATTCTGACCCTTTTTCTGATTCCAGGCACAAAACCGTTTCCATTTTGCGGAGTAGGCTTTTCTAGTAGAAGACAAAATTGAAGCCAGCAACTGAAGGAATCCGATGATATATTTATTACAAAAAGTATAGCATCAAATAAAACACAAACCGGTTTCGGCTGGCAGTAAATAGCACAGCCTTCTTCAGTGATACAAAAAAAGACAAAATGATGCATTTGAATAATGTAAGCACTGCGTCCTATTGGTGCAATTAAAATTGCTCATTAAGTCCAGGTGTAAATAGTGCTCCTATGGTGATCCATTTCTTTTCTTTTGAATCAAGCAAAGAGTGCCATCCTGTTTTGTTGAATCTACTATCTCTGATTATATCAATAACTGTAAAAGAGAATTTGGCAGTTGTATGTGTAAGACTATGTTTATACAAAGCATTGTTTGGCCTTTTGTTTCTGATATTACTCATATGTTCTGAGACACGCAATCTTAAAGGCCTAGAGGTTTGGCCAACATAAAAAGAACCACAACTACATGTTGCAAGGTAAATTAACCATTCACTGCTGCAGTTTGCAAAAAATGAAATCTCATAAACCCTACGACAATTTCTACTACTAAATTCTTTTGATTTAACAATTTTGTCACAGTTCCTACAATGTCCACATGGGAAACATCCCACAACCTGTTCACCAGTTAATGTAGTTTGAGATAAAGATGTGTTGTCAATGGTATGTGTATGCTTGTAATGGTTAAAGTGAGAAGCCAAGTTCCTTCCTTTACAAAATGAAAACAAGCATTGTTCAGGTAATGACCCCGATAATTCTGGAATATTAGATAAAATATTCCAACTGGCATTAATACTATGCATGAGAACATTAGAATTTCTAGCATAGGTGGTCACGAACCTGATTGGCTGTGTGATCCTGTTGTCTTTAACTTTGTATTTCAAAAATTCCTCCCTGGGGCACGTATTGACCCAATTGCTGGCTTTAATAACATGTCCCATAGGGTAACCTCTGTCTCGAAACCTATTGATAAGATCTTGTCTATCTTGATCAAAAACCTGCGACTGAGAACAAATCCGTTTTGAACGAATAAACTGAGATTTGGGAATGTTTTTGGCAATATGTGGAGGATAAAAGCTGGAGGCGTGAAGGACTGTGTTGTATTCAGGATATTTTCTAAAAACTTGAGTGGCCAATGTCTCATCTGGCTGTCTAGTTATTAATACATCAAGAAATGTTATTTTTTCTTTATGGTAGTTTAAAGTACACTGCAAACCCCATATATTATCATTAAGATACGAGACAAATTCCATGAGATACTCAACATCAGCCCTCCACACCAACCAGCAATCATCCAAGTATCTCCTCCAAATATCAATTTCAGGAAGATAGATATTATGACTAGCATCATAAATGATGCATTCTTCTATGTAAGCCATAAAGAGATCAGCATAAATTGGAGCAAAGGATGCTCCCATAGCTGTCCCCTTGACCTGCCAATAACAAATGTCTTGATAGAAAAAGACATTGTGTGTAAGAACCAGTTCCGCCATGCCAACAAGAAAGATGTTAAAATCTTCATCATAAATACGAGCAATATTTAGCCAATAAGCTACTGCTTCTAACCCCACTGGATGTGGTATGTTGGTATACAAGGCACTCACATCCAGTGTGCACATCAGCCAATCAGGTTCTAACTGAGCATCGGCAATAATCTGTAGAAATTCAGTAGTGTCCCGTAATCGGGAACGAACATGTGTCAACAAAGGTTTGAGATGTTTGGTTAAATACAAAGATAACGGTTCAGTAAGATATCCATGACCGGAGACAATAGGTCTCCCGGGAGGGTTAGTAGGGTCCTTGTGAATTTTCGGAAGAAAATAAATGTATTGATTAGTTGAATCTGAAATAGTTAACTGTTGTAAGGTTGTATCACTGAAGAAGGCTGTGCTATTTACTGCCAGCCGAAACAGGTTTGTGTTTTATTTGATGCTATACTTTTTGTAATAAATATATCATCGGATTCCTTCAGTTGCTGGCTTCAATTTTGTCTGTGTACTTGCCTTGCTGTTGCCGTGCAACTTTACCTACGTGCAGGGGATTTTTTTTATTGTTTTTTTCTAGTAGAAGGCCTTCTGGCCTCCAAAATGACATCCTGCACCTCCTTGGAGAGTAGGGTCTGTTGTGAATTTAAGGAATCCTCCATGCGGCTAGATTGAGTGTTTTCAGCTGACTGTGAAGAGTTTTGAAGTTGTGCTGAGTCAGTAGAAGAGGCATTAGAGGCAGGATCCATGGTGGGAAATGCATCAGGCTCCTCAGGAGTGGGTACCAGTGTTGTCTTGGCCAGTCTGGAGCAATGAGAATCATCTTTGGTCTGTCTGCTCTGGCTTTTAATAGAACTTTGGGCAGCAGAGGAGGAGGTGGAAAGGCATAAACTGTCATTGTTGTCCAACTGAAAGAGAGTGCGTCCACTTTCCAGGCCTGTGGATGAAAGGTCCTTGAGCAGAATTTTGTCAATTGGTAATTTCTGTGGGTGGCAAAGAGATCTATGTCTGGCCTTCCCCATGCTTGAATTATCTTTGTAAAAACTTGAGGATGCAACTTCCATTCGTGTGGATCTGTCATATTTCTGCTTAGGTTGTCTGCCAGCGTGTTTTCCTTGCCTGGCAGGAACTGTGCTTGAAGTTGGATTTGTAATTCCAGAGCCATATTCCAAAGAGACATGGCTAGCCTGCATAGGGGGTATGAATGGGTTCCTCCCTGTTTATGTACCACATCACTGTGGTGTTGTCTGTCCTTATCAATAGCTGGCCTGGATGCAGTAGGTCTTTGAAAGCCATAATAGCATTTATTACTGCTACCATTTCCTTTTGATTGATGTGTAGGTGCTTTTCTTTTTGGGACCATTTGCCCTGAATGCACCGATCTGTCATGTGCGCCCCCCAGGCGTAGTCCGAAGAGTCTGTTGTGATGACTTGATTTGCTTGAGGCTTGCAGAATGGGAGACCTATGTTTCTTTGGCATGCTTGAGCCCACCACAGAAATTCCTTTTGAAGACATGGAATCAGTGGTATAATTGTTTCCAAACTGTGGCTGTGTTGAGACCATAAGTTTTTTAGGTACCATTGAAGTTTCCTCATATGCAGCTTTGCACATGGGATTAGTAGGATGCAAGATGCCATGAATCCCAGAGCCTGCAGGATTTTCCTTGCAGTCAGCCTGGTGAAGGTTGCCAGTTTTCTGAAGTAATGAGTTAGTTGCCCTTGTTTCTCTGGCGTGAGGTAGGCCATCTGGGTGTTTGTATTCAAGCTGGCACCCAGGAAAATTGTTTGAGAGGGTATTAGTCTTGATTTCTTTTTGTTGACTGTGTATCCCAGAGAATTCAACAACATTATGACAAATGCCAGGTGTTTCAGAAGTATGCGTTTGCTGTCCGCTTGGATCAGGCAGTTGTCCAAATATGGGTATATTTGTATCCCTTGAAGTCTGCAGAAGGCAATTACTGATGCCAGGCATTCACTCTGGGTGCAGTAGACAAGCCAAAGGGCAATGCAAAGAATTGATAATGGGTTGAACCGGCAAGAAATCTGAGGTATCTTCTGCAATCTTGTCTGATTGGGACATGCAGGTATGCCTCCTTGAGGTCCAATGTTACCAGCCAAGACTCCTTGCCCAGCATGGGAAGAAGCTGCTGTAATGTGAGCATCTTGAATTTTGGTACGAGTAAATGTGTTTAGGATGGACAGGTCCAAAATAGGTCTCCAATCTTTGCCCTTCCTTGGTAACAGGAATAGTCTGGAATAAAAACCTTGACCCTGTTCTTGTGCAGGTACCTCTTGAATAGCTTTCATGTCCATGAGATCTGAAATTTGTTTTTGCGCCTCTGCCCTTTGATTGTGTGGCAGGTTTGGCATGCCTCTCATTTTTGGAAGGGTGTGAAAGTGGAATCTGTAGCCTCTGTCTATAATGTCCAGGATCCATTTGTCTTTTGTGACAATATGCCAATTTTTCGAAAATAACGCCAGTTTTCCACCTAAAGGTGCTGCCAATTGAGCCTTGCTTGGTATGCAAAGGGGAAAGTCATTGGTTCTGCTTTCTGAATGGCTGTGAACTATCCTCACCACCTCTTGGTGTAGGTGCTTGCCATTGTCTGCCTCTACATGATCCTTGAGATTGCCCTCTACCCCTCGGGTGCCTGTATCTACCTCTTTGAGGTCTGTCCGTGGCTGGAAAGGACCAATTTTTTGAAGGCCAATTTCTACTGAAATGTGGAGGTTGTACCTGTAGGAAATCTTTCACTGTTTGCATTGATTTTGCCTTTGCCTCCATTTTCTTTAATACCTCCTCAGCTTTAACACCAAACAATACATCTTTTTGAAGAGGTGCATCTAGTAGTTTAGCGTTGACATGATCTGGTAAGGTTTGCTCTTTGAACCAAGCATGTCTACGTATGACTGATCCTGTAACAGCAGCTCTACATGAGGCCTCTAAAGCATCAAAACCACATTGCAAGGTATGTTTACCCACTTGCTCTGCACTATGCAACAAATCCTGCAACTCCTTCAAGTCTGGTTGTTCAGGTTGTGACATTTTGCTTTTCAACTGAGATAACAAAAACTGTTGATACTTTAACATATGGAACTGACTGTTTAATACCCTCATGGTTAAGGTGGCCGAGGTGTATACCTTTTCCCCCCACCTTTCTAAAGCTCTGGAATTTCTCTCTGAAGGTAATGGATTTTTGGCAGTGGAGGCCTTAATTCCCTTGGGACCCTGTGAAATGGTTTCTGGGTCAGCCGCATGGCTTTTGTATAGGAATTGGTGTGAATCAGGAACCCGGTAATACCTGTCAGGCTTGACTGGAGCTGGAGGTAAAGAATCTGGGTTAAGGTTGGCCTCTGAATACACATCATCTAGTATGTCTAAGACAGGAGGGATAGCCAGAGGCCTGTGCTGAGGGAGCAAGAGGAAATCCCTGAGCCTTTTCTTGGAGTCTGAGTAATCTTGGCCTTCCCAGTGGAAGTGTTCCCTCAAGGTATGCAAGGTTTCCCCAAAAGAGTAGTCCTCAGGGGGGGGGGGGAGACAGAGGGAATGGACTCCTCTGCATCAGAATCTTCAAAAGGGGAGTATGAATGTTCCTGGTCTTCAGAATGTTCTGAAGTAATGGAGGCCTGGTCCGAGGAAGGGTATTCTTCCTCCACTCTGGGCCTTTTGTCCGAGGGGGTTGGGAACCCCTGATAAGAGTAATCAAATCCTCAGCCATTTTGAGCACCTGCTTTTTAGGCATGGGGCCCTGTGGAGCTTGTCTTTTAGAATGCATGGCTGCTTTAGATTTAGTGAAAGCCTTAATGGAAAAAGAAGGCGGCCTGAAGATACCTTGAGAGGTGGCAGACCTGTCTAAACTCTGAGTTTCCCCGCCAAGAGTGGCTTCGGTATCTGTAGTCGGGGTGTGGGCCGAAGAGCCTGCGACCTCGGCACAGAAGACACTGCTAATGAAGTGTCATCGGTAGTCAGGGGCTGCGTAGGCGCCTCACTGAGAACCGGAGCACCAGTAGTCGGCTTTAGCGTGGTGTCGGTAGAAGTCGCGGACCTCGTATGTCGGTCCTTATCTTTGCGTCTTTTACTCAAAACTGGAGTCGGATTATCCGACGACATAATGTAATTAAACTGTCTGCCAAAATAGCGTTGGGCAAACTCCGCCCGATGCTTAATAGTGCGTCTGTTGAATGTACCACAAAAACGACAGGCCGAGACGTTGTGATCTGGGCCTAAGCAAGGAATGCAGAGGGAATGGAAATCCTTTTGCGGTATTTGCTTCCCACATGAAAAGCAATTATTAACTTTGTCTGACATCGGTCTGAGGCAAGAAAAGTTTCCCCAACGGGGTACTTAGCTTTCAAGAAGACTTCGGTTGAAAAATATTCGTAATCTCAGGAGCTGGCCGACCGGCACTTGCAAACTGCTTCTGCTTCGGGCACCGCGCAGCAAGAAAGACTGAAAAAAATGGTGTCTGCTGGTTCTTTTATACCCCTGTTGCACTGACGTCAGGGAAGAAGCGACGACATCCGACGCCGGACCTAGACTTTGGAATTCGGCCGACCAAGGACCTGCCTGACGGCAGGAAAACCCATCTGTTATGACTGCAGCTGTATGCACGATGAACATAGAGGGGTTTGGTCTAAGAGAGACCCTATCTTTATGGAAGATTAAATATGGGGGTTTGATGGAGAGGGCTTGAATTTCCGAAACCCGCCTCGCTGAAGTGACTGCTGTTAAGAATGCGGTTTTCCATGTCAAGAATTTTAAATCACAGGTAGCTGCAGGCTCAAATGGTGGTAAAGTAAGGGCTTGTAGAACAAAACTGAGATCCCAGGGCATGATAGGTTCGGACACTGGGGGACGAAGCAACAGAGTACCTTTAAGGAATGCTTTGCATAGTCTGTGTGCCATGAGACTAGGTTCATTCGCTACGTGGAAATTAGATATCACCGCCAGATGAACTTTGATGGTGGCTGATGCGGACCCCTGATAGAACAGCATAGACAAAAACTCCAGAACTGAATCTACTGGAGCTGTGTAAGGATCAATGCCTCTAGTATGTGCCAAGATAAACAACCTTTTCCAATTACTAGAATAAATCTTTCTAGTGAATGGCTTATGAGAGGACGATAATATATGGACCACTTCTGGTGAAAAATTATGATGTCTGACTAACGATGGAAGTGGAGTAGCCAGGCTGTCAACCGGAGGGTCATCAGAGGGGTGGAACTGTCCCGACATGTGTGTCAGTAAATCTGGTTGAAGGTCCAGAATCCAAGGAGTGTCCATAATGTATGGTTGAAGAAAGGGGAACCAGACTTGACAAGGCCAGTGTGGAGCAATCAGAATCATTCTGCTACCCACGGATTGCGCTTTCTGAATCACCTTTGACAGCAGGGGAAACGGAGGGAAAGCATAAAGCAGACCGGAGGGCCAATCGTGAACCAGAGCGTCCCTGGGTGATTCCCCCTGTGGGGGGATCAGCGTGAAGTAGTTGCTGCATTTCGCATTGAGAGGGCTGGCAAAAAGGTCGCAGCAAGGCTGACCCCATCTGCTGAAGATTCGCTCTGCAACCAGGCGATTCAGGGACCACTCGTAAGGCATAAGGGATAGCTCTGCTTAGCTTGTCCGCTATTACATTGGACTTCCCCGGAATGTGAGTTGCCACCAGAAACCGTTGGGAAGCTATTGCCCAATGCCACCCTCGCATAGCCTCTCTGCTCAGAGAGTAAGACCGGGTTCCCCCTTGCTTGAGATACCACACTACTGACATGTTGTCTGAGTGTATCGCAATAGTCCCTAGAGGAAGAACTTTCTGAAGTGCATGCAATGCAAGAAGCACTGCTCTCATCTCCAGGACGTTTATATGCAAATGTATCTCATGTTCCTGCCACATGCCTTGGACTGTCCTGCCAAGATAATGCCCTCCCTACCCCACCTGGGAGGCGTCCATGGTCACCGTGGCAACAGGGACGGGTGGAACGAAGGGCTTTCCCCCGTTCAAATTGTTGGTGCACAGCCACCAACGGAGGTCCTGCTTGCACCTATCCGTGAGTAAGATGGGATGAGATAGTGGGAGTCTTTGGAGAGACCATTGAACAAAGAGGAGCCATTGAAGAAGTCTCATGTGTAATCTCGCTAGAGGGACCAACATGATAGTTGCTGCCATGGTCCCTAGAAGTTGGAGAATCAGTCTTGCCTTCGCTTGTCTCAGGGGCATCAGGATGTGTATTTGTTGCTGTAATTCTGTGATCCTTTCTTGTGGTAAGAATGCTCGCATTCGAATGGTGTCTAAATCTGCTCCTATAAAGGTGACATGCTGTGAGGGCAATAAGGCAGATTTTTCCCAGTTTATTGTTATGCCCAACTGGTGACACAGATTGATGGTAGCGTCCCTGGTCTGAAGTAGTTGATGCCTGGTGGGGGTGGTAAGGAGCCAGTCGTCCAGGTATGGAAACACCTGGAATCCCTGACATCTCAAGTGAGCCGCCACCACCGCCATACATTTGGTGAACACCCTGGGGGCTGTGGTAAAACCAAAGGACAGGGCTTGAAACTGGAAGTGACTGGCTCCCAGCCGGAAGCATAGGTGACTCCTGGATGATCTGTCCATTTTGACATGGTAGTAAGCATCCTTGAGGTCGATGGAACACATCCATACCTCCTCTCCCAACAATGGGAGAATCGATTGTAGTGTGACCATACGGAACTTGGACTTGTGTACGTGATGGTTGAGTTGACTGAGATCTAGTATGGGTCTCAGGTCCCCTGTTCTTTTCGGCACCAAAAAGAATCTTGAGTAAGTCCCTAATCCGATTTGGTCTGAGGGGACATGTTGGATGGCTCCTTTTTCTAGCAGCTGCGAGACCTCTGAGGCTGCTTGATCCCTTTGACTGGGTGGAACGTCTGGGATTTTTCTGATTGGCGGGGGTACTGAAGAGAATGGAATGAGGTAACCTCCGGAAATTATCCGTAATACCCATCGGTCCTGGGTAATGTTCTCCCAGGCTTCCGGATATAAGGAAATTCGACCCCCGACTGGCTCCGGATAAGTGCAGTCGGGCACACCCTCAGGAATGAGAGTATGGAGAGCCGCGGAAGGAGTCGAGTTCTCCCGAGTTGCAAGGGCCCCCTCTCCCTCTGGGGCGACGTCTCCCTGAATAGCCCCCCCCCTCCCCTGCCTCTGGAGGGGGGTTCACCTTGTGCAGCAGGAAAAAACCTCTGTGATTTCTTGAACCACACCCCCCCACTGGGCCTTAGGATAAGGCCTAGAAGGAAGGGAAAAACGGACCCTTACGGCAGACAGGGTCTTTCCCTCTTGCTCGCACCTGGTGAGGTTGTCTTTCACTTTGGTCCCAAACAAGGAGGAACCGTCAAATGGGGCGTCAGTGAAGGAAGACTTGAAGGCCTCCACAAAGTGACACAGGCGCAGCCAGGCTCGTCTTCTAAGAGCGACCCCTGAGCTTGCTGCCCTACTCGCTCCCTCGGCTACATACGAAATGAGCCTCATGGACGAGTTAACAATGGAGTTGAGGGTAGAGACCTGAGCGTTAACTGTCTGAGCCACCGCCTCAGGTATGTTACCCGCAAAAGTATCTCCCAACTCTCTGAGATCTCTCTGGAGCAGAGTTAAGTGAGACAGATAATTCAGCGACCGTAGAGTGAAGGTTGCTGAAGATAGGGTACGCTTCCCTTACCGATCCATGGTCCTAGACTCCTTGTTAGGAGGATGGATGGATGAAGAAGACCCTGCTACTTCCTTCTGGGTGGCTGCCGCCACCACCATGGCATCTACAGGGACTCCTTTTGGCAGAAACTCTTTGCCCTGGGGGGTGGAAAGGAATTTGTTGGGACGCCTGGGCACGGGATTCACAGAATCGGGGTTTTCCCACACTCTTCGACAAATGAGGTCAAGAAGTTAGTCAAAGGGTGGAGACACCCAGGAGGTGGAGGGTTGAGCGCCAAAAGCCTTAAGGAATATGGACTCCTCCTCGGAAGGAGCTTTGGAAGGCCAGTCACCTCTTTGTTTCAGTATCTCCAGGATATCAGAGAAGGAAACATCATCAGAGGATGACTTGGGGGACCCTTCCGATTCCTCGAGGTCAGTATCGGAGGTGAGAGACTCATCCTGGGAGTCTATGTGCTTCTTCTTGCACAATTTCTTTCTAGGAGGCCCCTCAGGCACGAACTCTGGGAGACCCTCAGAAAGTTGGGGACCGCTCGTGGGGGTATCCTTAGGCCCTGGTGCTCTACTGTCCATGGACAGGTGAGTATCAGAAGCTCTCGCCAGGGTGGTGGGGGACGGAATGACTGACCCGGGTGATGTAGCTGACGATCTGGACAGCGAGCTTCACATGGCCTCGAAGGCCGGTCCCCCCGAATCAGAGGACCGGCCGGCCTCCAAGGCCACGACTGGGACCGGAGTCCCACGAGCCGATGCACCGAGTGGGAGACTCAGAACCGAAAGATGTCCCGAAGTATCCCCCTCGGGCTCGACCGAAAAGACCAGAGTCCCGAACCCTGTGGACGGAACCGACAGTCGGAGCAGAGTTTGGCACCGATAGACCCTGAGGGCGTATCGGAGCCAGCGCAGGAACATCACTCGGAGCGGAGCATACCGGCTCCGACGACAAGGCTGTGCTCGGAGGAGGAATCATCGAAACAGTCATAGGAACTGGCTCCGGAGCAGAGTGGGTCGGAGCCGAGAACAATTTAGCCAACACCGGCGACTGCAGGAGCCTCTGCACCACCCTATCAACATCCAAATCAGAAAGCCTGGAGGATTTGGAGGAGAGCGTTGGAGATTGGGATCTCTTGTCAGGAGAACCATGCATCACACTGGGCGACCAGCTCCGAATGGGTTCAAGAATGATAGGAGCAGACGCTGATTCAGTTAACACTGATACCTCCTGTGGCCCAGAGGACAGTGGAGCCGAGGAGGTAGAATCCAATACAGTAATCTTCTCCAGAGGCTCCGAAGAGGCAGATGGAGCCGGAGACCTTTTCTTAGCCTTGGAAGCTTTGGATTTTGACTGAGAACTGGAAGCAGAGTCTATAGCTTCCTCAAACAATGGTTTTAGAAGTCCCTTTAATATTAATTTATTTTTCCTCTCCTGGAGCACCCCAGGACTGAACGCGTGGCAAAAGCTACATGACTTCTGTAAATGGATGGCTCCAAGGCAGTAAACACACACAGAGTGTCCATCCGTGATGGACATCTTATATCCACACTTGGAACATTTTTTAAAGCCAGAAGGCTTATGCTTCTTCTGATCCTTAGACATCTTATAACTAGCGCTAAGCGAAACCACCTAGACACAATTCACAAAAAAGGGCGGGAACAACACACAAAGTAGAAACACCAGAAAAACTCTACTAGACACAATCTAAGAACCTCTAACTGAAACAGTTCTTCTAGGGAACACACAGACAAACACAATCACACTAAATTAAAGTTTATCTAACAGAGGGGAGGACTAGGTCCTCTAACTAAAACAGGCCTAGCCCGCTGGAACAGTTAGGGATACCAAAAAACACAACTACCACACTCAAACACAGCAATAGCAACAAGAAATAGCTATTAAAATAGCTTTTGGGTATCAAATTTCTCTAAGAGAAATAGCAAAAAAGAAGGTACTTAGCCACAGCCAAGCGAGACCACATCCGAGCTACACAAGCGGCAAACGAGATTTGGGATATAGAGCAGTGCACCATGGGATACTCACTTAGCCCAGCCAATGAGAGACTTTGTGCTAGTAAAATCGGCAGAGTAGAAGCCGATATTCGGCTCCGAACCCACTGGTAAGAATGTAGGCGAGATAGGACTATATAACATCAGCAATTTTCTGAAAGGCAGTCTGCAAAGTTTGCAAACGCCAAACAGAAAAAGGTTTGAATGTGCAATGAGCGAATGCACAATGAGATTCGCTCATTGCACATTCGACATTCTGGGGCGGATTGCACTATAGTGAGGATCGGGAAATGGTTCCTTTCCCCACTGTAGTGCGATCTCGGAGTTAGAATAATAAAGTAGGGGGTGTGCAGGGAGGCTTGCCCCCCCGCTTTACACTTCGTTTTTTTTGTTCAACATTAATGTTCAAAAAACAGTGAATCTGCTTTCTGATTTGCTGTTTTTCGAACATTAAGGACTGTCGACGTTTTCACTTTCGTGGTTTTGAGTCACTCATATGAGCACTTGAAGCACTGAGATTCGAGTTTATAAAGATAAACCCACTTAAATAGCTCTTAGAGTCTTTCACTGATTTTCAAGTGTGTCATTTTACTACCCTTTTACTTTTAAGTCATCAGGAAAATCAGCTGTTCACCCTCAGTCCAGCATTTAATAAAGAAATGCTGGAAAACACTAAGTTAACAAAAATGTTTCAGATGGTCTCCTCTAGAAAGATCTTCCTAATGGGGACCCCAGTTAATATATTCTTGGATCCACTATAGTCTACTTCAGCTTGAGGACATGTCATATGATCCCCATCATAAGATGACTGCAAAGAACAGAAACAAAGAAAAAATGTGAGCTAATCTGCAAGCACTGTCTGACTTTTTGACCATTAGGACAATTAGAGTTTAAATTACTGTCTGCAAGTTTGTCTAACAAGTCAAAAGTGCTCTCTGAGCAGAGGTGAAGGTCCAAGCCAGTAGACAACTGACCATAAGACAGAGAGATTGTAATACATGGGGATAAAAAAAACTAGGACAACAGAACAAATTAGGAAAATTAATACAGACATGCATCACTAATACCACTGAAGGTCCAGACCTACCTACATAAAAAGGGAAAGCCCACCTGATCAATGACCAGCACAGGAACACCTATGTAATTCACCTGCTGTAAATTTCATGATTTACTGAAACAGTCAAAACTGTTTAGTCAACACCAGAAAAAAATCACAACAGACTTCTGACAAAAGATGCAATTCCCTAAAAGAAGCTGCAGGGTGGTGGACAGGTGTGCCACAGGGCAAGAGAGTCAGGAATAGCATAAAAGCAAGCAATGAAATGCACGCACACACAAAAGCATTCCATAGTTCACTTGAGAAATGTTAATCACTGCGAACCCTTCTCATCTGCACATTTGAAATGTATATGTACTGTTCTTTCCAAATTATTACTCTGGATAACTTCTCTAGCCAGCACTGCAATGCAATGACTCCTGAGTAACTTTACTATCCACATTCCCTCTACCTGCCTCGGGATAGAAGTATGAAGACCATAAAAAACAAATGAAGAAAAAGACTCAAAACATCTTTATATTCTTCATCAAAACTTCAAAGCAGTAATACACATTTTGAAAAAAATGCAAACCTGATATATTACAAATTTATCAAGGAATAACTTATTTTACATCATGCAATAAAAAACAAATTCAAAACACAAAAGGCTGATTATTGTGAACCTCATGGTATGCAAGTCATTTTTAAAACTTGTGGCACTTGAAAGTTCCTGTAACTTTCAGTTGTGTGTGAGGTAAATTATACAGATTAGCAAATATATATACACACGCACACACATGTATTAGGAGTCATTCCAACTCTGTTCTACAATAGCAGATACTCTCTTTTCATATTCCCTTTTATTTTCTTGGTACAGCTGTGCAGCTTGACTGTTTGCTGGACTGTTTGGGTTTGGCTCATCGAGCAATGACTGAAAGAAAGAAAATGTCAAAATTAGTAAGACTTTTTGGCTACTTGCTGTACTGTCAGAGGAAAACATTAACAGGATTACACACCTACAAAAAAGTAAGGGATACTACACATTTTATCCAGGCCTCCATTATACTTTCATAAAAGCAGAATGACTATCTGTATGTGGAAGTAAGCAATGCCTCTTAAAGATGCGCATTTCTGAATGAGCTGATGTGTTTTCCAAGACCAAAGTTCAAGTCAAAAAGGTTACATTTTCATATTAAGACACCTTCCATATATTCTTGTGTTCTGACTGCTGTTTCAGTGGAGTATTTGAACAGCTGAACAAAACAAAATTTTACGTACCCACCCAAATACTAGACATTTAAAAAACTCCCCCTACTTCCCATCTTTCCAGTTCTTTGCATGTATACTGCAAGTTACTCTGAAACAGAAGAGTAGCTAAAGAGGCCATCAGTGTTATCTGGCTGCCTGCTGCTACGTACTACACAAGCAGGAGATAAACCGCATGGTCTCAGCTTTGCTAGCACAATGGACAAGAGAGCTGCTACCAAAGATGACACTTCTCAGAAAATGGATGTTACGACAGATACTAGAAACTGGCAAGTGATCCATCTTTAGAAACATTAAGGAATGACTAGCTGCTTGCATGAGATGACCCAGTTAATTAAAACATATCCTTTACCAGACTAAAGTAATAATCTTCAGCATCAACGAACTCGCTACAATTCAAAACTTTTGAGGCCTTTCTGTGGAAAGCAGCCAAAGTAGCTACTGTCCTGTTTTAATAAGCTTTAACAGACTTTGGGAAATCACAACTGGTTTTAATATAAGCAATGTTTTATGATATCAATCTACACCGGTAAATTTGAATATCTAAAATGTCTCTGGTCTGGTGGAACCTCTCTGATGTCTTTCTAGAAGGTCTCTTTTTGCTGGCTTTCTTTTATGGAGTGGGACACCTCAAAACAGGCAGGGATTTCTGCTTTGTGGTCAATGAAGAGGAATCGTGTAGTATCTGGATATTATGTACCTCTCCCAATTGTCTTGCATGTTAGCCATCTATACATCTGAGAGAAGAGAGAAATCAGCTTTCGAGTGCCTCTAGAAGAGGGCAGATAAGTAAACTTTCAGGAATGCTGAGATTGCTTCCCAAAAAGGGCTCCTGAATCCACAATTCTGCAGATCACCCCCACTCCCTAGGACTGCATCCATTGAAAAGGACCTCTGCTGTCATAGCTGCCCTGCATGAAGAGGGTCAAAGGGCATATGCTGGGACTTCTTGAACCAGAGCAGCTTGGTCTCTTCCTATTCCTGCAGCTTGGTCTCTTCCTATTCCTGTTGCAGGAACTTTGAGGGGGATGCAAACTGGATTCCAACAGCAGACAGCATCTTGCCTTCCAGTTCATTCTCCTGTAGCTTTCCTTTATGTATGGTCCAAATAATGAATAATGGGGCCATTAAAAGATGCCTTGAAGCTGAATGGAAAATCAAAGAGCCAAAGAAAGCACTGTGCAGTTTGACTGGTCTTGCTTGGTGGCTGCTGCTACAATAAAGGAGTCTACTAGAGGCCCTTGCTCCAGTGTTTCTAGTCTTTTGGAAGTGAAGAATTTAGTCTGGCTTCCATGCTATTGTCTGCAACTCTGGGCCCCTGCCATACCCACCCCCACTACCAGCATACATCATATGGTCAGTGGAGAATAACACCCACTAGCTAGAGGGGGCATACCCAAAAGTTAACTGCAACTCCTCGTCTGGGAAAGGAGAGGCCTGAGGGCCAAGGTACCGGATGCCACATAAATTCAAGGATTTAAAAGTTGGTGTCATCAGGACAGGGCTGTGGGAAACCTTCTCTTTCATCCAAGTCTGCATCAGGTGTGAGGAATTCAGTCAGAGAGTCAATCTGCCTCCTTTTGCATGTTGGTTTTCTGGATTGATACAGTGGGGAATTAAAGTCTCAAGATGAGACTGGGGGGGGGGCACCCGTCATGGCTGGGTAAAACCCTCAGGTATGCTCTGTCCTTAGGATGGATGATGAAAGACCAGAGGAACAGACCGAAGGAGTAATCAAAAAAGAGCATCTGCAGTCTTTCTTGTAATGGAGGTCATCACCCACTCTATGTCAAAGGTTAACTGAAGTAGCAAGGAGTGGAGCCAAAGTTAGATGAGCATTTGCAACCTTTCCTGTAGTGGACACACTAATCCTCCTGATGAAGGCTGACCCAGAGTCCATCACTACTGCAGTCCTCCAAACCATTATTGGTCCCCACAGAAATAGATGTCAAGTGCATACAGGACAGAGGCCCTGATGTCCTGGACAGCTCCGACATGCTGAGTATGGCCAATACTTCAACTGCCAAGGATATAGACACCATAAAAATGATGACTGAACTGGAGTCAAAGACTTGCCAAGGACTAGGCATCAATAACCCTGTGAAAAGACTCCAAATAAGGGTTCCAGAGTTAAAGAAGTTGGAGAAAGTACAGTTGTGTACACTTACCATAAATGTAGATGTTCAAGTGTATTCACTGTTGCAGTCATCACACTTGGGCTGTCTGCCTGCAGGTAGCCCTCAGTAAGCTAGAATACCAGAGACTTAGTATTTCTGCATCGGATGCTGTCACTCCATGATGGACGTCAGGTCATCAGGGGTATAAAAACAGGCAGCCGACTCCATTACAGTTTTTCTTGCCCCAAATGTCAGGAGCCCCCCCAATACCAATACCCCTGAAAGGGGTGAGTAACAGCCATAGAGAGGAGAGGAGAGAGATAAAGTCAGGGGGCTGGAGGGAGGGAAACCAAGACTGCAACAGTGAATACACCCGAACATCTACATTTATGGTAAGTGTACACAACTGTACTATGTTCTTCATGTTTCACTGCTGCAGTCATCACACTTGGGTGGATTCCCAAGAAGAGTGGGGGCAGTCAAGAAGAGTTAGGACTGGTTAGTATTCCTTGCAGGACTGCAGTTGCAATACCAGCCTTGGATTTGGAAAATATAGGCAGGTGGTAATGCTTGGTGAAGGTGTGTACAGAACTCCAGGTAGCAGCTTCCAGGATGTCCCTGGTAGGGACTCCCCTGAGAAATGCTGTAGAGCTAGATGTTGCCCTAGTGGAATGTGTTCTGACCAGAGAGGTTGGTTTCCCATGGTGCTTGTAGCAGAAATGAATGCAGTGTGCTATCCATTTGGAAATTATTTGTTTTGAAATGGCCTTGCCCTATGCCCTGGTTTCAAAGCTGACTAGTAACTGGTCAGATTTTTTGAAGGGCTTAGTCCTATCAAGGTAGAATCTAAGCTGTCTGTGCATGTCCAAGGAATGCAGGATCCTTTCCCCTTTATTCTGAGGATTAGGGAGGATAGTTGGCAAATGGATGATTTTGTTTAGAGCCACAATGGACACCACTTTAGGCATAAAGGAAGGGTCAAGTCTTGAGGGAAACCTTGTCAGCATGAAAAATAATGAAAGGTTCCACAGCCATAAGTGCTTGTAGCTCAGACACTTTTCTAGCTGAAGTGATGGCCAGATGCAAGGCTGTTGTCCAAGAGAGGAATTTTAACTCTGCTGACACTGCAGGTTCAAAGGGGGGAAGCGTGAGCTTTTCCTGTACAAATTTAAGGACCCAGGCAGGGGTGAGTCCTCTCCTTGGCGGCCTTAAGTTTTTTGTCCCTTTCAGGAATGGTCTGATAAGAGGGTGTGAGAAGAGAGGAGGCTCAGTGTTGTAATGCGCCGAAATGGCTGAAGCATGTATCTTGATGGAGGAGAAGGGCAGGCCTTTGTGGAGTAGATCTGCTAAGTAATCCAGGATTAGAGGCAGGGAGGGCAGAGTTGTGTCCACTCCTTAGGTTGAATCCAGGAGCAGTATCTTTTCCACATATCAGCATAGGATTTTCTTGTACTGGGTCCTCTGGCTTCAAGAATGACATCCAGCACCTGTCTGCTTAGGGTTGCTGGGGGAGAATTCAAGGAATAAGCCAGACTGCAAGATTTAGGGTTTGCAGTTGCAGATGCAAAATCTGTTCCTCCTGCTGAGACAGCAGGGTTGGGTTCTGATGTAGGTGTCAGGGTGGCACTGGTGACAGGCTGCACAGGAGTTGGTACCAGTGCTGGTGTGGCCAGTCCTGGGCAATCAGAATTGTCCTTGGTCTGTCCTGTTTTATCTTGAGTAATACTCTTGAGAGAAGGGGCAAAGGGGGAAAGGCATAGATTGAGAGATTTACCCACTGAAAGGATACGACATCCACTTTACAGGCCCTGCTGTGAGGGTTGCTGGTGCAGAATTTGCTGAACTGGCGGCGGTAGGGGGAAGCAAAGAGATCCACCTCTGGGGTTCCCATTTCTGAATCAGAAGGTTGAAGGTGTTGGGCTCTAATTGCCACTCGTGGGTCTAGGAGATTTCTGCTTAAATCTGCCAGTGAGCTTTGCTTGCCTGGCAGGAATTGAGCTTGCAGATGGACTTGCATGTCCAAGGCCGTGTTCCACAGTGCCATGGCTAACCTGCAGAGTGGGTAAGAGTAGGTTCCACCCTGCTTGTTGATGTACCATATAACTGTGGTGTTGTCTGTTTTTATTAGAAATTGTCCGGGAAAGAGTAGGGATCTGAAAGCTGTCAGGGCGTTCTGCACAGCTAGCATCTCTTTTTGGGCTCATAGGTTCATAGGTTGGTACTAGGCTATTGGCCCTAGGGCCTATGCAAGCCTAGCCATAACAATTCCCTGGATATTTCTTCCCACAATATTTACTTCTCTAGACCACTGTCTAGCAGGGCGACTGACATGATCCCCAGGGTGAATTTCCCATCTCCCATCCAATCATCAAGGTTCCTTTGGAAGAGGGCCAATGAGGCGCTCTGCTTGACATGTATGGGCAGTCTATTCCAGAGTATGGGGAGTCTCTGGGTCAGGAACCTATCCCTCCAGAATGTTTTGTTCATTGTGATGACAAGGTTTAGATCCCTGGAGCGTGTGGCTCTGAGGGATTGGGATTTCTTTAAGTGGAGCATGTCCAACAGCTCAGGGTTTGACATGGCCTTGTATGTTAAGCAGAGATCACCTCTGAGTAGACGCTATGCCACAGAGTATAGCTGGAGTTTTTTTTAGACAGTCAGCATATGGCATCTGCTTTAGGCTTGTGATTCTTTTAGTGAGGTATTTCTGTGGCCTTTCCAGCTGTTGCAGATGTCTTGTGAGGTACATACCAAACGGGACATTATACTCTATAATGGGTCTAATGAGGGATGAGTACAGTGGGACAATGACCTCCTTTTTTCTGGATGAAAAGCCCTTAATGATGAGGTGTGCCACATAGAAGGATTTCCTGATTGCTGTGGCGATGTGGTTATCGAAAGTGAGACCACTGTCCACCTGTGTCCCTAAGTCTCTCATCACACTTTCGATGTTTAGTGTCCTGCCACCTATGTGGTAATTCATGGGTACATGTTTTTTTCCAAAGGGGATAACTATACAATTCTTGGCATTAAGCTTGAGCCCATGGCTCTGGCACCAGGCATCTGTTTCTGTAAGGCCCTTTTGTAGAATATCCACATCATTTGGGGATTCAACAGGCATAGTCTTGATGCGTCTGTGGCTAGGGTCTGGGTGGCGTGGGGTTGAGTAAAGGGCAGTCCCTTGTTGTGTTTGCATGCTTCTACCCACCAAAGGAACTCGGTCCTTAGACAGGGTATGACAGGAATGATTGTTTCCAGGTCCTGAGAATGTTGGCACCAAAGACTTTTTACGTACCACTGAAGTTTCCTCATATGCAATCTTGCATATGGAATTAGCAGTGTACATAAGGCCATGAACCCTATGGCCTGCAGTATTTTTCTTGTGGATAGCTGGGTCCTGGTGGCCATTTGTTTGAAGTAGGCTGTGAGATAGCCTTGTTTTTCTGAAGTGAGGAATGCCATCTGGGATGTTGTGTCCAAGCTTGCTCCCAGGAATACAATCTTTTGACTGGGTACCAGTTTTGATTTATTTTCGTTGATGGTGTATCCCAAGGACGTGAGAAGGTTTTTCACAAATGTCAGGTGCTGCAACAGCAGTTCCTGACTGTCCGCTTGAATCAGGCAGTCATCCAAGTAGAGGTACATTTGGACATTTCTCTGCCTGCAGTATGCAATGGCTGGAGCCAAGCATTTAGTGAATACTCTGGGCGCAGTAGATAAACCAAAGGGAAGTGCATAGATCCGCCCCCTGAAGCATAGATACCTTCTGCATGACTCCCTTATGGGGGGATGTGTAGATAGGCTTCTTTCAAGTCTATGGTGACTAACCAGGCATCCTTGGCTAGCATAGGTAGAAGTTGCAGGGTAAGCACTTTGAATTTTGGTACCAGCAGGAAGGTGTTGAGAATTGAAAGGTCCAGGATTGGGCGCCAAGATCCCTCTTTTCTGGGTACCAGGAAGAGTCTGGAATGGAATCCTTGACCTACCTGTTCTACTGGAACCAGCTGAATAGCTCTGATGGAGAGCAGGGAAAGAACTTGGCTTTGAGCCTCTGCCCACTGGTTTGGAGGAAGGTCTGGGGGTTGGCAGTGAGTGGAAGTAAAATTTCTACCCCTGGGGTACAATGTTTAGGACCCATCGATCTTGTGTGGTGGACATCCAGTTTTTTGCATGAAGAGCAAGTTTTTCTGCTAGGGGCACAAGCAATTGGGCAGGGATAGGGAGTGAAGTAGAGAAGTCATTGTGAATTTTTTCCGTAAGGAGGTGGCTTACCACTCCTTACTTTGTGGTGGGGGCACTCCATTGCTTAGATCTGTGCATACCCTAAGACAGCAGTCTGGGTGGTCTGTTTCCCCTGGGTCTGGCTTGAAATGGCCTGGAGGGGGCTGGAAAGGACTAGTGTTTGGAAGGGCAATGCCTACTGAATCTATGGGGTTGCACTTGTAAGAATTCTTTAAGTCTGCATAGACTTAGCTTTTTCTTCCATCTTTAAGAACCTCTTTGGTGCCAAACAAACTGTCCTTGTTCAAAGGAGCATCTAGTAACTATGATATGACATGGTCTGGCAAGGTCTGCTCGTTTAGCAAAGCAGGTCTTCTCAGTACAGAACCAGTGACTGCTGCCCAGGAAGATGCTTCTAGGTCATCAAAGCCACACTGCAAAGTATGCTTGCTGACTTGGCTTGCAGAGTGCATAAGCTCCTGCAATTCTTTATTTTCTGCACAGTCTGCAAAGGCAGCCACTTTTTGTTTAATAAGTTCCATATGTTGCTGGTACTTCAGCATGTGAAAAGTACTGTTGTGTACACTTATCATAAATGTAGATGTTCGACTGTATTCACTATTGCAGTCCTAACTTTTAGTTATGTACTTACCATAACTTCGGATGTATGGGATCCATCTCGCCTACATTCATAACTAATGGGTTCGGAGCAGATCCATCGGCTCCGACTCGGCCATAATACAATAGAACAAAGTCTCTAATTGGCTGGGCTACCCCTTATCCCAGAATGCACCACGCCTGCTTCCCCAGATCTTGTTTGTTCGCTTTCATACCTACATCCAGACACAGAAAACATAACAGCAACTGTAACAAACTAAAGTCCTTCAAGAAAAAGAACTCAGTAGAAGCAACATTTCCTCTAAATCCAATGGGAAGGGGGAAGGAGGGCGGGTACGTATGAATGTAGGCGAGATGGATCCCATACATCCGAAGTTATGGTAAGTACATAACTAAAAGATGTAATGGGATCCTATCTCGCCTACATTCATAACTAATGGGACAGCATCCCTAGCACCTAACTCTCGGGTGGCTCATTGGAAAACACTCCTGAGAACTGTGGAACCAAAAGAAGCTCTACCTCGAGAAGCCACATCTATCTTGTAATGAGAAATGAAAGTGTGTGGAGAAGTCCAGGTAGCGGCCGCACAGATATCATCTATCGATAACTTGGAGTGGAATGCTACAGAAGTAGCCATTGCCCTGGTAGAATGAGCCTTGATTGGGAATGGTAGCTCTTTGCCCGACTGTGAATAAATGAAGGAGATGCAATCTTTAATCCATTTGGCTATGGTGGTTTTAGCCACCGGTTGACCCAACCTATTTTCTGCAAAGGACACAAACAGCTGATCTGACTTTCGTGTCTGATTGGTCCTACTTAAGTAAAAACGCAGTTGTCTATGAACATCCAACTGATGGAAAATGTATTCTGCGTTATTGGAGAATTTGGGAATAAACACAGGAAGCTCCAAGGATTGTTGAATGCATAAGGGGGATGCTACCTTGGGTAAGAAAGAGGGATTTAACTTGAGAGATACTCTGTCTTTGTGAAAGGTCAAATAAGGAGGACTAAAACAAAGAGCCTGAAGCTCTGAGACCCGCTTGGTAGAGGTTATTGCCACCAAAAAGGCGGTTTTCCAAGATAGAAATTTCATATCACAAGTAGCTGCTGGTTTCAAAAGGGCGGGCAGTTAAAGAAGCTAGAACCATATTCAGGTCCCAAGGAGACACAAGATGGGCTAGTGGGGGCCGAAGGAGCCACGCCCCCTTAAGGAAAGATTTGCAAAGCCTGTTTGCCATTAAGGAAGGCTCAAAGGAGACATGAAAAGTAGAGATAGCCACCAGTTGGACTTTGATTGTGGAAACTGAAGAGCCCAAATAAAACAAAGAAGCTAGGAATTCTAAAACCTGAGGTACTGAGGCGGTAAGGGGATCTATACCTCGTTGTTGGGCCCAAACAGCAAACCTCTTCCACTTGCTGGAATACAGTTTAGTAGTGGAAGGTTTGTGAGAAGAGGACAAAATGTGGATAACATCTGGAGAAAGAGAGTTATCTCTGACTAAGGTTGGAAGTGGAGTAACCAGGCGGCCAACCTCAAGGACCGGAGGGATGGATGAGACTGACCCAACTGATGAGTTAACAGATCGGGCACCAGGTCCAGAAGCCATAGGCCCTCCACCGCATACCTCAGAAGGAAGGGGAACCAAACCTGACGAGGCCAGTGTGGAGCGATCAGAATCATGTCGCTTCCCAGATAAACCGCCTTCTGTATCACCTTCGGGAGAAGGGGAAACAGAGGGAAGGCGTAAAGTAGACCGGAGGGCCAACTGTGAGCTAGAGCGTCCCTGGGAATCTGCCACTGAGAGGGAGTCAGAGTAAAGAACTCCCTGCATTTTGCATTGTGAGGGCTGGCGAACAAGTCGCAACAAGGGAGGCCCCACTTGGCGAAAATGTTTGTAGCCACCCTGTCGTTGAGAGACCACTCGTGGGGCAGCAGAAGGGTCCTGCTCAGTCTGTCTGCAATCACATTCGATTTCCCCAGAATGTGCGTTGCCACTAGGAAACGCTGGGTAGAAATCGTCCAATGCCACACTCTCATGGCCTCTCGGCAAAGAGGGTAGGACCTGGTTCCGCCTTGCTTGTTTATGTACCAAAACTACCGACATGTTGTCGGATAGGATCGCAATGGTATCCCAGGGAAGAACATGATGAAGTGCTTGCAACACCAGTAGCACCGCTCTCATTTCCAGGATATTGATATGTAAGTGTGCTTCGTGAGCCTGCCACATACCTTGGACAGACCTGTCCAGATAATGCCCCCCCCCCCACCCTATCTGGGAGGGGCCCGTGGTCACTGTGGCGACAGGAGGCTGAAGGGCAAAGGGTCGCCCCTGGTCCAGGTTGGACCGAAGCAGCCACCAACGTAGGTCCAGATGGCAAATTTCCATAATCTGGACCAAATGGTCCAAGGGGAGATCCTGAAAAGACCATTGAACCGACAGTAGCCATTGCAGCACCCGCATGTGTAGCCTGGCTAAGGGGACTAGAAGAATGGTCGAGGCCATCGTGCCCAATAACTGCAGAATCAATCTGGCCTGAACTTATGATCTGGGTAACCAGGTTTGAACCTGAGACTGCAGGACCTGAATCCTTTCCATCGGCAAGAATGCCCGCATTTTTCTTGTGTCTAACTCTGCGCCTATAAAGGTAATACGCTGAGACGGCTGCAGCACAGACTTTTTCCAATTGAACGTGATTCCTAGTGAATGACCCAAACTGACTGCGGTCATAAGCGCCCGAACTAATAGATGCTTGGTGGTGGCAGTAAGGAGCCAGTCATCTAGATAGGGGAAACACTTGGAATCCTTGACTTCTCAAGTGAGCTGTCACTACTGCCAGGCACTTGGTGAACACCCTGGGGGCTGTGGTGAGACCAAAGGGCAGAGCTCGGAATTTGAAATGACTGGTTCCCAGGCGGAAGCGTAAGTAACTCCTGGACTCTTGACTTATCAGGATGTGATAGTAAGCGTCCTTGAGATCTATGGAGCACATCCAGACATCCTTCTCCAATAACGGGAGAATGGACTGAAGGGTGACCATTCGGAACTTGGATTTCTTTACAAAGCGATTCAATGATTTGAGGTCCAAAATGGGCCTCAAGTCCCCTGTCTTTTTTGGCACCAAAAATAATCTTGAGTAAATTCCTGATCCGATCTGGTCTGCGGGGACAGACTGGATGACTCCTTTTCTTAGCAGCTTTGAGACCTCGACCGCTGCTTGATCCCGCTGACTGGGTGGCACATCCGGGATTTTCCTGATAGGAAGAGGGGGTTTTATGAAAGGGATGTAATAGCCTCCGGTTATGGTTCGGAGCACCCACTGATCCTTGGTGATAGATTGCCAAGCCTTTGGGTGTTCCGCAAAACGACCCCCGACTGGCTCCGGAGATGCGCAGTCGGGCCACGTCTCAGGGACGGGGAGCGTAGGATGGACCACGAAAGGAATTGCGGTCTCCAGAGTTACGGGGGCCTCTGCCGCCTCTGGGGTGACGTCTTCCTGAATCCCCCCCCCCTCTGCCTCTAGAGGGGGGATCACTCGGTGGAGTAGGGAAAAACCTTTGAGATTTCCTGAACCACATTTTCCCTCCTCTCTTGGCCTTGGGGTAAGGTCTAGAAGGAGCGGAAAAACGGGCCCCCACTGCAGTCAAGGTCTTGCCCTCCTGCTCGCACCGAGTCAGTGTGTTCTTCACCTTGGGTCCAAACAGGGAGGACCCATCAAAAGGGGCGTCTGTGAAGGAAGACTTAAAAGCCTCCGCAAAGGGACACAAGCGTAACGTCTTCTAAGAGCCACGCCTGTTCCCGCTGCTCTACTCGCCCCATCGGCCGCATATGAGATGAGCCTCATGGACGAGTTGACTATCGAAGATAGGGTAGTCATCTGGGCGCCAACAGTCTGGGCTAACGCCTCAGGAAGGTTACCTGTAAGAGACTCTCCTAACTCTTTGAGGAGGTCCCTTTGGAGCCTGGTGAAATGACAAAGATAATTCAGCGACCGCAGGGTAAAGGCCGCTGAAGAAAGGGTACGTTTCCCGTACCTATCCATGCTCCTGGAATCCTTATTAGGAGGGTGAATAGACGTTGAAGCCTCTGCCACGTCCTGCTGAGTGGCAGATTCCACCACCATTGCATCTACTGCAACTCCTTTGGTCAAAAATTCTTTCTGAGGAGGGGCTGAAAGGAACTTGTTAGGCCTGGCGGGCACCGGTTCCACAGAATCAGGGTGTTCCCATACCCTTCGAGAAACTAAATCTAGCAATTCATCGAAGGGTGGAGACACCCAGGAGGCGGAGGGCTGGGCCCCAAAAGCCTTGAGGAATACTGACTCCTCCGCGGAAGGGGGTTTGGATTGCCAATCGCCTCTCTGTCTCAGGATCTCAAGGATATCTGAGAATGAAAAGTCATCCGAAGACGATTTTGGGGACCCCTACGCATCATCGAGGTCAGTATCTGAAGTGATAGACTCGTCCTGGGAGTCAACGTGCTTCCTCTTGCACAATTTCTTCCTTGGAGGTTCATCCGAAGCGGATTCAGAAGGACCTCCCGGGAGAAGGGAACCCCCCAAGGGGGTATCCTCAGGCCCTGGGGCTCCGCTGTCGTGGGAATGAAGCACACCAGAAGCACCAGTTCCCAAGTCTAGGGACGGTGAGGTAGAGACTTGCTGAGCCGGCAAGGACATGGCCAGCGCACTCCTCATGGCCTCAAAAGCAGGACCTCCAGACTCTACGGAGGGTACCGGCTGAGAGATCACGGCGGTACCGGGAATCCCTGCGGCCGACGCTCCGAGGGGAAGACTAGGCACCGAAGCTACCAGTTCCAAAGTGTTCCCCTCGGCCCCGACCGAGGAAGTCCCGGTACCGAACCCTGATGCGGAGGACAGGGTAGGAATGATGGTCGGAACCGAGAGACTCCGAGGGAGTCTCGGCTCCGACTGGACGACTCTGCTCTACCATCACCGACTCCAACGGCTCAGAGGAGGTTGGAGGAGGAATCAGATGTGTCGAAGTGGGGACCGGCTCCGGAGCAGAGTGGGCTGGAGCAGAGACCATTTTTGCAAAAACCGGGGACTGGAAAAGCCTCTGGATAACTCTGTCCAAATCCGAGTCAGACAACCTGGAAGATTTAGAGGAAATAGATGGGGGCCGAGACGACTTCTCTCTCGGCTCTGAAAGACCAGGGGACCAGCTCCGAAATGGCTCCAACACTATCGGCACCGGATCCGGAACCGTATGGACAAGTATCGGCGCCGAAGGAGACTTCGGGGCCGAGGGAGGAGAGTCTGAGCTGCACACCTCCAACGGCTCCGAGAGCAAAGGAGCCGAAGCAGGTGATTCGCCTCTCGATCCCCCAACCTGAGGCTCCGACACCAATGGAGCCGAGGAAAGAGGTATCGAGGCAGACCCTTCCACCCGAGGCTCTGAAGCCATTGGAGCCGAGGAAGAAGAGGTCGACCTGTGCTTCTTGGATGTCGGCTCCGACGGACTGGTCGGAGCAGACGACCTTTTCTTTTTTGAAGCTGGAGGGGAAGGAGAAGCCAAAGTTTCCTCAAAGGAGGGCTTAATAAGGCCCTTAAGGATCAATTTATTTTTACGTTCTTGAAGGACCCTAGAGGAAAAAGCATGACACACACTACATGTTTCCTGCAAATGTTTCGGTCCTAAACAATATACACATACAGCATGGCTATCGGTAATGGACATTTTATAATTACACTTGGTGCACTTTTTAAACCCAGACTTCTGTTTAGACATCCTGTCACACCACTGTTTTACCACAACGAGACCTTAAGTAGGACATGAGCCCTTCGACTCAAAGCGGGACTGACCCGAGATACAGCACACCAAAAACGGGCAGAAGCCCTCTAATTAACGTATTAAAGCAGAAAAACGTACAGTAAGACAATTTAGCAACCACACAAATAAGGGCAAGGGCCCTCTAACTCAAACGGGCCTTGCCCGGTAACAGAGAAAAAAAATACCAATCTCACAAAAAATAGTTTACACACACACAAAGCTGTTAAAACAGCTGTTTGTTAAATTTATGAAGAAACCCCTAGATCAAAAGACCAAAAAGTAACAAAAAAAACACTACTTAGCTCCAGCCAAGTCGAGACCACGTCTAACTTGAAAAGCGGCAAACGAGATCTGGGGAAGCAGGCGTGGTGCATTCTGGGATAAGGGGTAGCCCAGCCAATTAGAGACGTCGTTCTATTGTATAGTGGCCGAGTCGGAGCCAATGGATCGGCTACGAACCCATTAGTTATGAATGTAGGCGAGATAGGATCCCATTACATCTAATGGGCTATCCAGCTCCCGGTAGTCCTCGACTGGCCAGAATACCAAAGGTAAGTAAAAATGACATCGGCTGCCGTCGGTTGTAAAAGACGTCAGGGTGTCCGATACAAAAGGAGGCAACCAAAGTCACTTCCTCAGTCTTTCTTGCCATAACAGAATAAGGCTTAAACCAAAAGGAATTTTGGCAAATATCAAATTTAGCCCGTACATCAGGAAAAGAGAATAGGAGAGGACAAAAATGAGGAAGGGAAACCAGGATTGCAACAGTGAATACACTCTAACATCTACATTTATGGTAAGTATACACAACTGTACTATGTTCGTGTTTCACTGTTGCAGTCCTAACTAATGGGTGGATTACCAAAGCCCAGAGAAAAGGGAGGAGGAACCAACAAAATCAAGGGGTGGAGATAATGCCCTGCAACACAACAGTGGCAAACCCTGCCCTGGCTGTGGAAAACAGAGGCAAATTATAATGTTTTGTGAAAGTGTGAACAGAAGACCATGTGGCAGCCTCCAAAATATCTTTAGTAGGGACACTCCTTAAAAAGGCTGCAGAAGTGGAAGCTGCTCTAGTTGAGTGGGTCCTAACCCCTTGAGGAGGAACCTTGCCATGAAAGGAATACCAAAAGGTGATACACTGCACAACCCGCTTGGAAATTGTTTGCTTAGAAATAGCCTTGCCCTGGGCACCAGGGGCAAAACTGACCAATACCTGTGCTAATTTCTGTAGGTCTTTAGTCCTGTCCAGGTAAAACCTGAGCTGTCTGTGCACATCAAGAGAATGTAGGATCAAGAGCATGTAGGATCCTTTCACCTCTATTTCGAGGATTAGGAAAGAAGGTAGGAAGGTGTATGGACTGATTAAGAGTCAGGCTAGAAACCACCTTAGGTATAAACTAGGGGTTGGTTCTCAGAGAGACCCTATCTGCATGGAAAATAAGAAAAGGCTCCACAGCTAAAGCTTGCAGCTCCAAAACCTTCCTTGCTGAAGTTCTAGCCAAGAGGAAGGCAGTCTTCCAGGAGAGAAACTTTAAATATGCAGTGGCAGCTGGCTCAAATGGAGG
This sequence comes from Protopterus annectens, assembly GCF_019279795.1. Taxonomy (NCBI): domain Eukaryota; kingdom Metazoa; phylum Chordata; order Ceratodontiformes; family Protopteridae; genus Protopterus; species Protopterus annectens. The sequence continues at coordinate 1,408,830,281 of NC_056733.1, forward strand.
AAGAGTGAGTTTTTCTAGAACAAAATTAAGATCCCAGGCTGGAGTAGGTGTCCTTCTGGGAGGTTTTAAGTTGCACGCACCTCTGAGAAATGCCTTCATCAGGGGATAAGAGAAAATGGGTTGTTCAAAAGAACAATGAGCAGAAATGGCTGAAGCATGGAGCTTGATAGAGGAAAAGGAAAGACCACCCTGAAGCAAATCAGCCAGGTATTCCAGGATCAGAGGAAGGGTAAAGGCTGAGAAGAAGATTCCCCTCTAGCATGCATCCAATGAGAGAGCCTTTCTCATTTGCCAGCATAGGACTTCCTAGTGCTAGGCCTTCTGGCCTCCCTCAGCACGTCAACCACCTGCTGGGAAAGAGAAGAAAAGGAAGGAGTCATATGGAGGGACTGAAAATGAGGATGTAGAATGCTTCCCCCTTCCTGAACCAAAAGATCTGGCTTCCGAGGAAGATGCCAAGGAGGAAATTGGGAGAGACTGCAGAGCAGTGGATACCAATGCTGTCTGGGCCAGTCCGGGGCTATGAGAATAATCCTTGGTTGTTCGTCCCTGATCTTCAATAATACTCTGGGAAGAGGAGGGAAGGCATAAACTGATAGCAAGGTCCAAGGGAAGGACAGAGCATCCACCCTCCAGGCTCTGCCGTGATGCTGTCTGGTGCAAAAAAGAGGTAGAAGAGGGTTGTCTGGGGAGAAGAAAAGATCCACCTGAAGTGTGCCCAAACGTTGAATGATGCTGTAAAAGACTGCTCTGTTCAGCTGCCACTCGTGAGGATCCAGGGTTCGTCTGCTCAACTGGTCTGCCAAAACACTGAGCCTTCCTGGAAGAAACTGAGCTAGGAGATGCAGGTCCAGGGATGCTGCTATGGACCAAAGATTCATGCACTGCCTGCACAAGGGGTAAGAATGAGTCCCTCCTTGCTTGTTGATGTACCACATGACTGTGGTATCTGTTCTGATGAGCAGGTCCCTGGAGAAAGAAGATGCTTGAAAGCTAGTAAGGCCTGCTGGACTGCAATCAACTCTTAGATTTATATGCAGGTGCATCTGCTGGGCATTCCAATGTCCCTGTATGCATCTGCCATCCAGGTGTGCTCCCCAGGCATAGTCCGATGTGTCTGTGGTAAGAACTCGAGTGGCAGGAGGTGGGCGAAAAGGCAAGCCTTTGTTTTGTAGACAGGCTGTTGCCCACTATAGAAACTGCAGATATGGAAGCAGAGGGATCATCACATCCAGCTCCTGTGTGTGTTGACACCAAATGTTCTTGAGGTACCATTGCAATTTCCTCATATGCAGTCTTGCATATGGAATCATGAGGATGCAAGAGGCCATGTATCCCAGAGCTTGCAGGTATTTCCTTGCAGGGAGCTGGGACAGGCCAGCCAAGTCCTTGAAGTAAACTGAAAGATCTGTCTGCTTCTCCTGGGTGAGCTATATATCACCTGGGTGGCTGTGTTCAGACTCGCTCCCAGGAATGTCATCTCCTTGGATGGTACCATTTTTGATTTTTCCTCGTTGAGAGTGTAATCCGGGAACAGAGAACAGTCTTTACAAATTCTTGATCCTTTAACAGCTGTTCCTGAGAATCTGCTTAAAATCAGACAGTCGTCTGGGTATGGATAAATCTGAATTTTCTTCTGCCTGCAAAAAGCAACGACTGGAGCCAGGCACTTTGTGAAATCTCTGGGAGCAGTAGATAAGCCAAGGGGCAGCGCAGAGAATTGATAATGTTGCTTGCCCACCCTGAAACGAAGGTACTGCCTGCAACTTTCCCTGATAAGGATGTGCAGATAAGCCTCTTTGAGATCCAAGGTTACCAAGCCAGGAATCCTTTTCTAGCATTGGTAGCAACTGATGCAGAGTGAACATTTTGAACTTTGAATACATCTAGGATAGGATGCCAGGTGCCTTCTTTTTTTGGAACTAGGAAAAGCCTGGAATAAAAACCCTGGTCTACATGCTGAGCAGGAACGGATTCTAGTGCTCCCAGATGAAACAGAGACAAAATTTGTTTTTCTACTTCTGCCCTTTGGTTTGGAGGGGCATCCGGTAATCCTTTGGGAACAGAAAGGAGTGGAAAGAAAGCTTGTGCCCTAGGGATACCGTTCTGAGCGCTCATTTGTCATCTGTGATAGTGGCCCAGACATCTGCAAAATGGGCCAACCTTCGCCCCAAAGGACTCTCCAGGCAGACAAGAACAGGCAGAAGTTGGATAAAGTCATTGAGAGTGTTTTGATTGAGATGCAGGCTTGGAACTTCCCACTTTGGAAGTGGGAGCCTGCCAATGCTTAGACCTTTGAGGGGTAGCCCCCTGGAAGATTTGTAACCTTTAGTCCTAAAACGGCTCTTAGAAGAGTAATTCCTTCTAAAGCGAGGAGGTTGAACTTGCAGAAAATCCTTAACAGTTTGCATGGACTTGGCCTTATCGTCCATCTTCTTGAGCACTTCCGCTGCTTTGCAGCCAAAGACTGTTCTTATGCAAAGGTACATTAAAAAGCATAGCCCTGACAGGTTCTGGAAAAGGCTGTTCCCTGAGCCAAGCCTTCTAATAACCGATCCAGTAGCTGTAGCCCTGCATTAGTAACTGTATTTAGAGCACAACCTAGAGCTGTTTACTGAATTTCCTGTTTGCACTTATTTTTAAAATAGTTTTTTTCTCAAAACTTGCATTTTATCTGTCTTTGGCCTAGCACTCTTGTGTGGGGTCATTTACTGCACTGTTATAACTTGTTGATATTTGTGAACCTCTGCTATCTCTGAAAAAAACAAAAAAAACAAAAAAATCTTGCTTTTTTCCCACTTTTCTGAGATTTAAAAAAGTTCAGTTACAGGCTTGCTGTTCTTGAACTGTTTTGTAAGTTTCTGTGAGGCCATTTTTTGCTTGGGCTAAAGGGAAGTCTCTCTGTTGATCAGTGGCAGTGAAAAACATTGAACAGCCTGCCTGCCCCTGTGGGAGTGGTTACTGACCTGAAACTGTAGTTTTATTGGCCATTTTGGGTCAATTCCAAAACTCCATCTTCCTCTCTTAAAACCCTCTTTTACACGGTTTTGCACGTTTTTGAGCATAGCGCAACAGCGGGCAGCACCGCCTAATGGGTTTAAACTATTCCTGGCTCCACAAAGTCTGCTCTTCACTTTTTCCCTTAGAACTGCTCTATCTCTCAATTTAAACACCATATTCTCATTCTAAGGCCCTTCATTGGTCCAATTAAGTAATCCTACAAGTTAGCACTATTAAACCATAAGCACTACTTACTCTTATACTCTCTACGATTACCCTGTCCTCTATTGGTCTGTCTTAAATTCAGTTTCCCTATATTACTCTAGCATGTCCAAAGGTCAGCCAATGGTTTCCTCTCCAGTCCAGCTGGTGAATCTGGGAATTTTGAGGCAATGTTACAACTGTCTCATGTACACGGACAACCCTCTCCTCCTCCAAACAGGTTCAAATATATGCGAGAGATGCAACTATTTAGCCAAACTGGAGGCTGAGCTCTCTCATCTCAAAACTGGTGTAACCAGACAGGAGGAGAAGGTAACCTCACACAACACAATTCCAGTATCACATAGTCCCACCACATCAGCGAACCAAACACATAAATACACAAAAACATACTCGGAGGCTCTAAGTAAAAATCTACCTAAGCAACAGAGACCTCCAAGGCAGACATCCAAGCAAACGCTACCTCAAAACAAAACACGCACAACACATAACCCACAAAGATAGTGTGCCAAGCAGCCACAGCCCTTAAGGCTGAATAACACACCTGATACTCTTGTAATAGGTGACTCTATTGTCAGACACAATGACATCCCGCTCAACAGGCTGAATAAAGAGAAGGTCACAGTGAGCTGCCTGTCGGGTGCTAGGATCCGCCACATAACACAAGCACTCAGGTCACTCCAAAGCAAATACAAATATGACTCAGTCATTGTACATGCTGGTGTGAATGACCAAAGACGTACCTCCCTGGACTACATGAAAAGAGACATAGAGGAGCTCTCTGATCATGTAGCCCAGGCTGGTACGACCCTGACCTTGAGCAGCATCTTACCCTCACCTAGAATGATGCCACAGTACAAAGACAAAATGATCGATTTTAACAATTGGCTAAAATGTTGGTGTCATTCAAAGGGGATCCAGTGTCTGTCAGCCTGGGAGGACATGCTCGACAAGTCACGTTGTTTCGCTAGGGACGGCTTGCACCTGTCACCACTGGGCTTTCGGATATTGGCAAAGGCTCTTGCCACCCCCATAGTGCCTTTTTTAGGCAAGGCTCAAAAGTCAAATCCACCCCCACAGACAGCACAAGGAACAAGAAACTAAGGGTAATGCTGCTAAACGCCAGAAGTCTTAACCTCAAGATGCACGCACTCGAAGCTCTCCTCAGTATGGAGAACATCGATATCTGTGCAGTGACAGAAACCTGGTTCAAGGCTCCAGAGAGCACCCCAGCACTACCAGGCTATACCTCTTATCATGCTTTTCGGCCCCAAAACCCGGACCGAACCACAAAAGGAGGGGGAGTTTCCATATTTATCAAGGATATCCACACCTCCAGGTTAGTGGCATTGCACGGCATCGGAGACCATCCATGTGCAACTAACAGTGGGCAAGACTGCTTTTCAGTTTATAGCATCCTACAGACCACCCTCTCAAAGTCAGGAATCCCACTCGGCTTTCATGAAAACATTGGAGAACATGAAGATCTCTCCGAACACCATTATATTGGGCGACTTCAACTACCCAAACATTGACTGGGAGCACTACTCAAGCCCCAGCACCTTAGCCCAAAGGTTCCTGGAAATTATAAACTCAAATGCTATGGAACAACTAGTCACCACTCCCACAAGAGGGGACAACATACTAGACCTGGTCATTAACAACATGGGGACTCTATGCTCCACACCAGAAGTATATCCCTCATTGGTAAGATCAGACCATAAATTAATTTCACTGGATGTCCACATCCCGACCCCACCCCCAGCCCAGAAAACCACAGTGAAAAACTTCTCAAAAGCGAACTTCTCACTTCTCAAAACCTAAGTGGAATCCTTCAAGGCCCCAGGGCCAGTGGAAACTACGGCCTAAACTGCAGAATCCTATATAAAAACGCATTCTACGGACATCTCCAGGAATGCATGGATCATGCTATCCCAAACAAAACCAAGACCCAATCATCCAAAGGCAGGCGTCCAGTCTGGTGGACACCTGCCATAAATAAACTGTACAACAGAAGGAGGAAGCTACTACATGATAGAGCAAAATCCCTAACAAGGAAGGCATCTCTGATCAGTACTAGCAAAAAATTACGATCCCTCATAAAATCCTCCAAGGCCAGCTTAGAGAGAAAAATTGCACAGGACACCAAAGGCAATCATAAGGCTTTTTTCAGTTATGTTAGAAACCTGGGATGCAACTCCCAGACTTGTTCTGAGTTGATTCTAAATGACAAAAAATACACTGAACCCACAGACATCGCCAATATCCTGGCAGACAGGTTCAGTGCAAACTTCTGCCCCCCTCCCCCCCAAAAGAGCAAGTATCTATCCCGGCAGACGGCTGCCTCCCAAACATCTCTGATGCTCAGGTGAAGGCTGCCCTCCCCAAAGCAAAAAAACACTGCTTCCATGGGACCAGATGGCGTCCCAGGTTGCGTCCTACATGAACTCCAAGAGGAACTAATCCCTCAAATAAAACAGCTGTGCAATCTCAGCCTCACTACAGGATATGTGCCCACAGAATGGCGTACAGCAACAGTGGTCCCACTCCACAAAGGTGGAGCCTCTACGGACCCTGGAAACTATCGGCCCATAAGCCTGACTAGCTTAGTCTGCAAGGCTATGGAGAGGATCATTATGGACCTCATAAACAAAGACATTGGGGACCTACAGACACTAGATCCTACCCAGTTCGGCTTTGTCAAGGGCAGATCCTGCCTTTTGAACCTGGTTGACTTCTTCGAAACAGGTCACCAAAGCCATAGATGAAGGGAAGGTAGTCCACACAGCCTATCTGGACCTTGCAAAGGCATTTGACACAATACCCCACTCGGGCATCATAGATAAGCTATCTAGCTTAAATATAAACCACTATGTCACAAGATGGGTCACAAACTGGCTCAAAGACAGAATCCACAGAGTGAGAGTTGCTGGAGCCATGTCCGACTCGAAACCGGTCACAAGTGGCGTCCCACAGGGTTCTGTCCTGGGACCACTCTTGTTCGGTATATACTTTTCCGAGGTACAGGCAAACGTGGGAGGACTATGGCTCACCAAGTTCGCAGACGACTGTAAACTGGGCGCCATAATCAACTCTCCAGCGGACACAAAAATCCTTCAAAAAGGTCTCACAGAGACAGATAACTGGTGCCAGCGCCATGGTTTAAAGCTAAATGCCAAAAAATGTATAGTCATACCCTTTGGCAAAAACAATGTGCCCACAAATTACCACATAGGCGGAAACCCATTAAGTACAGAGAAAGTTATTAGGGACCTGGGGACCCAAGTTGATAGCAATCTCTCCTTTGAAAACCACATTGCCAAAGTGGTTAGAAAGACCTTCTACATAGCCCACCTCATCACGAAGGGTTTCACATCTAGATCAAGTGAGGTAATCGTGCCCCTTTATTCATCCCTCATCAGGCCCATCATAGAATACAATGCCCCTTTTGGGATGTACCTTACCAGACACCTGCAGCAATTAGAAAGACCCCAAAAGTATATCACCAAGAGGATCAAGGGTCTCAAACAGATGCCATATGCTGCTCGGTTAAAAAAAAACTCCAGCTCTACTCAGTTGCATACCGCCTACTTCGAGGCGATCTATGCCTGACATACAAAGCTATGTGAAATCCAGAATTAATGGACATGCTCCACCTCAGTAAATCTAAATCTCTTAGAGCCACACGCTCGAGGGACTTGAACCCCAGCACAGAAATAAATAGAACTTGTTGGAGGGGCAGGTTCATAACCCAGAGGCTCCCTTCGCTCTGGAATAGAATTCCAGTTCATGTGAGGCAGAGCACCTCACTGAATCTCTTCAAGAAGAATCTCGATAGGTGGATGGGGGGTCGTAGGTTTGTACCAGGGATTACTCCTGTGTCACTATTAGACAGAGGCACAGTAAACTAAACCTTAAAAAGGGCACAGTATACTCAAATCAAGGGGTGGTGTAAGCCATACAGAATCGGGCTAAGCTTATAATTGCCCCAGGGCAGATAGCGTAGTATGAACCTATGAACCTATAAGGCTTCAAGAATGTCAAAACCACAATGTAAAGAATGCTTATTGACAAGACTGGCAGATTTCAGCAAATCCTGCACGTCCTTACACTCCGCCAAAAGAGGCACACTTACTATCCTAGACTTAATAGCCTCCAAGGTGTGCTGCGGAACTTCAGCATATGAAAAAGACAATTGGAGTCTAGGAATTTTCCAGAAAAACATCAACAACTTCCAAAACTGGGGGAATAGCCAGAGGCTTATGCTGATGTAAATCCAGAAAACTACAGTTGTGTACACTTACCATAAATGTAGATGTTCGAGTGTATTCACTGTTGCAGTCATTACATTTGGGTAATCCTGCTGGCAGGTTGCCCTCAGTCGGCCTGAATTCCCAAGTCCTGGGTTCTGCATCGGCTGCTGTCGCCCCTTTCCTGACGTCAGGTCGTCAGGGGTATAAAAGATGTGGCCGATGCCATTTTCTTTAGTTTTTCTTGCCCCAGATGTCAGGTGCCCCCTAAAAGGGTAGCCAAAATTTATATATATATATATATATATATATATATATATATATATATATATATATATATATATATATAACTACATGCACCAATATAAACTGCACCACATAGGTTGTATAAATCAGAGAAGGAAAGATGGGTTCCATCAGAAGAAAAAGGGGGATGGCGGGTGGGTAACCTAGACTGCAAAGTACAGTTGTGTACACCTACCATAAATGTAGATGTTAGAGTGTCTTCAAGGTTGCAGTCATGACTGTAGGGTTCTCCCCTGCCGGCAGGCAGTCCCCGGTCGGCCAGAATCCCAAAGTCTGGGTCCGGTGTCGGCTGTTCAACCAGTTTATCAGGAAAAATAGTCAAGAGTCAGCCGACCAGCACTTGCTAACTGCTAACACCGCACGGCAAGAAAGACTGGAGAAGATGGCGTCGGCTGTCAGCTTTGTACTCCTGGCGCTCTGACGTCAGGGAGCATGGCTGAACAGCCGACGCCGGACCCAGACTTTGGGATTCTGGCCTACCAGGGACTGCCTGCCGGCAGGGGAGAACCCTACAGTCATGACTGCAACAGTGAAACACGATGAACATCAGTGAATACACTCGAACATCTACATTTATGGTAAGTGTACACAACTGTACTATGTTCTTCGTGTTTCACTGTTGGTCATTACATTTGGGTAGAGCCCCAAGGCTAAGTTTGGGAGGCTGGAGCTAAACAGCATTAGGAGTGGCTATGAGGCCCTGCAGAACTGCAGTGGCAAAGCCTGCCCTGGATTTAGAGAAGAGTGGCAGATGATAGTGCTTTGTAAAGGTGTGCACTGAACTCCAAGTAGCAGCCTCTAAAATGTCCTTGGTTGTACTCCCCTGAGAAAGGCTGCTGAAGTGGCTGCAGCTCTGGTTGAATGTGGCCTAATGCCCTTAGGCACTGGAGTGCCATGGTTTAAGTAGCAGAAACAAATGCACTTTCCACTTTGAAACCGTCTGCTTTGAGGTGGCCTTTCCTTGTGATCCTGCAGCATATGCCACTAGTAATTGCTCTGTCTTTCTGAAAACTTTGGTTCTGTCCAAGTAGAATCTAAGCTGTCTGTGTACGTCCAAAGAATGCAGAATTCTCTCCCCCTTGTTCTGTGGATTTGGATAAAAAGTTGGCAGATGAATAGTTTGGTTAAGAGCCACACTGGACACCACCTTAGGCATAAATGTTGGATTTGTCCTCAGAGAGACCCTGTCTGGATAAAAAATGATAAAAGGTTCCACAGCCATGTGTGCCTGCAGCTCTGAAACTCGCCTTACAGAAGTTACTGCTAGGGGCAGAGCTGTTTTCCAAGATAAAAAACTTTATCAGCAGTAGCAGCTGGCTCAGAAGGAGGCAGTGTGAGTTTTTCCAAGACATAGTTGAGGTCCCATGCAGGCATTGGTGATCTCCTTGGAGGCCTTACATTTTTGGCTCCTCTGTGGTACTGTTTTAATAAGGGATGAGAAAAGATTGGTGGCTTTGTATTGTAATGAGCTGAAATGGCAGAGGCATGAATTTTAATAGATGAAAAAGATAGGCCTTTGTCTAGCATCTCAGTTAAGTATTGCAAAATCTGGGGAATATTTGGCACAGCTGTATCAGTTCCTTGTGCCTGGTTCCAAGCACAGAATCTCTTCCATTTTCCAGCATAAGATTTTCTAGTACTAGGCCTTCTGGCTTCCAAAATGACACCATCACAGCTTTGCTGAGAGGTGTGTTTTGTATAACTACATTATCCGCCATGCTGGTGGGTTTCAAGTCCCGAGTTGGCTGTGCAGGATCCGATTGTTTTGCTGGGACAGTAGATGAAGTATTTCGAGGTAAGGTCCAAGCTGGGCATTGAGACAAGTTCTTTAGGATTGGAAACCAGTACTTGTGGGGCCAGTCTGGGGCAATCAGTATCATTTTTGGCTTTTCCTGTCTGACCTTTAGGAGTATCTTGGGGAGGAGAGGCAGAGGGGGAAAGGCATATACCGATAGGTTTTTCCAGCTGAAAGATAGGGCGTCCACCTTCCATGCTTGTCTGTGATAAGTCCTTGTGCAGAATCTTTTTAGCTGGTAGTTGTGAGGGGAGGCAAATAGATTTATGTCCAGGCATCCCCATTTCCTTGTTATCATGCTGAAGACTTGTGGATCCAGCTACCACTCGTGGGGATCCATGATGTTTCTGCTTAGTTCGTCTGCCAGAGTATTTTTTCTTCCTGGCAGGAATTGTGCCTGCAGATGTACTTGGTAAGTTAATGCTGTGTCCCACAAAGTCATGGCTAATCTGCAAAGGGGGTAAGAATGTGTGCCCCCCTGCTTGTTTATATACCACATGACCGTGGTGTTGTCCGTCTTTATCAGTAGTTGTCCCGGATGAAGTAGGTCCTTGAAGGCTGTCAGGGCATTCTGAACAGCTAGCATCTCTTTTTGATTGATATGTAGATGCATTTGGGTTGAGGGTCATGTGCCCTGAATGCATCTTCCTGCCATGTGGGCCCCCCAGGCATAATCTGATGCATCCGTTGTTAGTGTCTGCCTGGCTGGGGGTAATGTGAATGGCTGTCCCTTGTTTTGGTGACAAGCCTTTGCCCACCATCGAAACTCCTGTTGTAGGTAGGGAATAAGAGTAATCCTTGTTTCCAGGCTGTGGCAATGTTGAGTCCAAACAATTTTTAGGTACCATTGAAGTTTCCTCATATGCAGTCTTGCATATGGAATCAGTAGGATGCAGGATGCCATGAAGCCCAAAGCCTGCAGCATTGTTCTTGCAGATAACTGGGCCTTTGTTGCCAACATTTTGAAAGAGGTAGTCAGTTGCCCTTGTTTGGCGTGAGATAAGCCATCTGGACAGTTGTATTTAAGCTTGCACCCAGGAATATTATCTCTTGAGAGGGTACTAGTTTTGATATCTTTTCATTGACTGTGTACCCTAAGCATATTAGAAGTCTTTTCACAAACGCCAGATGCTGCAGAAGAATGTCCATGTTCTCTGCTTGAATTAGACAGTCGTCCAAGTAAGGGTATATTGGTATTCGTCTTTGTCTGCAGAATGCAATTACTGGTGCCAGGCACTTTGTAAAGACCCTGGGCGCAGTAGATAAGCCAAAGGGCAGTGCAGATAATTGGTAATGCATTGAGCCAGCCTTGAATCTGAGGTATCTTCTGCATAATTGTCTGATTGGGAATGCAGGTATGCCTCTTAAGTCTGGAGTCACCAGCCAAGCGTTCTTGCCCAGCATGGGCAGAAGCTGCTGCAAAGTCATCACCTTGAATTCTGGTATATCCAGGAATGCGTTCAGAATAGATAGGTCCAGTATTGGTCTCCAGGTCTTGTCCTTTCTGCGTACCAAGAACAGTCTTGAGTAAAATCCTTGTCCCTGCTCTTGCTCTGGTACTTGTTGAATGGCCCCCATGTCCATGAGGGATGAGACTTGTTTTTGTGCCTCTGCCCATTGATTTTTTGGCAGATCTGGCCAGCCGGAAATGGAACTTGTACCCTTGTGATACGATATTTAGCATCCACTTGTCCTGGGTTATAATGTGCCAAATTTGAGAAAAAAGTGCTAATTTTCACCCTAAGGGTGCTGCCAGGATACAAGTGCTTGGTGCAGGCAGGGGGAAGTCATTGGGACTGTTTCCTGCATGGTTGGGATTTGTCTTCTCCAACTTTGGAGGTAGAAGCACCCCATTGCTTTGATCTGTAGGAACCTTGCGCCTGGATTCTGCCTCTAGGGCATCTGGATCTGCCCCTCTGAGGTCTGTCTGACACAGGAAAGGACCAATTCTTTGTAGGTGAGTGTCTACTAAACCTAGGTGGCTGTAATTTTAAAACATCTTTTGACAGTTTGCATAGATTTAGCTTTGTCCTCCATTTTCTTTAACACCTCCTCTGCCTTAACATCAAACGAAGTATCATGCTGTAAAGGTGCATCTAATAATTTAACTTTGACATGATCAGGCAGATTTTGTTCCTTTAACCAAGCATGCCTCCTAATTACAGAACCCGTAACTGCAGCCCTGCAGGAGGCCTCCAAAGAATCAAAACCACATTGCAAAGTATGCTTTCCAATTTGTTCAGCTGCATGCAATAAATCCTGCATTTCCTTGTTTTCTGCACATTCAGAGTTTAACAACATTTTCTGTTTAAGCAATGTCATGACATGTTGCAGATATTTGAGCATATGAAACTGACAATTTAAGGCCCTTACAGCCAAGGTTGCAGATGTGTAAACCTTTTTTCCCCATCTATCCAGTGCCCTAGAATCTCTGTCAGAGGGGGTAGGGTTTTTTGCAGCGGAAGCCTCAACTCCTTTGGGACCCTGTGAAATAGTTTCTGGGTCTGCTGCAGGGTTTTTAAAAAGGAATTTATGAGAGTCCGGAACCCTGTAATATCAGTCAGGCTTAACATAAGCTGGAGGTAAGGAGTCAGGGGTAAGACTAGACTCCGAAAACACATCTACAATATCTAACACAGGTGGGATGGCTAGTGGCCTGTGTTGAGGTAGTAAAAGGAAATCCCTGAGCCTCTTTTCAGATTCTGAAAAATCTTGGCTCTCCCAGTGGAAATGCTCCCTCATGGTATGCAAGGTTTCCCCAAAATAATAGTCCTCTAGAGAAGAAGCTGAAGGTATAGATTCTTCAGCATCAGAATCCTCATGGGGGGGGGAAGAGAATATTCCTGATCAGAAGAGGAATCAGAAGAAATAGAAACCTGATCTGAAGATTCATAGTCAGTCTCTTGCCTAGGTCTCTTATCAGGAGGGGGATGGGAACCCCTGATCAAGGTAATTAAGTCTTCGGCCATTTTGAGCATCTGTTTTTTGGGCATAGAGGCCTGTCCACGTGGCTCTTGAGTTTGTTTCTTTACATTAAGCCAACCTCAGCTTCAAAGGCAAAGACTAAAGCACCTTCTAAAGCAAAGATGTTTAGGTCTGAATACACCCTTAGAAGCCGGTGCCTGCTCAGCGGCTCCGGACCCATCTGAAGGAACAGTATCAGAGGCTCCAATACCTTGAGTTTCCAGCGGCATGGCTGACTCCACGTGGCAGTTGGTAGCAGACTGCGACTCTAAAGTAGCGGGCGTCAGGGGCTGCGAAAGCGCCTCACTGAGAACCGGCGAACGGCTTTTGAGAAGCTTAGTCGTCGGTGTTGGGCATCGGTTGTCTATCTCTCTCTTTCTTTGCGTTTTTTGTGAACTCCAGTAGTCAGATGGCTATCCGACGACATTTCTGGATAATTAAACCGGCGTCCAAAATAGTTTAAAGTAAAATCATACCGACGCTTAATAGTGCGTTGGTTACATCTAGCACAAAACCGACAACCAGCAATGTTGTGATCAGGGCCTAGGCAAGGAATACAGTAAGAATTAAAGTCCTTATGAGGTATTTGCGTTCCACAAGAAATACAATTAACTTTTTCTGACATCGGTCTGGAGCAAGAAAAAAGTTTCCCCAACGGGGTACTTAGCTTTATTGAAGACTTCGGAACTGAAACTCGAACAAGAAAATCTCAGGAGTCGGCCGACCAGCACTTGTGAACTGCTTCTGCTTCGGGCACCTCGCGGCAAGAAAGACTGAAGAAAATGGCGTCGGCCGTATCTTTTATACCCCTGATGACCTGACGTCAGGGAAGGGGCGACAGCAGCTGACGCAGGACCCAGGACTTTGGAATTCAGGCCAACTGAGGGCAACCTGCCAGCAGGATTACCCAAATGTAATGACTGCAACAGTGAAACACAAAGAACATCTCCCTAATCCCACTTCTTAAATTGAGGATAATCCTGACTTTCCCATTTAAAATGTTCCCTGAGGGTATTTAAAGTATCACCAAAAGATAAATCCTCTGGGGAAAAAGCAGAAGAGATGGACTCCTCTGCATCTGAATCCCCAAAAGGAGAGAAAACACAAGAAACCTCCTCTTCATCAGCAGAAATGCTGGAAGAATCAGAACCTGAAAAGACAAAGCCTCAGGAGAAACATCCCTACTCCTTTTAGATGGAGGAGGCTGAGTACCCCTAATAAGAGTCAAAAGGTCATTAGCCATTTTAACCATTTGGGATTGAGGGGAACAAGCAGAAACTGGAGCCTGCTTTTTCACAGACTTACTAATGGAAGATTTACCTGCAAGCCTGAAGGATTCGGGAGGCCTGGCAACCACCAAAGTTGCAGTGGAAGTCGGAGGAATAAACTTGCTGTCTGAAGGCAGAACAGAGGCCTCGGACACGGGAGTCAGCTTAATGGCTCCCGCTCCAGCTGGAGAGGCGACAGTGGAAAGGTCGGAAGGAAAAATGGGGGCCAGAGGCCTAGACTCTGAAATGGTCTCCGAGGCCTGCGGCTGCAAATCCGCAGACTGCAGGGGCTGCAAAGATGTCTCACTGGGTACCGCCTGACTGACGACCATCCTAACATCATCCGAAGACTTAACTTTCTGAAGCCTGTGGCGGTCCTTACCCTTACGCTTCCTTGGGGGCATCCGAAGCCTGAAGACCGGCGGACGCCATACTGACAAACTTAGGCCAAACTCCAAAATGTTTAGCTAAAAGCTTAGCCCGGCGACGGACAGTACACGGATGAAAGGAGGCACATAGCTCACAATTAGGAACGCCGTAGTCAAGGCCTAAACAAATAATACAATAGGAATGAAAATCTCTATGGGGAATCTGCTTTCCACAGATAAGGCAATTTTTGACTTTTTCTGACATTCGTTAAGGCAAGAAAAGAGGATCCCCAATGGGGTACTTAGCTGTAGTAGACTTCAACTTGTATTTGGAAACCAACAAAGGTAAAATGCTACCGGCACTTGTGCATGAAAGGCTTCTGCTTCAGGCTCTGCAGCAAGGAAGATTGAAGAAGTGACGTTGGCTGCCTCCTTTTGTATCTGATGCCCTGACATCTTTTACAACAGACGGCAGCTGATGTCATTTTTACTTACCTTTGGTATTCTGGCCGATCAAGGGCTACAGAGAGCCGGATAATCCATTAGTTAGGACTGCAACAGTGAAACACGAACATCTGACAATTCAATGCCCTAATAGCAAGAGTTGCAGAGGTATATACCTTATTACCCCATCTGTCCAAAGCTCTGGAATCCCTGTCCGAAGGGGTGGGATTCTTGGCTGTAGTTGCTTTGATACCTTTAGGCCCCTGGGAAATGATCTCTGGGTCAGCAGTAGGATTCTTGAAAAGAAATTTGTGTCAGATTTTATGGAGGTACTACAGAGTAAGATCAACAACTTCCAGGACAGGGGGGTATTACTAAAGACCTGTGCTGTAGCAAATTATGAATTCCCCAGTCTCTTTTTGGTCTGAGGATAGTCTTGGCATTCCCAGTGGAAATGCTCTCAGAGTATGTAAGGTTTCACCAAAAGAAAAATCCTCTGGAGGGGAGGCAGAGGGAATGGATTCCTCTGCATCTCAATCTTCATAAGCAGATAAGGGCATGTCTTCATAATCAGATACCTCAGAGTATTCGGACTCTTGGTCTGTTGAAGCTGCAGGGGACTGGTCTCTTTTCCTCTTAGCAGGAGAAGGCCGACTTCCCCTAATCAGCGTAATAAGGTCTTCTGCCATTCTAAACATTTGTCGTTGTGGCATGGGAGCAGGTGCATGCACTTTGGTTGTCTGTTTTCTATGTGTAGCGCGTACTCTTGGCCTAAGAAACTTGGTAGTTTTAGATAAAAAAAGAAGTCGCCTGTTTGAGTCGAACATCGGTTGAGTGAAGAACTGCCACAGAAGCCGGTGCCTGCACAGCGGCTCTGGACCCATCCAAGGTAGAGACATCCGCAGGTTACATTGTCAAAGAAGAGTCTCGCGGCATACCGCACTCTGAATGGGTCTCGGTAGAGGCCTGCAAATCCATTAAAGCGGGCAAAGGCTGCGAAAGAGCCTCACTGAGTACCGGCGAACTGGCGACTAGCTTAATGGAAGTGTCAGCGGCAGCTTTGGACCTATGCAGTCTGTCTCTGGCTTCATCCTTACGTTTTTTCAGAATATCGGTAGTTGGATGGCTTACTGAAGCCATTTCAGAATATGGAGATAGAGAGCAAAAGAATTTAGCGACAATGAGAGCCCAACGACAGATGGTTCGGGAGTTGAACAAGGCACAAAACCGACAGCGAGGTACGTCATGGTCTGGGCCTAAACAGGTGAAGCAGTAAGAATGAAAATCTGTGAGGTATTTGCTTTCCACAGGCAAGGCAATTGTTAACTTTTTCTGACATCGGTTAGAGCAAGAAAAAAGGATCCCCAATGGGGTACTTAGCTTTAGAAGACTTCAGGATTATTCAATTCGAAAACAAAAATTCAAGTAGCGGCCGACCAGCCCTTGCAAACTGCTTCTGCTTCGGGCTCCTCACCTGGCTGTTTTTATATCCCTGACGTCAGTCCTGGAGAGACAGCATCCGATGTAAAAATAGTAAGTCTCTGGTATTCGGGTCGACTGAGGTCTACCTGCAGGCAGACAACTCAAGTGTGATGACTGCAACAGTGAAACATGAAGAACATCAGTTGTTGCCAAGGAATTCAGGACTGTCAGGATTGACTGGAGATGCTCTGGAACAGACAATGGCTTGGAAACTACTCGTGCTGGATCATGGCCTTGGAAAGCAGCATGTAAAGGAAACAGGAAAAACTCAATCCACCTTAGTAACATTCACTTTAATCCACACCTTTACAAAGGCCCTCATCATACTGCCCCAGTCGATCATTCTTGGAGGACCTAGTCGACCTGATAGAGGCAGTAGATGGGAAGGAGGTAAAGCACTTTTACAGCTCTTTGTCCAGAGAACTGCTGTTGGACACTCTTTCAAGACATGTCAATAAGTGACTCCAAGCAAGCAAGAGGCACAAAGTTTATTAATTAAACAAAATGTTTAAAATTGAGATATGTGACAAAACGAGTATCAGAAAAGCACATAAAGGGTTTGAAATTGCCTCAGAATCACAAAACGAGCATGTTTAAAGTAAAACAAGCATGTTTAGAGTAAAACAAGCACAAGAAAAGTATAAGGGGCATGCACAGAGATTATTATATTCATTTTGCTCGTTTAAAGGGCAAAATGGGGACATTAACCATAAATAAAGCAAGGCAACTGCACGTTTTTTGACAAGTCAGTGTGTTTTGGTATAAACTACTGTTTTGCATTGACTGAAGCTATTCAGGACATTACTAGAGTTATTTAAAGAAGCTCAAAGTGTGCACAGTGTGTGCTTACTGTGCCTTTATTCCAAAGAATGTGTGTGCAAAGTGCAACTATTTTGTAAAGTGCAGTCAAAATACAGCCATTTCAAAAAGTTTCTTGTGCTGGGTGTGTCTATTCACAGAGTGCTGCCATTAGAGTCATTTAGCAAAGTACAGCCATTTTGGGAAGTTTCAGTGTGCTGTGTACTGTATATTCGCAAAGTGCAGTTACTTTGAAATGTTTTTTTTTTTTACTCTGAGCTTCTTCTGCCCAGTTTATTCACGCAGTGGTTATTTTGAAATGTTTCTTATACTGGCAAGAGTATTCTTGTGCCCAAGAGACTTGTTTCGCAAAGTTCAGTTACTTACAGGCTTGTTGTGTTATTGGGGCATAATTACAAGTACTGGCATAAATTTCCGGCATATGTATGTGTGTGCGTGTTCCTGAATACTTGCAAAATCCTTCACTATTATGTGTTAACATGGCAGAGGCATTTCGCAGACCAGATTCACTTGTATTTGATCAAGAATATTGTAGAGAATTGGAGAATATTTGAGCAAGAGTACGATATTTTTTACACAAGCAGCTTATTCTGACAAAGATGCACGCACCAGGGCATTCATTTTGCTAAACTTAGCTGGGTCAGAGGCCACTGAAACAGACCATTCATTTGGTACGCACCAGTGGTATTTGAAGAAAGGGAAAACTGTTAAGACCCAGAGTGTTTGAAACGCAAATTCAGGGAAATGTGTAACCCCCATACAAATGCTACATTATAAAGGCATTTGTTTTACATAAGAGATCAAAAGCAAGGAAAAACTTCTGCAGCTTACATTAATTACTGACCTGAGAAACAAAGCTACAATGTGTAGGTCAGGTGATTTAAAAGATGAGTTAATAAAGGCTTGTGCGTGGTGTTAACAGTGAGAAAGATTTTGCTTTGTGACAGTGATTTAATGCTGAGCAAAGCTATTGTGATTTGTCAAATCCATGAAGTTACACAAAGGCACACAAGTATGCTTACAAGTGATAAGAGCATGGTTTCAGCAGACTCCATAGCAAATGACGACTGCATGCAATACGTGGCTAGCAGAAGCAGGCTTAGGCACACAGCTGCGAGTGTGGCAGGTAAAACTCAGTTTTCCAGCAAGTTCTAAAACTAGTTCAGTGAGAAGGACATGCTCAGTGTAGTACAAGGGTGAGTCAGCAAAACCCAAATCAAGCTTTATTGTTAACTGTCACAACTGGGGTGCTAATCACAAGTATAAAAGAGAAAGGTGCTTAGCATTTGGTCAGCAATGCCACAAGTGTAAAAAATTGAACCATTTTCAAAAGTTTTGCAAATCAAGTAAACCTCACACAGTTATAAAGAAGGGTCCCTTAGAGTTGCAAGTTAATCATATAAAAAGCTACAACCCTACTTTCTCCGTAGATGGGGCATCAATAATTGGTGAAAAAGGATGATGCAGTAAATGTGTTGGCAAGGAATTAAGCATTTTGTACTGTCCAGATCAATGGTAAATCCACCAAGCTCAAAGTGGACACTGCTTGAAAGTTTAATGTTATGTCAGCAGACATATTTGCTAAGGTGAGAGCTGGTGAGCAACTTAATGTGGCCACTTGTGCAAAACTTGTTGCTTATGAAGGTGAAGAAATTCAAACCAAAGGCTCAGTAGTACTTTCATGTTATTTGGCTTAGAACTGCTACAGCTTACTATTCTACGCACTCCAAAGACCTGTGCAATCATTACTGGATCTCAGACAGTTTGAGAATGAATCTGCTTTCCTTTACCAAAGTTGTTCACCATATAAGCACATGTCCCAGTTCCAATTTTAGTGATGCTATTTTCTCAGTGTATGTTGATGTTTTCAATGACTAAGTTAGGCAAACTTCCAGTTGTGTATTCTATGAAGTTGGTCAGGCCAGTGGTCAGACCAGCAAGAAAAGTTCCGCTAGCTATGCAGAATAAAGTCAAAGCTCAGCTGGATAAAATGGTACAGCAAGGTGTAATTTGTCCAGTTACAGAACCAAGTGAATGGGTGTCATCCATGGTATCAGCCCACAAACAGGCTCAGATGAAATCAGAATATGCATTGACCCAAGAGATATGAACAAAGCATTAAACAGACTGCATCATCCTATGCGTACAGTGGAGGAAGTTGCAAGCCCTAATACCGAAAGCTACTGTTTTTTCGGTCTTGGATGCAAATCGTTAACTTTGGCAAGTGATGGTTGAGCGCAAATCTTCACTACTGACTACTTTCAGTACCCCATTTGGAAGATAGATTCCTCGGGATGAACTTGCAGAATTTATTCCAAACAGAAGTCTTACAGCATGCAATGGAGCAAATTTTTTCAGGTTTTCCTTGTGCCATAATAGATGACTTATTAGTTGGAAGCAATGGTGAAGCAGAACATAACAGAAACCTTAGAAAAGGTTTAGACAGAGCATGTGAAGTGAACTTGAAGCTCAATCCTCTAAAGTGCAAATTCAGACTACCATATGATGGTCATTTATTCACTAGCACTGGTTTGTGACCAGACCCGTCCAAGCAAGCAAGCAGCCATTCTGGAGGTGCCAGCACCAGATAATGTTCAGGCTCTACAACGTTTTCTTGTATGGTCAAATACTTAGGCAAGTTTATACCAAACTTCAGTGAGATGACAGCGCCTTTGAGAGAGCTGATGCGCAAAAATATTACATGGTCTTGGTTGGAACAAAATAGGTCATTTGAAGACCTTAAGCAGATAATTGCCACCGCACCTACATTAAGATACTATGATGTCAATAAACAAATTATTCTTTCCTGTGATGCTTCAAAATTTGGTCTTGGCACAGTTATTCTTCAAGAGGGCAGACCAGTAGCCTATGCACCTAGAACTCTTACCTAAACAAAAAAGCAATATGCTCAAATTGAGAAAGAACTTCTGGTAATAGTACTTGAATGTTCAAAGCTTCAGGATTACATTTGTCGAGCTAGTCAGACAAAAACTGATCACCAACCTCTAGTCACTATTTTAAAGAAGCCTATGCATTCAGCTCCAGCGAGATTATAAAGAATGATGCTCAGACTGCAAAAGTACAAATTCAAAATGGTCTATACAAAATGCAAAACTTCTTTATCTGGCTAATACCCTATATCCAGATCACCCAGAAATACAATGGAACAGCTTAATACAGAGAATTTTGACTTTGATGTCATGGAAGTGCGTAATTTTACTACCAAGAGACTTGATGAGCTGAGAGATCATACAAAGACTGATCCCATTTTGCAAAAGCTCAACTACTTCATTAATGTTGGATGGCCGTCAAATCAATCTAGTGTACCACCTGAAGTGCAAACTTATTTTCCTTACAGAGATGAGATGTTGATGGAAGATGGCATTATTTTCAAAGGTCCCTAAAATTGTTGTTCCTACTTCCTTACAATGTGAATATATCCAGATTTTGCATCGTGGTCACCCAGGTTCCACATCTACCAAAAGAAACCAAAAGGACTAGTATTTTGGCCTTCTCTAGCAAAATATATTGATAAAGTACTTACTCTTGTTCAGTATGCAATAGTACTAAACTGCATTTGCAAAAACAACCACTTCAGCTAAGTCAAGTTCTTGAACTACTTTGGTCAACAGTAGCCACTGATATATTCGAGTGGAACAATCAGTATTACTTAGTGTTGGTGGACTCTTACTCGAACTGGTTTGAGATGGATTTAATTACCTAACCTAATGTCCACTACCAAGTTGAATCATTTCTCAGTCCATGGGAGTCCAACACAGTTCTCTGACAATGGCACCCAATTTACCACTCAGTTGCAGAAATTTGCAGAAGAATGGGACTAGCTGAACATGCAGTAGAGTGCAAAGCAATTACTACAAAAGTCAAAGTGTGATAATACCAATGTCTTTTTGAATTTACTCAATCTCAGAAAAACACTCTGTGATGATATACTTGGCTCACTTCTATCTAGGCAAACGAGAACAACATTACCCATCAGTTCCAGTTTGTTGAGGCCTAAAGCAAACAATCAAAGCCCAACTATTCAGAAACTGTTTTCCTGAAGTACAGCTATAATCAAATCGAGCAGATTTCTTCATTAGCTGAAAGGAGCGACAGCGAGGATACAAACTACTAAAGGTTTCGACCGGATTGGTCAAGTAAAGTACAGTTTTATACCTACCATAAATGTAGATGTTAGAGTGTATTCACTGCTGCAGTCATTACATTTGGGTTATCCTGCTGTCAGGCGGTCCCGCAGTCGGCCAGAGTTCCAAAGTCTTGGACCGGCGTCGGTTGCTGTCGCTTCTTCCCTGACGTCAGTGCACCAGGGGTATACAAGTTGCAGCAGACGCCATTTTCTTCAGTTTTTCTTGCCCCAGATGTCAGGTGCCCCCAAATAGGTAGGCAATACATATTGCTAATAAAACATACATAAAAAATAAAAACAATACCTTCAGTTACAAGCAAATATACCACATAGATTGTATAGGGTAGAAAGGTACAGATAAGTACCAGCTAAGAAAGTGGGGATGGAGGGAGGGTAACCTGGACTGCAGCAGTGAATACACTCGAACATCTACATTTATGGTAGGTACAAAACTGTACTATGTTCATCGTGTTTCACTGCTGCAGTCATTACACTTGGGTTGAATCCCAAAGCTGAGGTTAGGTGGCTGGTTCTACAAAGGATTCGGGGTGGCTATGAGGTCCTGCAGCACTGCTGTGGCAAAGCCAGCTCTGGATTTAGAGTAAAGAGGCAAGTGGTAATGCTTGGTAAAGGTGTGCACTGAACTCCAGGTTACAACTTCCAAAATATCCTTGGTAGGTACTCCTCTAAGGTAGGCAGGTGAAGTGGCTGTTGCCCTGGTGGAATGTGGCCTAATGTTGCTAGGTACAGTTTTTCCATGCTGTGTGTAGCAGAAACGGATACAGTGCCCTATCCACTTTGAAATGGTCTGCTTTGAAATAGCCTTTCCCTGTGATCCTGCAGCATAATGCTACAAACAATTGCTCAGTTTTCCTGAAAGCTTTGGTTTTGTCCAAGTAGAAGCGTAACTGCCTGTGTATGTATGTCCAATGAGTGCAGAAGTCTCTCCCCTTTATTCTGGGGATTTGGATAAAATGTTGGCAAGTGAATAGTTTGGTTAAGAGCCACACTGGGTTTGTTCTTAAAGAAACCCGGTCTTGATGAAAGGTTCCACTGCCATTAGTGCCTGTAACTCAGACTCTTCGTGCTGAGGTTATTGCCAGAAGCAGAGCAGTTTTCCATGACACATATTTTAGTTCTGCTGAATTGGCTGGCTCAAAAGGAGGTAAAGTTAGTTTTTCCAAAACAAAGTTGAGGTCCCAAGTTGGTGTTGGTGCTCTCCAGGGCGGTCTTATGTTTTTAGCCCCTCTGAGGTACTGTTTTAACAATGGATGAGAGAAAATAGGAGGATCCATGTTGTAATGAGCTGAGATGGCAGAGGCGTGGATCTTAATGGATGAAAAGGATAGGCCTTTGCCCAGCATCTCAGTTAAGTATTGTAATATCTGAGGAATATTTGGAACAAGAGGGCCAAAGCTGTGAGCCTAGTTCCAGGTGCAGAATCTCTTCCACTTTTCTGAATAGGATTTCCTGGTGCTGGGCCTCCTGGCCTCCAAAATGACATCCATAACAGCTTTAGAGACAGGTGTTGGCTGCTTGGCTAAGTAATCTGCCATGCAGCCAGGTTTAAGGTTTTGAGCTGGCTGTGCAGGATCTGATTGTTTTGTTGCGTCAGAAGATGAGGAATTTGAGGTAAAATCCATGCTGGGCCTTGAGCCAAGTTCTTTAAGATTGGGTACCAGTGCTGGCGTGGCCAGTCTGGGGCAATCAGGATAATTTTTGGCCTTTCTTGTCTGGCTTTTAGGAGTACCTTTGACAGGAGAGGCAGTGGTGGGAAGGCATAAACGTTTAGGGTTTTCCAGCTGAATGAGAGAGCATCCACTTTCCATGCTTGTGTGTGTTAAGTCCTTGTGCAGAATTTCTGTAGTTGGCAGTTCAGAGGGGAGGCAAAAAGATCTATGTCTGGGCACCCCCATTTTTGTGTTATCATGCTGAATACTTGTGGATTTAATTTCCACTTGTGAGGATCCATGATGTTTCTGCTTAAGTCGTCTTCCAGAGTATTTTTCTTTCCTGGCAGGAATTGTGCTTGTAGATTAACTTGATAGGTCAGTGCTGTGTTCCACAAAGTCATGGCTTGTCTGCATAGGGGATAGGAATGAGTGCCCCCTTGCTTGTTTATGTACAACATAACTGTGGTGTTGTCAGTCTCTAGCAATAGTTGTCCTGGATGCAGAAGGTCCTTGAAAGCTGTTGGGGCATTTTGTACAGCTGGCATCTCTTTTTGATTAATGTGAAGATGCATTTGGTCTGCGGCCCACTTGCCCTGAATACATTTTCCTGCCATGTGTGCTCTCCAGGCATAATCCGAAGCATCTGTTAGTGTCTGCCTGGCTGTGGGTAAAGTGAAAGGCTGTCCCTTGTTGTGGTGACATGCCTGTGCCCACCATCGAAACTCCTGTTGTAGGCAGGGAATAAGTGGTATTTCTGTTTCCAAACTGTGACAGTGTTGAGTCCAAACACTTTTTAGGTATCATTGTAATTTCCTCATATGCAGTCTGGCATATGGTATTAGTAGTATGCAGAATGCCATGAACCCCAAGGCCTGCAGAATTTTTCTTGCAGGGAGTTGGGTTTTTGTTGACATCAATTGAAAGTACTGAGTCAGTTGTCTTTGCTTGTCTGGCGTGAGATAAGCCATCTGGGCCATTGTATTGAAGCTGGCACCCAGGAATATTATCTCTTGTGAGGGCACTAGTTTTGACTTCTTTTCGTTTACTGTGTACCCTAGGCAAATTAGCAATCTTTTTACAAACGCCAGATGCTTTAGAAGAATGTCCCTTGCTCTCTGCTTGAATAAGACCGTTGTCCAAGTAGGGATATATTTGAATTCCTTTTTGTCTGCAAAATGCAATTACTAGTGCCAGGCATTTTGTGAAGACCCTGGGCGCAGTAGATAAGCCAAAGGGCAGTGCAGAGAAAGTACAGTTTTGTACCTACCATAAATGTAGATGTTAGAGTGCTAATACAGCTGCAGTAATCACAGATGGGTTTCTCTGCCGTCAGGCGGTCCCTCGGTCGGCCGAATTCCAAAGTCTAGGTCTGGCGTCGGTTGTTGTCGCTTTCTTTCCTGACGTCAGTGCGACAGGGGTATACAAGTCACAGCCGACGCCATATTCTTCAGTCTTTCTTGCCCCAGATGTCAGGTGCCCCCAGAAGGAAGGCAATACATAAATTTTATATATATATATATATATATATATATATATATATATATATATATATATATAGATATATATCTATATATATATATATCTATATATATATCTATATCTATATATATATATATATATATATATCTATATCTATATATATCTATATATATATCTATATATATATATATATATATATATATATATATATATAGTCAAGCAATGCAATATAATCAAAAATCAGTAGTTGCAAGCAAATACACCATAGAAGGATGACCCAATCAGGTTGTATGAGGAGGTGTTACCACTAGGCCTTTACCAAGAGGGGAAGGAGGGAGGGAAACCTGTACTGCAGCTGTATTAGTACTCGAACATCTACATTTATGGTAGGTACAAAACTGTACTATGTTCATCGTGCATACAGCTGCAGTAATCACAGATGGGTAGAATCCCAAAGCTACGCACAGGGTGGTAGGCACTAGGTAGAACTGGGATGAGCCAGAATGCCCTGCAACACAGCAGTGGCAAAGCCTGCTCTAGTTTTGGAATATAAAGGCAGGTGGTAGTGTTTTGTGAAGGTATGCACAGAACTCCAAGTGGCTGCCTCCAAAATGTCTTTGGTAGGAACTCCTCTGAGGAAGGCTGTAGAGGTAGCTGTGGCCCTGGTGGAGTGTGATCTGATGCCTGTAGGGACAGATTTTCCATGATAGGAGTAACAAAACCGTATGCAGTGGCCTATCCATTTTGAAATTGTCTGTTTGGTAACTGGCTTCCCTTGAGCTCCTACAGCATAGGACACAAAAAGTTGTTCTGATTTCCTGAAAGGCTTTGTTCTGTCCAAATAATAACGTAGCTGTCTATGGATGTCTAAGGAGTGTAGCAGCCTTTCCCTTTGTTTTGAGGATTGGGGTAAAAGGTAGGTAAGTGTATGGCTTGATTTAAAGCTACCCTGGATACCACTTTAGGCATAAATGACGGGTTGGTGAAGGAAACCCTGTCCTGATGGAAGATGAGAAAGGGCTGCACAGCCATGAGGGCTTGTAGTTCCGAAACCCTACGAGCTGAGGTAATGGCCAGAAGGAAGGCTGTTTTCCAGGACAAATATTGCAAATCTGTTAAGGCAGCTGGTTCAAAGGGAGGCAATGTTAATTTTTCTAGAATGAAATTAAGATCCCAGGCTGGTATTGGTCGTTTCCTTGGTGGTCTTATGTTCTTAGCCCCTCTGAGGAACTGTCTTAAGAGTGGGTGAGAGAATAAGGGTGGATCAGTGTTGAATTCTGCAGAAATGGCTGAGGCATGGATTTTTATGGAGGAAAAAGAAAGTCCACTGTTCAGCAGCTCAGCTAGATACTGTAATACCTGAGGCAAATTCAGTTTTCTAGGGTCCTGGCCTTTTTTCTCATTCCAAGAGCAAAACAGTTTCCATTTTGCGGAGTAAGCCTTTCTAGTAGATGGCCTTCTGGCCTCCAAAATGACATCCTGCACCTCTTTGGGGAGTAGGTTCTGTTGTGGTGTTAAGGAATTTTCCATGCAGCGAGATTGAGTGTTTTCAGCTGACTGTGAAGAGTTTTGTAGCTGTGCTGAGTCAGCAGAAGAGGCATTAGAGGTAAGGACCAGGGAGGAGTATGTGTTAGGCTCCTCAGGAGTGGGTACCAGTATTGTCTTGGCCAGTCTGGAGCAATCAGTATCATCTTCGGTCTGTCTGCTCTTGCTTTCAAGAGTACCTTGGGCAGAAGAGGTAGAGGTGGGAAGGCGTAAACTGTCCATGCTGTCCAACTGAATGAAAGGGCGTCCACTCTCCAGGCCTTTGGATGAAAGGTCCTTGAACAGAACTTTTCCAATTGATGATTCCTGTGGGAGGCAAAGAGATCTATGTCTGGCCTCCCCCACGCTTGGATTATCTTTGTAAACACTTGAGGATGCAACTTCCATTCGTGTGGATCTGTCATACTTCTGCTTAGGTTGTCTGCCAGCGTGTTTTCCAAACCTGGCAAGTATTGTGCCTGAAGTTCGATTTGCCATTCCAGAGCCAAGTTCCAAAGTGTCATGGCTAGTCTGCACAGGGCGTACGAATGTGTTCCTCCTTGTTTATGTACTACATTACTGTGGTGTTGTCTGTTCTTATCAATAGTTGTCCTGGATGCAGGAGGTCCTTGAAAGCAGTAATTGCATTTATCACTGCTAGCATTTCTTTCTGATTGATGTGAAGGTGCTTTTCCTTTTGGGACCATTTGCCCTGAATGCACCTGTCTGTCATGTGCGCCCCCCAGGCATAATCTGAGGCATCTGTTGTGATGACTTGATTTGCTTGAGGCTTGCAGAATGGGAGACCTGTGTTTGTTTGACATGCTTGGGCCCACCATAGAAATTCCTTTTGTAAACATGGAATTATTGGTATTATTGTTTCCAAACTGTGGCTGTGTTGAGACCATAGATTTTTTAGGTACCATTGAAGTTTCCTCATATGCAACTTTGCACATGGGATTAAAAGAATGCAAAATGCCATGAAGCCCAGAGCCTGCAGGATTTTCCTTGCAGTAAGCCTGGTACAATTTGCTAGTATTTTGAAGTACTGAGTTAGTTGCCCTTGTTTTTCTGGCGTAAGATAGGCCATCTGGGTGCTTGTGTCCAAGTTGGCACCCAGGAAAATTATTTTCTGAGATGGTGTTAGCCTAGATTTCTCTTTGTTGACTGTGTATCCCAGGGAATTCAGTAACCGTGTTACATAAGCCAGATGTTCCAGAAGTATGTGCTTGCTGTCCGCTTGGATCAGGCAGTCGTCCAAATAAGGGTAAATTTGTATCCCTTGAAGTCTGCAGTAGGCAATTACTGATGCCAGGCATTTCGTGAATATTCTGGGCGCAGTAGATAAGCCAAAGGGCAATGCAGAGAATTGATAGTGAATTGAACCTGCAAGAAATCTGAGGTATCTTCTGCAGCTTTGTCTGATTGGGACATGCAGGTATGCCTCCTTGAGGTCTAATGTTACCAGCCAAAACTCCTTGCCCAGCATGGGAAGAAGCTGCTGTAATGTGAGCATCTTGAATTTTGGTACGAGTAAGAATGTGTTTACGATGGATAATTCGGTTCCTTTTCTTGGTACCAGAAATAGCCTGGAATAAAAACCTTGACCTTGTTCGTGAGTAGGTACCTCTTGAATAGCTTTCATGTCTATGAGCTTTGAAATTTGTAGTTGTGCCTCTGCCCTTTGATTGTGTGGCAGGTTTGGCATGCCTCTCATTTTTGGAAGAGTGTGAAAATGAAATCTGTAGCCTCTGTTTATAACGTCCAGGATCCATTTGTCTGTTGTGACAATATGCCAATTTCTTGTAAATAAATGCCAGCTTTCCTCCCAAGGGTGCTGCCAGCTGAGACTTGCTTGGCATGGAAAGGAGGAAGTCATTGGGTTTGTTTCCTGTATTGTTGTGCACTGTCTTCGCCACCTCTTGGTGCTGGAGTTTGCCATTGCCTGCCTCTATATGATCCTTGTGATTGTCCTCTGCCCCTTGTGCGCCTGTATCTACCTCTTTGGGGCTTGTCCGTGGCTGGAAAGAACCAGTTTTTTGAAGGCCAATTTCTGCTAAAACGTGGTGGTTGAACCTGTAGAAAAGCTTTGACAGTTTGCATAGATTTGGCTTTTTCTTCCATTTTCCGTAGTCTCTCCTCAGCATTAGTACCAAATAGCACATCCTTTTGTAAAGGAGCATCTAGTAGTTTAGCTTTCACATGATCAGGCAAGATTTGTTCCCTAAGCCAGGCATGTCTATGAATGACTGATCCTGTAACAGCAGCTCTACTTGAGGCCTCTAGGGCATCATAGCCACATTGTAAGGTGTGTTACCCACTTGTTCTGCACTATGCATCATATCCTGCAACTCCTTCAAATCTTGTTGTTCAGGTTGAGACATTTTATTTCTTAATTGTGCAAACAGAAACTGCTGATATTTAAGCATATGAAACTGACAATTTAAGGCCCTCATGGCTAGGGTGGCCGAGGTATATACCTTTTTTCCCCACCTTTCTAAGGATCTTGACTCTCTTTCGGAAGGTAGTGGATTCTTAGCAGTAGAGGCCTTCATTCCCTTGGGGCCTTGAGAAATGGTTTCAGGGTCAGCATTATGGCTTTTGTAAAGGAAATGGTGTGAGTTAGGAACTCTGTAGTACCTATCAGGCTTGACTGGGGCAGGAGGTAGGGAATCCGGATTAAGACAAGCCTCTGCATAAACATCATCAAGTATATCCAAGACAGGAGGTATCGCCAGAGGTCTGTGTTGAGGTAACAAAAGAAATTCCCTAAGTCTTTTCTTGGAATCAGAAAAGTCTTGGCCTTCCCAATGGAAGTGTTCCCTCAAGGTGTGCAAGGTTTCCCCAAAAGAAAAATCCTCTGGACGAGATACAGAAGAAATGGACTGCTCTGCATCAGAGTCTTCAAAAGGAGAGAAAGAGTGTTTCTCTACATCAGAATGTTCTGAAAAAATGAAGCCCTGATCAGAAGAGGGAGAATCTTCCTCCACTCTGGGTCTCTTGTCTGGAGGGGGTTGGGAACCCCTGATAAGAGTAATCAAATCCTCAGCCATTTTAAGCACCTGCTTTTTAGGCATGGGGCCTGGAGATGGGCCCTGTGCAACAGGCCCCTTGGGATGCCTGGCTGATTTGGACTTAGAAAAGGTCTTAATGGAAAAGGAAGAGGAGGGTCTAAAGACACCATGGGTGGAAGTGGACCTGTCCACATTAGGGGGCTCAACGCTCACAGTGGCTTCGGTGGTTGTAGTCTGGGTATGGGCCGAAGTACCTGCAGGGTCTCGGTTACAGAAGACACCGCCAAAGAAGTGTCGTCGGTAGTCAGGGACTGCATAGGCGTCTCGCTGAGAACCGGACCACGTGTAGCCGGTTTTGGCGTTGTGTCGGTGGAGACCGCGGACCTCGTGATTCGGTCCTTGTCCTTGCGTTTTTTGGACAAAACGGTAGTCGGAGTCTCTGATGACATTTTATAATCAAAGGCTGTACCAAAAAGGTGTTGGGCGAACTCCGCCCGACGCTTAATAGTGCGTTTATTGAAAGTAGCGCAAAAGCGACAGCCCGACACGTCGTGGTCTGGGCCTAAACAAGGTATGCAGAGGGAATGGAAATCCTTATGCGGTATTTGCTTCCCACAAGAAATACAATTGTTAACTTTTTCTGACATCGGTCTGAGGCAAGAAAAGTTTCCCCGATGGGGTACTTAGCTTTAAAGAAGACTTCGGTTTCCAATTTTTCGTAAATTCAGGAGCTGGCCGACCGGCACTTGTGAACTGCTTCTGCTTCGGGCACCGCGCGGCAAAAAAGACTGAAGAATATGGCGTCGGCTGTGTCTTATATACTCCTGTCGTACTGACGTCAGGAAAGAAAGCGACAACAACCGACGCCGGACCTAGACTTTGGAATTCGGCCGACTGAGGGACCGCCAGACGGCAGAAAACCCATCTGTGATTACTGCAGCTGTATGCACGATGAACATTTGGTAATGCATTGTGCCAGCTATGAATCTGAGGTATCTTCTGCAATTTTGTCTGATTGGGACATGCAGGTATGCCTCTTTGAGGTCCAAAGTAACTAGCCAAGCCATCTTGCCCAGCATGGGAAGAAGTTGCTGTAATGTCAACATTTTGAATTTCGGAACATCCAGGTAAGTATTTAGAGTAGACAGGTCCAGTATGGGTCTCCAGGCTTTGTTCTTTCTGGGGACCAAGAAAAGTCTTGAGTAAAATCCTTGTCCTTGTTCCTGTTGTGGTACTTTTTGAATAGCTCTCATGTCCATGAGGGCTGTAATTTGTTTTTGTGCCTCTGCCCATTGATTTTGTGGCAGGTCTGGCATTCATTTTGGCCTTGGTAGAGTGTGACAGTGGAATCTGTAACCTTGAGACAATATCCAGAACCCATTTGTCTTGGGTGATTATATGCCAATTTTGTGAATAAAGAGCTAGTTTTCCCCCTAAGGGAGCTGCTAAAAGGAAAGTGCTTGGCATGTGAAGGGGGAAGTCATTGTGACTGCTTCCTATAAGGTTGTGAATTGTCTTCTCCTCCTTTTGGGGTTCTCCTTTTGTGGTTGAAGCACCCCACTGTCATGGTCTGTAAGAGCCTTGGGGCTGAGATCTGCCTCTTGGGCGTCTGTATTTGCCTCTTTGTGGTCTGTCTGACACTAGAAAGGACCAATTTTTAGAAGGCCAATTTCTGCTAAATCGAGGTGGCTGCACCTGTACGAAATCCTTCACTGTTTGCATAGATTTTGCCTTATCCTGCATTTTCTTTAATACCTCTTCTGCCTTAACACCAAACAAGATATCATGCTGTAAAGGAGCATCCAATAATTTTGCCTTAACATGATCAAGTAAACCTTGTTCTTTTAACCAAGCATGCCTTCGAATCACAGATCCTGTAACTGCGGCTCTACAAGAAGCCTCTAATGAATCAAAACCACATTGCAGAGTATGTTTTCCCACTTGTTCAGCTGCATGCAATACATCCTGCATTTCCTTATAGTCAGGACCTTCTGATCTTGTTAGCATTTTCTGTTTTAACAGAGACACTAAATATTGTTGGTATTTAAGCATGTGGAACTGGCAATTTAAAGCCCTTACTGCTAAAGTTGCAGAAGTGTAAACTTTCTTCCCCCATCTATCTAATGCTCTAGAATCCCTGTCAGAGGGAACTGGAGGCAGTGGAAGCCTTTACCCCTTTGGGACCCTGGGAAATAGTTTCTGGGTCAGCAGCAGGGTTTTTATAAAGAAATTTGACAGAGTCAGGGACTCTGTAGTACCTATCTGGCTTGACTGGTGCTGGGGGCAAAAAAATCAGGGGTTAAACTGGATTCAGAAAACACATCATCCACAATATCTAACACAGGCGGAACAGCCAGGGGCCTGTGCTGAGGCAATAAAAGAAAATCTCTTGAGCCTTTTCTTGGATTCTGAATAATCCTGGCTCTCCCAATGGAAATGCTCCCTCATGGTATGTAAAGTTTCCCCAAAAGAGTAATCCTCAGGAGGAGAAGCTGAAGGGATTGATTCTTCAGCATCAGAGTCCTCATAGGGGGGTAAAGAGTATCCCTGGTCTGAAGAGGAATCAGAAGAAATGGAAACCTGGTCAGAGGAATCATAGTCTGTATCCTGCCTAGGCCTTTTATCAGGAGGGGGATGGGAACCCCTGAGCAGAATAATTAGGTCTTCGGCCATTTTGAGCATCTGTTTTATAGGCATGGAGGCCTGGCCAGGTGAATGCTGTACTTGTTTCTTTGTCTTTAAAGGGGTTTTCGACTTGGTAGTTGTTTTGATGGTAAGCTGTGAAGGTCTGAAAACACCCTCAGAAGCCAATGCCTGCTCAGCGGCTCCAGACCCATCTGAGGGGTTAATTTCCATAGGCCCAATACCTTGAGTTTCCAGAGGCCTAGAAATCTCCACGTGGGAGACGGAGGCAGCCTGTGGCTCTGAGGTCGCGGGTGTCAGGGGCTGCGAAAGCACCTCACTGAGAACCAGCGACTGGCCTAGAAGAGGCTTCATAGTCAGTTTTGGACCTCGGATGCCTGTCCTTATCTTTGTCTTTGCGTTTTTTTTGTGTATTCCGGTCGTCAGTTGTTCCGACGGCATTGTATAATTGAACCTTTGGCCAAAATAATGGCGTGCAAAATCAAACCGACGTTTAATAGTGCGCTTGTTAAATCTAGCACAAAACTGACAACTAGTGACGTTGTGGTCTGGGCCTAGGCATGGAATACAGTAAGAATGAAAATCCTCCCTCAAGAAATGCAATTATTAACTTTTACTGACATCGGTCTGAGGCAAGAAAAAGTTTCCCCAACGGGGTACTTAGCTTTATTGAAGACTTCGGTTCTGAAATTCGAATTCGAAAATCTCAGGAGTCGGCCGACCGGCACTTGCGAACTGCTTTTACTTCGGGCACCGCGCAGCAAGAAAGGCTGAAGAAAATGGCATCGGCTGCAACTTATATACCCCTGGCGCACTGACGTCAGGGAAGAAGCGACAGCAACCAACGCCGGACCAAGACTTTGGAACTCTGGCCAACTGCGGGACCGCCTGACGGCAGGATAACCCAAGCGTAATGACTGCAGCAGTGAAACACGATGAACATCAGGTATTATGTGCTGAGCCGAGATCCTACTTCATGGAATCTAAGGACGTGGAGTAGAGGAGAATCACAGACATCTTCCTATAGCAAAATCGATATTGCAGCATTGTCCCTGTGATACACACTCTAGATCTCAGAGCAATCCAGACAATGTTCCTGTTGCATAACGTGTCAATGTCTACTTCCATTCCTGATGATGTTCCTGATGTCCCCAAAGTTTAACATTCAGCAAAGACAGTCCCAGTTGCTAGACCTAGTTCTAAATTTCTATGTCACATGATCTGGCTGTATTTCCAGACCTAGTGTGAAATGCACAGCAACCTGAACATAATTGTCTACATTTATTTAGTTCTGTATAATTGCATGTCAAATAATTATTTTGTATCAACTGCATGTCAATTAAGGTCAACAGTGCATGACTCATTTCTCAAAGAGGGAGGATGTAGAATAATGTGCGTGTGTTGTACCTTTAAAGATAGGAAGTGCATATAAATAGCAAGCACGTTCTAGTTTCACTGTCATTTTGAGAGGGCAGCCAGAGAGTGAGCATGTGTGACAGCTAGTGAGCTTACAAGTTTATCTAAGTTAAAGTTATTAAGCCTCAATCCTGATGTGTTTGTACATAACAAATCTGCTTGAACTGAACCCAGATGTTGGTCTGTTTTATCCTGACCAGAAGAGCAACAGTTGACAAAACTTTAAGTAAACACTATGAACTCAACACTATAGCCTCTATAAAACACTCTACAAAGTATGAACACAGTAAGTTGTAGATTTCTATGAAATTTAGTTTCATAGAAACTAGATAATGAGAATAACAAGAAAAAGTCCAGTTGTGTACACTTACCATAAATGTAAATGTTCGAGTGTATACACTGTTGCAGTCATCACATTTGGGTTAATCTGCTTCTTCCATGACATCAGGTCGTCAGCGGTATAAAACATGCTGCCGATGCCATTACATCAGTTTTTTCTTGCCCCAGATGTCAGGTGCCCCCCTAATGGGAAGCAATTAAATCTATAAATATACAAGGATATACCTCCAACAAAAAAACAAATACACCAAAAAGCTTTTGAGCATAGTAGAGTAGAGGTTCAGCAGAAAGAAGAAAGGGGGCTGGAGGGAGGGTAACCAAGACTGCAACAGTGAATACACTTGAACATCTACATTTATGGTAAGTGTACACAACTGTATTATGTTCTTCGTGTTTCACTGTTGCAGTCATCACATTTAGGTAGACTCCCAAAGCTAAGGATGGGAGGAGGAATTTAGATAGCATTAGGACAAGCTATAAGGCCCTGCAAGACTGCAGTGGCAAAACCAGCTCTGGATTTAGAGAAAACTGGCAGATGGTAATGCTTGGTGAAAGTATGTACTGAACTCTAGGTAGCAGCTTCTAGGATGTCTCTGGTAGGGACACCTCTGAGAAAGGCTGTAGAGGTAGATGCAGCCCTGGTTGAGTGGGGTCTGATTCCCTGTGGGATAGATTTTCCATGGTGCTTGTAGCAGAAATGAATGCAGTGGCCTATCCATTTGGAAATGGTTTGCTTTGAAATAGCCTTCTCCTCTGCCCCTGCAGCAAATGCCACAAGCAGTTGGTCAGATTTCCTTTGAGGTTTACTGCTGTCAAAGTAGAATCTAAGTTGTCTGTGCACATCTTAAGGAGTGCAGTATCCGTTCCCCTTTGTTCTGTGGGTTACGAAAGAAGGTTGGCAAGTGAATGGACTGATTAAGGGCCACACTGGATACCACCTTGGGCATGAAGGAGGGATTGATCTTTAGGGATACCCTGTCCGCATGAAAGATGATGAAAGGCTCCACTGCCATGAGGGCCTGTAATTCGGATACCGTTCTTGCTGAGGTGATTGCTAAAAGGAAACCTGTTTTCCAAGAGAGGAATTTTAAATTTGCAGTGGCAGCTGGCACGAAAGGAGGAAGGGTGAGCTTTTCCAATACTAAGTTAAGGTCCCGGGCTAGAGTTGGGGCTCTCCTGGGTGGTCGTAGATTTTTGGCCCCTCTAAGGAACTGCTTAAGCAGTGGATGAGAGAAGAGGGGAGGTTCTGTGTTATAATGAGCTGAAATGGCTGACGCGTGAATTTTGGAGGAGGAGAAAGACAGGCCCTTGTGAAGCATCTCAGTTAAGTATTGTAAAATCTGAGGTAAACTGGGCACTGCTGTGCTCAACCCTTAAGAATGGTTCCAGGCACAGAATCTTTTACATTTTTCAGCATAATATTTTCTAGTACTAGGCCTCCTTGCCTGTAAAAGGATATCCATCACTGGTTTCCTGAGGGATGGTAAAGGAGAGATTAGGTAATTAGCCAGGCTGCTAGGTTCAGTGTATGAAGCTGAGGGTACAGAATCTGGTTCTCCTGCTGAGACAATAGGGTAGGAGTCTGAGACAGGTGCCATAAGGGCCAACAGTGAAACACTGTGCAAGAGGGGGTACCAGTGTTGGTGTGGCCAGTCTGGCACAATCAAAATTGTCCTTGGATTGTCTTGTTTGATCTTTAGTAGTACTTTGGGGAGCAGAGACAGAGGAGGAAAGGCATAAACTGATAGGTTTTTCCAGCTGAAGGACAGACCATCCACTTTCCAAGCTTGTTTGTGGAGAGTCTTTGTGCAGAATTTGTCCAATTGATAGTTCTGGGGGGAGGCAAACAGGTCTACATCTGGGCTCTCCTCATTTGCTTGTCAACATGTTGAAAATCCTTGGTTCCAGCTTCCACTCATGTGGGTTCATGAGGTTTCTGCTTAGTTTGTTTGCCAGTGTATTCGTTTTCCAGGCAGGAATTGAGCTTATAGATGCACTTGGTAGCTCAGGGCTGTGTTCCACAATGCCATGGCTAGTCTGCATAGGGGGCAAGAATGTGTACCCCCCCCCACTTGTTTATGTACCACATATCAGTGGTGTTGTCCATCTTTATCATTAATTGTCCTGGATGAATGTGGTCCTTGAAGGCTGTCAGAGCATTCTGTACAGCTAACATTACTTTTTGACTGATATGCAAGTGCATTTGACTTGGGTTCCATTTGCCCTGAATGCACTTCCCTGCCAGGTGAGCCCCCTCATGCATAATCTGATGTGTCTGTTACGGTTTGGGCGGCAGGGGGTGGTGTGAATGGTAGTCCCTTGTTTTGGTGGCAGGCCTCTGCCCACGAAAGAAACTCTAGGCATAGGCAAGGTATGATAGGAATCATTGCTTCTAAATCCTGAGAATGTTGACACCATAGGCTTTTTAGATACCATTGTAGTTTCCTCATATGCAGTCTTGCATATGGAATTAGAAGAATGCAGGAGGCCATGAACCCCAAGGCTTGCAGTATTTGCTTTGTAGCTACTAGGGTTTTTGTGGCCACTTGTTTGAAGTAGGTTGTCAAATGAATTTGTTTCGCTGGAGTGAGGAAAGCCATCTCGGAAGTTGTATTCAAGCTTGCTCCCAGGAATAGGATTTGTTGACAGGGTACCAAGTGTGATTTCTTTTCATTTATGGTGTACCCCAGACAAGTTAGCACCCTTTGTACAAAGGCCAGATGATTCAAAAGTATGTCCTGGCTTGACAATCGTCCAGGTATGGGTATATTTGAATATTTCTTTGCATGCAAAATGCAATGACTGGGGCTAGGCACTTTGTGAATACCCTGGGCGCAGTAGATAAGCCAAAGGGCAGTGCAGAGAACTGGTAGTGATTGTAGCCTGCTTTGAAGTGTAGGTATCTTCTGCAAGATTCCCCGATTGGGATGTGCAGGTATGCTTCCTTTAAATCGAGTGTTACCATCCAGGCATCTTTTCCTAGCATAGGAAGCAACTGGTGAAGAGTCAGCATCTTGAATTTTGGAATCACCAAAAAGGTGTTTAGAGTAGACAGGTCCAGAACAGGATGCAATGAATTGTCTTTTCTGGGTACCAGGAAAAGTCTCGAGTACAAACCTTGTCCTTTTTTCTCTTCTGGTACAGTTTGAATAGCCTTTATGTTTAAAAGAGAGAGTATTTGCTTTTGAGCCTCTGCCCACCGATTTGGGGGTAGATCTGGCCAACCTTTTGGCGTTGGTAATGTGTGGAAGTGAAATCTGTATCCTTGGGACACTATTTAAAACCCATTTGTCCTGGGTAACGAGTTCCCAGTTTTTGGCCTGCAGACCAATCTTTCCCCCTAAAGGAACATTCAGTTGAGAAGTGCTTGGGAGTTTTAAAAACAAGTGATTGAGACAGTTTTCCATAGGGGGAGTCTTACTACTCCCAGATATGGAAGCGGAAGCCCCCCAACTGCTTAGTCTTGTGCGTACCCTGGGACTGAAACCTGGGATTTCTGCTGTCTGGGTTTGGATTGAGAAGGCCTGGAAGGAGCTGGACAGGACCAATCCTTAGAGGGCCATTGCCCACTAAATGGCTGAACTTGTAAGAAATCTTTAACAGTTTGCATAGATTAAGCTTTATCTTCCATCTTTTTAAGAACTTCCTCAGCTTTGTTGCCAAACAGGCTGTCCTGAATTAAGGGAGCATCCAACAGTTTAGCTTTAACATGATCAGGAAAAGATTGCTCCTTAAGCCAAGCATGCCTTCTGAGTACAGACCCAGTGACAACAGCCCTGCAAGAGGCCTCTAATGAATCAAACCCACACTGCAAAGTATATTTTCCAACCTTTCAGCAGAATGCATTAAAATCCTGTAATTCCTTATTTTCAGCAGTCAGGAATCAACATCATTTTCTGTTTAAACAATCTAATAATATGTTGTTGATACTTTAACATAAGGCCCTAATAGCCAAGGTTGCAGAAGTGTAAACCTCCTTACCCCATCTATCCAGCGCCCTGGAGTCTCTATCAGAAGGGGTAGGGTTTGTTTGGCAGTAGAGGCCTTAATGCCCTTGGGTCCCTGTGAAATAGTGTTTGGATCCGCAATAGGATTTTTAAAAAGAAACTTGAGAATCAGGAACCCTGTAATATTGGTCAGGATTTATTGGAGCAGGAGGCAAAGAATCAGGGGCCAAACTAGATTCCAAAAAGGCATCAACAATGTCTAGTACAGGAGGTATAGCTAAAGGCCTATGCTGAGGCAAGAGTAAGAAATCCCTAAGCCTCTTTTCGAATCAGAAAAATCCTGGCTTTCCCAGTGGAAATGCTCCCTTAGTGTATTCAAGATTTCACCAAAAGAAAAATCCTCTGGAGGGGAAGCGGAGTCCTCTGCATCAGAAAATGCAGAATCCTGGTCAGAAGATTCATAAACAATTTCAGTCCTAGGTCTCTTAGAAGAGGGTGGTTGGCTTCCCCTGATTAAAGTTATAAGATCTTCAGCCATTCTTATTTGTTTTTTAGGCATAGAGGCCTGAGCATGCGGCCTGGGCATTGGTTTTCTAGGCATGGTTCGAGGTTTAGGCCTTAAAGAAGAAGGAGGCATTGGTTTAATATGCAAGTCCGTAGGCCTGAATACACCCTCAGAAGCCAGTGCCTGCACAGCGGCTCCGGACCATTCCAAGGTAGAGACACCCGCAGGTTCCACAGTTGAAGCATCTTGCGGCATACTGGACTCCAAATGGGTCTCAGTACAGGCCTGCGAATCAGAAGTAGCGGGTATCAGTGGCTGCGAAAGCGCCTCACTGAACTGGTGAGTGGTTTAGAAGCATCGTCGGCAGCTTTGGACCTAGACAGCCTGTCTCTATCTTTATCTTTGCGTATTTTCAGAATTCAGGTAGTTGGATGGCTTACCAACGACATTTCTGGATAACTGAACTGAGAACCGAAATATTTAGAGGCAAAAATAAACAGACAATGGATAGTGCGTTGATTAAATAAAGCACAAAACCGACAGCAAGGTACATTGTGGTCAGGGCCTAGGCAAGGAATACAGTAAGAATGAAAATCTTTGCGAGTTATTTGCTTTCCACAAGAAATGCAATTATTAACTTTTACTGACATCGGAAAGAAGCAAGAAAAAGTTTCCCAAATGGGGTACTTAGCTTTAGTTGAAGACTTCAGTTCTGAAACTCGAAAATGAAAATTTCAGGAGTCGACCGACTGGCACTTGCGAACTGCTTCTGCTTCGGGCACTGCACGGCAAGAAAGACTGATGTAATGGCGTCGGCAGCATGTTTTATACCCCCGACGACCTGACGTCATGGAAGAAGGGACAGCAACCGAAGCAGGACCCAAGACTTTATCATCAGGCCGACTGAAGGCTACTGCAAGCATATAATCCAAATGTGATGACTGCAACAGTGAAACACGAAGAAAGTACAGTTTTGTACCTACCATAAATGTAGATGTCCGAACTGGATAGCATCTGCAGTCATAACAACTGGGTTGTCCTGTCGTCAGGCAGCCCTTCAGTCGGCCGGATTCCAAAGTCCGGGTCCGGCTTCGGCTGATGTCGCACTTCACCCGACGTCATCTCTGTTGGTCTTCGGGTATAAAGGCATCAGCCGACGCCATTTTCCTCAGTGTTTCTTGCCCCAGATGCCAGTAGCCCTCTTGGAGGCTAAAATTTGGATAGATGCCAATGTTTTCAAAAAGATATAGGTAAACACAAAAATAAGCATGTATGTACATATATACAAACAAATACACCATAAAAGACACCCCCCACCAGCTAGCTATTAGGAGGGTAAAATACCCTAGGAGTACCACAGAGGGGAAGGAGGGTGGGTAATCCTGACTGCAGATGCTATCCAGTTCGGACATCTACATTTATGGTAGGTACAAAACTGTACTATGTCCTTCATGGATGCATCTGCAGTCATAACAACTGGGTAAAATACCATAGCCAACTAGGGGAGGAGGATAAAACTAGATTA
The DNA here is from genome assembly GCF_019279795.1 of Protopterus annectens. Classification (NCBI taxonomy): domain Eukaryota; kingdom Metazoa; phylum Chordata; order Ceratodontiformes; family Protopteridae; genus Protopterus; species Protopterus annectens. The sequence goes on from NC_056733.1 coordinate 1,408,869,411, forward strand.
TGGTGTGTTTAAGATCCCTTGCAGTACAGCAGAGGCAAACCCTGCTCGGGATCTGGAATATAGAGGTAAGTTATAATGCTTGGCAAATGTATGCACGGAGGTCCAAGTAGCCGCCTCAATAATGTCTTTGGTTGCCACTCCTCGTAAGAAGGCTGTGGTAGTGGCTGTTGCCCTTGTAGAATGAGGTCTTATGTTCTGTGGAATTGGTTTTCCATGGAAGGAGTAACAGAATCGTATGCAATTTCCTATCCATTTGGAGATTGTCTGTTTGGATATAGCTTTTCCTTCCCTTCCTGTTGCATAGGCTACAAAAAGTTGGTCAGTCTTTCTGCTATTTTTTGTTCTGTCCAAGTAGTAGCGTAGCTGTCTATGTACATCCAAGGTATGCAGTATTCTTTCCCCTCTGTTTTGTGGGTTGGGAAAGAAGGTAGGTAGGTGGATTGCCTGGTTTAAAGACACTCTGGATACCACCTTAGGCATAAATGTAGGATTAGTCCTCATGGACACTCTATCTTGGTGGAAGATTAAGAAGGGTTGCACTGCCATTAAGGCCTGTAGCTCTGAAACCCTCCTTGCTGAAGTAATTGCCAGTAGGAAAGCAGTTTTCCATGACAGGTGTTGTAGGTCTGCTGTTGCTGCTGGTTCAAAGGGTGATAGAGTCAACTTTTCTAAGCTGGCAAAGGTGGTTTCCTTGGAGGTTTTACATTCTTGATTCCTCTGAGGAACTGCCTGAGCAAAGGGTGCGAAAAAACAGGTGGATCAAAGCTGTATTCTGCTGAAATAGCTGATGCATGTATCTTGATGGAGGAGTAGGACAAGCCTGAATGAAGAAGTTCGGCCAGATACTCTAGAATGTTAGGCATATCTATGTTTGACACATCTTTTCCTCTTTCAGTACTCCAAATGACAAACCTTTTCCATTTTCCAGCATAGTTCCTTCTTGTTGAAGGTCTGCGTGCTTCAAGAATAATGTCTTTAACTCTTTGGGAAAGTTCTGGGTTAGCTGTTGCTATGTGATGTTCCATGCAGTCAGTTGCAACGTTTTTAGGTTTGGATGTATGATGCTGTAGTTGTTCTGAGTTAGCATCAAAGGCATCAGGGTATTGGCCACATATTGTTCTGAGACATGCTCCTCAGCAGTGGGTACCAGTGTTGTCTTGGCCAGTTTGGAGCTATCAGGATTATCCTTGGACGTTCTTCCTTGATTTTTAGTAATACTTTGTGTATCAAGGGAAGAGGTGGGAATGCATATGCTGTCAGGCCTTTCCAGCTGAAGGAGAGCGAATCCACTTTCCATGCCAGTGGGTGTAATGTCCTTGTGCAGAATTTTTTGAGCTGGTGATTGAGAGGTGATGCAAATAGATCTATCTGAGGCATTCCCCATTTGTTTGAGATGGTCTTGAAAATGTCCGGGTGCAGTTTCCATTCGTGGGCATCCGATGTGGTTCTGCTTAATATGTCTGCTAGAATATTTTCTTTTCACGGTACAAAAATTGCCTGTAACTGGATGTTGTAGCTGAGTGCCAGGTTCCACAGCTCCAAAGTCATTCTGCATAGGGGGTATGAATGAGTGCCTCCCTGCTTGTTGATGTACCACATGACTGTGGTGTTGTCTGTCCTTATCATCAACTGGCCCTCTTTGAGAAATGGTCTGAACCTTTGGATTGCCAGTTTTACTGCCAGCATTTCTTTTAGGTTGATGTGCAGGTGAAGTTGATCCTGTGTCCACAATCCTTGCACGCATTTGTCCAGCATGTGGGCCCCCCATCCTAGGTCTGAAGCGTCTGTTGTGATGGTCTGGCTTGCTTGACATCTGCGAAAGGGTAGGCCTGGGTTTGTCTGGCATGCCTGAGCCCACCATAGGAACTCCTGTTTTAAGCATGGAATTAGTGTGATTTCTGTTTCTAGGCTGTGACTGTGTTGGGACCATAAATTCTTTAGGTACCACTGTAGTTTTCTCATATGTAGTCTGGCAAGTGGGACCAGGATTATGCATGATGCCATGAAGCCCAAGGCCTGCAGTACTTTTCTTGCTGTTAACTTGTTCAGCTTTGTTAGTGCCAAGAAGTAAAGAGGGAGTTCTCTTTGTTTTTCTGCAGTTAGGAATGCCATTTGTTTTACTGTGTCCAATTCCGCGCCCAAGAATGTCCTTGTTTGGGATGGTATCAGCCTTGACTTTTGTAGATTGACTGTGTATCCCAGTGCTTGTAGCAAGTAAATGACCCTTTGTAAATCTGTTGTCAGCTTGCTTTTGTTGTCCCCTTGTAGCAGGCAGTCGTCCAGGTATGGGTAAATTTGTATTCCCTGTAGTCTGCAATGGGCAATTACTGATGCCAGGCATTTTGTGAATACTCTGGGCGCAGTAGATAAGCCAAAGGGCAATGCTGAGAATTGATAGTGCTCTGATCCTGCAAGAATCTGAGGTATCTTCTGCAGATTGGTCGAATGGGGACGTGCAGGTATGCCTCCTTGAGATCTAGAGTTACCAGCCAACACTCCTTGCCCAGCATGGGAAGAAGTTGCTGTAGGGTCAGCATTTTGAATTTTGGGACAATGATGTATGTATTTAAGGCGGACAGGTCGAGAATTGGTCTCCAACTTTTTCCTTTCTTGGAACTAGGAATAGTCTTGAGTAGAACCCGTTTCCTTGCTCTGCAGTTGGCACTTTTTCCACAGCTCTCATGTTTGCTAACTGCATTATCTGTTGTAGAGCCTCTGTTTTTTGATTTGGAGGTAGATTTGGCATTCCTCTTTTGATTGGTAAAGTGTGGAAGTGGAACCGGTATCCTTGATCTATGGTTTGTAAAATCCACTTGTCTTTTGTTATATAGTGCCAGTTTTTGAAAATAAGGTTAACTTTCCGCCTAGAGGAGCTGCTATTTGTTCCCTGGTAGGCGGATTTAGGATTAAGTCACTGTGGTTGTGTTGATGTAGTGGCAGTGGTTGTGTCTGTGCCTCTGTTGTTACCTTGCCACTGTCGTCCTCTGTAGGTACCTCCTCTGGATTGGTTTCTGCCTCTGGAACGTCTGTTTCTGCCCCTTTGAGATCTTGTGGAGTCAGGAAAGGACCAATTTTTGGCAGGCCAGTTCCTGCTAAACCTTGGGGTTGAACCTGCAAGAAATCTTTAACCGTTTGAACGGATTTTGCCTTTTCTTCCATTTTCTTCATAACCTGCTGGGCAGGTGTACCAAACAAACTTGTCTTATCCATAGGAGCATCTAGTAACTTTGCTTTAACATGATCCGGTAAAGCTTGCTCCTTTAGCCATGCATGCCTTCTTATCACTGTGCCAGTCATGGCTGATCTAAATGAAGCCTCCAGTGCATCATAGCCACATTTTAAGGAATGGTTACTAACCTGTTGTATGTTATTTACCATTTCTAATACATATTTCTTATCAAGAGATTCATCAGTGGTTAGCTTTTTAGTTAACTGATCAAGCATAAACTCTTGGTATTGTATCATGTGAAACTGACAGTTTAAAGCTCTAGCTGAGAGAGTAGCTGAAGTGTAGACCTTTTGCCCCATCTGTCTAATGACCTTGCTTCCCTTTCAGAAGGAATAGGGTTTTTAGCTATGGTCGCTACTGCCTTGGGACCCTGGGATATAGTTTCGGGTCTGCAAGAGGGCCTTGTAAAGGTGGTGATGAGTGTCTGGCACCCTGTAAAATCTGTCTGGTTTGGCAGGGGCTGGAGGTAAAGAATCTGGAGCGGAGCAGACATCATTGAAAGCATCATCCACCACAGAGAGAACAGGAGGTATAGCTAAGGGCCTGTGTTGTGGAAGGTGCAGAAAAGTCCTAAGTCTTTTCTGGAGTCTGAAAAATCCTGTTGCTGCCATTGGAACTGCTCTCATGGCATGTAAGGTTTCCCCAAAGGAAAATTCTTCTGGTGGGGAAGCAGCTGGAATGGATTCTTCAGCATCAGAGTCTTCAAAATTAGAGAAAGGAGCCTCTGGCTGGTCAGTTATGTCTGATTCTTCGGCTGAATCATCAGATGACACTGGCTCAGGGGGCTCTGCCCTAGGTCTCTTCTCTGGGGGCTGAGAGGCCCTGTCTGGGTGAGATTGAGATCCTCTAATTAATGAAATTAAATCTTCTGCCAGAGTAAGCATTTGAGAACTAGAGGAGGGCCTGGTTGAAGGGGGTTTAACAGGCACTGTTTTAGTAGTCTTGGCTGCTTTAGCCCTGGCGAAGGCCTTAATGGACATGGCTGCTGGAGGCCTAGCAGCACCACGTGCTGGGGTAGAGACATCCAAGGGAATGGTGTCTGATAAGTCAGTGGCAACCACCGTAGTGGGTATAATTTCTGAGGCCGATTCAAGAATGGCAGCAGGGGCCTCAGTTGTAGAGATAGATTCAGCTGTACTTTGATCAGTTTTCTCGGTTTCGGCCGAAACCGAGACACTCGCGGTTTGCTTAACCATGGTTTCAGCCGAAACCGCGGACCGCGAGTGTCGGTCTTTATCTTTGCGTTTTTTGGCAGATTGGGAAGTCGGAGGATCCGACGGCATAATGTACGCAAAATCAGAACCGAAAAACTGTTCTGCAAACTCCGATCGACGCCTAAGCGTTCGTCGGTTGAAAGAAGCACAGGCCGAACAGGCTGCTACGTCGTGGGCTGGGCATAAACAAGGCAGACAATAACAGTGGAAATCTTTATGAGGTATTTGTTTCCCACAGGTTAAACAATTATTAACTTTTTCTGACATCGGCTGAGGCAAGAAAGAGTCCCCAACGGGGTACTTAGCTTTAGAAGTCTTCGAAGTAGTATTCGGTAGAAGTAATCTCTGGATCCGACCGACCGGCACTTGCGAACAGCTTCTGCTTCGGGCGCCACGCGGCAAGAAAGACTGAGGAAAATGGCGTCGGCTGATGCCTTTATACCCGAAGACCAACAGAGATGACGTCGGGTGAAGTGCGACATCAGCCGAAGCCGGACCCGGACTTTGGAATCCGGCCGACTGAAGGGCTGCCTGACGACAGGACAACCCAGTTGTTATGACTGCAGATGCATCCATGAAGGACATCATCAAAATGAAGAAATGTCAATCTGTGAAAATACACCAGATGAAATAAAAAAGCAGGCCAAAAAGAGATAAGGCCTATGTGCCAGCTGCCAAGTGGAAATTAAATACTAATTAAACAAATTAACCTTGGTTTAAAAAGAGAAGAGTAAAGTAGAAAGACTGTACTGGTGAGAAAAAAGCTATGAAACAGTGGAAAAGCAACAAGAGGGCAGGAGTCAGGATCTTCACTACTGAGGCAGCAAATGAGATCTTAAGCAGGGTGAGATTATGGGAGTGAAAAAAGTGCTTGACACTGAGCATCCGGGAAAGCAATAGAACTGCTGGATCAGACCCCACCTGGCATCTCCTTTCCCTCTAGTTGAAGTGGACAGCTGAAATGACACAGGCTCACAGCAGTTTTATATAGGTACACAAGTATAATGTACTACCATTAGCAAAAATGGAGCGACTCCAAGGGGATAACTAGCTTCTACAAAGCCTTAGGTGGAAAGAGGTATAGTAACGAATTATCACAGCCCGTGTTAGTATATACTACATATTGTCAAGTACATACAGTTTAGACACACTGAAAACATTCATAAGGTGAATTTTTCAGTATACTTGGGCCTAAGCTGTACAAACCTTGGAATTAAACATTTAAGCAGAACACGGTGAACAGAAACTATCTGTGCAGCATGGAAAAAGCAATGTATACTGGAACTTGTGTACTAAACATATTAACCATGTACATTTTATCCATTAGTGTGTATTTGCAGCATCTAAACTGAAGTCTACAATAGGAATACTGTACTTTACCCTGCATTATAACATGCTGAAGATAGGTTAATATGGCTTGAAACTTAAAAATATGAAAACAAACACACAGCTTGAATACTGAAAATACAACCACACCACAATACTTGAAGAAAGTTACATAAAACACTAACAAAAACAGTATGTGTTTTTGTCTCCAAACACTGTCACAAGGACAGAAACTTCAGACGACTTCTTTTGGCTCTTCCTGGTTAGGGGTTGCCACAGCGGATCACCTGTCTGCTCATGATTGGCAGTGGAGGCTTACTGTGTCGAGTTGCCCAGCCCGGCACCCAATCTTCCACAGAAGGCACACACATGCACACACTCACACCTAGGGCCAATTTAGAGTGCCCAATCCACCTACAACAGGTCTTTGAGATGTGGGAGGAAACTGGAGCAAAATGTCAGACTAATGTATTCAATTCAATAGTCCATTTAAAACCCCGCAAACAGAACATGATGTCATTTCCCTATCATCCAAGTTAACATTCACAGGATCTCACCTTCTTCGGGTAACACTTAAATTGACTGACATTCACTCCATGAAAACAGGTTGCATTTAACAACTTACCACTTCTATTTGAGATATTCCAAGTAATCTCTACTTCCATCTCTCAACTGATGAGCAACAAAATCTAACACTAACTTCTTAAAATTACTAGACCATTTTTTATAGTGCTCTTGTGTTCTAAAATCCTAAGTCTGCTAATGGTTCCCTCCCCATAAATATAACTACAGGGAATTACAGGCAAACAAACCAGGTGGACAGCAAGTACTTGAAGTATTTGCACAGAAAGTACTGGGACCCACATTCATTTACAAGCAAAACAGTTGCAACACCTAAAAGTGCCTCTTGTTTACCATTGCTTTCCAATGAGTTCTTAATGTTGCATCCCTACCTACTAATAAAAGTAGGCTCACTGCCCAATAACTGTAACACTTCATTAGTGTTTGCAAACTTCCAATTGTTAACTGTAATGCTTCTTAACACACACATTTGACTTTTAGTTTAATCACAATGAATTCTAATCAAATGCCTTGTTATCAAATTTGGGTCATAACAGAATCCATAGACTGCTTTGATATGCAATTTAAGATACTTCCCCTAAATAAAAAACTTTGTTAGATTTTCCTCCATTAGAGGAATACTGCTATTTTTACTAGTTACTTTATTCACCCAAGTGATCATCATTTTGATCACCTTTTTGATGTTTTTCGTGCATACTACTGTATTGCACCAACGCATTAATAGCAGAAGTTTTGTAACTTACAGTCTGTAAATCATATACCTTCTTGAAAATATGAAGCTGCAAATCACTAATACTACTCAAATTCTAAGAACTCAGCTACTCTGTTCAAACTGCCAAGAAATAATTCCAACTCATTTGAAGCCCCCATTATAAAAATATCAAGAAATTTAACATGAAACTACAAAATCAGGCTTGGTATATATGGGCTTTTCCTGGTGAGTCATCATTAAATTTGCAAACCTCAGGGCCACGGTGACCCTCGTGGATACCCCTTGTCAGCTGCTGAAAAAATACCCTTAAACAAAAAAACTGGATTTTAATACAACAAAAACAAACGCCACAATATTCTCCCCAAATGTCAGACTGCATTTATACTGTACACAGGTCAACTAGTAAAAAAAATAAATTAGAGACCCACTCAGAACCCAGATCTTGTGGTATAACCACATACAAGAATGAAACTTTCACGTTGTCAAGTTTCTCCTTAACAAGGGGAGTCTGATGAAAGCAGCTGTTTAAACAACTGTTCTTTAAGGGCTTCATTAATGAAATTTGACAATTACAGTCGGCTTATGGAGGCTTCTCCCAGTCACAATTTGCTTGTGGAGGCTTAAAACGACAACTGAAAAGAATGCATTAGCCTAATGAAATCCCAGTCCTTCTGACAGTGTTTAAGAGTTTTAATCGTTGTTCTCTTTCTTTAAAGCATTGTTTTCCATATTTGTATTTTCAAGTTTATTGTACTGTAAGCACCTTCCAGGAGCCTAAAGCATTTCTTCACTGTATAAGTTAATATGGTGTCGGACTCTCTGGAGACACCGAAGCAAGGGCATCTCTGCATTTGCCTTCTAGGCTGGTTCCTTTCATTTTCCCATGTCAATATTTGCCTAAAGTTTTGGAGAATGGTATTCTAACAGATGTGCTGCCTTTATGAAGGCTTCTTCAGCAATAGCAAATTTGTATGAGAGCCGCTCTAAAGAGAATCTTAAATCCTCTAAAATGCATATTCCCTTCAAATCTTTTGGGAGGGCAGTAGTTTAGTAGTAATTTAAGTAACAGGACTCTTGCTGATACTGGCAGCCACAAATGTATTTGGACTGGGGTAAACTGGTGTTCCTCAATGCTGGCCAGATGAATAAAGCAGGATGATATTTTTTGTCGTCTGAAGTACAGCAACGTTTTAGAAAGATTATATGGAAAATGACAAATACTAGACTACCCTGGGCCGCAATACAAAGATTACAATAGCTCAGCTAGCATTTAATGTCATAGGCTTTATAAGTCATGAGGTCCTGGAGACAATTATGGAGCCTAACCTAAATTCCCAGTTGCCACAAAACACGATTTGGTTAAAGATAACACAGTGGGCAAATGAAGGCTGAGGGAATCAAATTCTGTACCACAGGAACAGCTCTAATAGCTCAGCTTTAATCTTCTGTGCCAAGTACCAGACTGTCAGTAAGCTGGATATTTTACTTGCAAGAAACCCTTTAAGCTGAATCAGTACATTGTTGACTTATTTCTTTGTGGGAAATGAAGGAAAGATCAGGACTGACGCGATTCCTAAATATTTTTTGGATGTAGTTACTGGCAAGGAAGATTCACGGGGTGATGGCAGAAAGTAAAGTTGTGTACACTTAGCATAAATGTAGATGTTAGAGTGCATTCACGGTTGCAGTCATCACACTTGGGATGTCTTGCTTGCAGGTAGCCCTCAGTCGGCCCGAATACCAGAGTCTTAGTATTTCTGCATCGGATGCTGTCGCTTCTTCCATGACGTCAGGTCATCAGGGGTATATAAAACAGGCAGCAGACACCATTACATCAGTTTTTCTTGCCCCAAACGTCAACAGCCCCCCAAATAGGGAGCTAGTATATGGTGGGGAGCACCACCAGTAAAAAGTAAATATCAATGCCATTAGGAATAGCCATACAGAGGAGAGATAGATAGACAGAAAAACAGGGGGCTGGAGGGAGGGAAACCAGGACTGAATACACTCGAACATCTACATTTATGGTAAGTGTACACGTCTGTAATATGTTTGTGTTTAACTGTTGTAGTCATCACACTTGGGTTGATTCCCAAAGCTGAGGAAGGGTGGAGGCAGTCAAGAAGTGTTAGGGCTGGCCAGTAGGCCTTGCAAGACTGCCGTAGCAATTCCAGCCCGCGATTTGGAAAAGATAAGTGGTAGTGCTTGGTGAAGGTATGTACAGAACTCCATGTTGCAGCTTCCAGAATGTCCCTGGTAGGGACTCCCCTGAGAAATGCTGTAGAGGTAGAAGTAGCCCTAGTGGAATGTGCTCTGACCCCCTGAGGGGTTGGTTTTCCATGGTGCTTGTAGCAGAAATGGATGCAGTGCGCTATCCATTTGGAAATGTTTTGTTTTGAAATGGCCTTACCCTCTGCCCCTGAAGCAAAGCTGACTAGCATTGGAAATGTTTTGTTTTGAAAAAATGGCCTTACCATCTGCCCCTGACGCAAAGCTGACTAGCAGCTGTTCAGATTTTCTGAAAGGATTAGACCCATCAAGGTAGAACCTGAGCTGTCTGTGCACATCCAAAGAGTGCAGGATACTTTCCCCTTTACTCTGAGGGTTAGGGAAGAAGGTTGGTAAGTGGATGGATTGGTTTAGAGCCACACTGGACACCACCTTAGGCATAAAGGATGGGTTATAGTCCTGACGGAAACCCTGTCCGCATGGAAAATAATGAAGGATTCCACAGCCATTAGTGTCTGTAACTCAGACACTCCTCTAACTGAAGTTATGGCTAAAAGTAAGGCTGTTTTCTGAGAGAGGAATTTTAACTTTGCTAAAGTAGCAGGTTCAAAAGGGGGAAGCATTAGCTTTTCTAGTACAAAGTTAAGGTCCCAAGCAGGGGTGAGTGCCCTCCTTGGCAGCCTTAAGCTGTTAGCCCCTCGCAGGAACTGTTTGATGAGAGGGTGAGAAAATAGAGGTGGTTCAGTATTTTAATGAGCCGAAATGGCAGAGGCATGAATGTTAATGGAGGAGAAGGACAGGCCTCTTGTGGGGTAGCTCTGCTAGGTAATCCAGGTTTAGACGCAAGGGGGCACTGCTGTGTCCTTTCCTTTAGACAGAGTCCAAGAACAATATCTTTTCCACTTTTCAGCATAGGATTTCCTAGTACTAGGCCTTCTGGCTTCAAGAATGACATCCAGCACCTGTTTGCTGAGGGTTGCTGGTGGGGTATTCAAGGAATAAGCCAGGCTGTAAGGTTAAGGGTTTGCAACTGTGGATGCAAAATCTGTCCCTCCTGCTGAGACAGCAAGGTAGGAGTCTGGTGTCAGTGCCAGGGTGGCACCGTTGTCAGGCTCCACAGGAGTGGGTACCTGTGGCCAGTTCGGGGCAATCAGAATTGCCCTTGGCCTGTCTTGTTTCATCTTGAGTAGTACTCGAGAGAAGGGGCAGAGGGGGAAAAGCATAGATTGAGAGGTTTTCCCATTGAAAGGATACAGCATCCACCTTCCAGGCCCTGCTGCGAGGGTTCCTGGTGCATTATTTGCTTAACTGGTGGTTCTTGGGGGAGGCAAACAAGCTATACGAATGGGATGGGTTACAGTACCTATGGGTAAACGTTTGAAGCAGAGTCAGAAAGGGAAAGGCAAAGCAGGTACACATCCATGTGAGGCTAGCAAGTGGGGCAAAATTTGGTCAGAAAAGAGGAAAGGGGAGGTGGGGTGCAGTACAAGGAAGCTAGAAGGGCAACAACTCTAGTGAGGGCAACTGGCAAAAGGGGTCTTTTCACACAGATCAGAAAAACAGACAGATCTGGGCAGGTTGATCAAATATGGCAAGGTGATGACAGAAAACTAAGTAAACAGATGCAATGAAATAAAAATTTTGCTTCAGTCTTCACAAAGGAAAGTAATGCAGAGATCCAAGCAAAGAAAGAAAAGCAGTAGAGAGTTACAGGAATAGAGTGAACTGGTACAAGAAATTAAGGAAGGAAGAAAGTGGGGGCTTCCTTCCAGGGTCCTCAATAATTTGCCTAGTGTTTCTGGCACATACTCCAAATTCTCAACTCTGTGCCAAGGAATGGGAGAAAAAAATGTTTTTTGTGCAAAGGGAAACCAGGAAAGTACAGTTTTGTACCTACCATAAATGTAGATGTCCGATAGGTATGCATCTGTAGTCATCACATATGGGTTGTCCTGCCTCAGGTAGCCCTTCGGTCGGCCGGATTCCAAAGTCTGGGTCCGGCGTCGGCTGATGTCGCTCTTTCCCCGACGTCACACCGCCTGGGGTATAAAAGCGTCAGCCGGTGCCATCTTCCTCAGTTTTTCTTGCCTCAGATGCCAGGTGCCCTCTATGAAGGCTAAATTTGGAAAAATGCAATAAAAAGTCCAAACATTTGCAAAAAAAAAAAAAAAAATATATATATATATATATATATATATATATATATATATATATAGATATATATATATAGATATATATATAAAACAAATACACCATAATAGATCCCACAGCTAGCTAATAGAGAGGTAAGCACCCTAGGAGTACCACAGAGGGGAAGGAGGGAGGGTAAACCTGACTACAGATGCATACCTATCGGACATCTACATTTATGGTAGGTACAAAACTGTACTATGTCCTTCAAGGATGCATCTGTAGTCATCACATATGGGTAGAATACCACAGCCAATCTGGGGGTGGAGGTACTAGGAAAAGGATGGTGTAGCTAAGATACCCTGCAGGACAGCCGTAGCAAAGCCTGCTCTGGATCTGGAATATAAAGGTAAATTGTAATGCTTGGCAAATGTATGCACGGAGCTCCATGTGGCAGCTTCTAAAATGTCTTTTGTAGCCACCCCTCTTAAGAATGCTGTGGAGGTGGCAGTGGCTCTCGTAGAATGAGGTCTAATGTTGGTTGGTCCAGTCTTTCCATGAAATGAGTAACAAAAGCGGATGCAATTTCCTATCCATTTTGAAATTGTCTGTTTGGAAATTGCTCTTCCTTGAGAACCAGCAGCATATGCTACCAGCAGCTGATCAGTTTTTCTGAAACCTTTAGTTCTGTCCAAGTAGTACCGCAACTGTCTGTGAATGTCCAAGGTGTGCAGCAGTTTCTCCCCTTTGTTCTGTGGATTTGGGAAGAAGGTAGGCAAGTGAATGGCTTGATTCAATGAAATCCTGGATACCACCTTTGGCATAAAAGTAGGATTAGTTCTTAATGAAACTCTATCCTGATGGAAAATAATAAATGGCTGAACTGACATCAGGGCCTGCAATTCCGAAACTCTTCTTGCTGAGGTTATTGCCAGAAGGAAAGCAGTCTTCCATGAGAGGTACTGTAGATCTGCAGATGCTGCTGGTTCAAATGGAGGCAGTGTTAGTTTTTCCAACACGTAGTTAAGGTCCCAAGCAGGTACAGGTGGTTTCCTAGGAGGTTTGATGTTTTTGATCCCTCTTAGAAATTGTCTTAGGAGAGGATGAGAGAAGACAGGGGGATCAGTATTGTACTCTGCTGAAATTGCTGAAGCATGGATCTTAATAGAAGAGTAAGACAGTCCATTGTGGAACATTTCTGCCAAATATTCCAGAATATGTGCCATGTTCATCATTGTTGCATCTAGGCCCTTTGTGGTGTTCCAGATGAGAAATCTTTTCCATTTTGCTGAGTATGTCTTCCTTGTGGAAGGGCTACAGATTCCAGAATAATATTCTTTACTCTCTGGGATAGCTTATCCTGAGGAGGAATCAAGGTATTCTCCACGCTGTTAATTGCAATGTTTTCAGGTTGGAGTGGAGAGTTTTGTATCTGTGCTGTGTCAGTAGAAGTGGCCATAGAGGTAGGGGCCATGGCTTCGTACGTGACATGCTCCTTAGCAGTGGGTACCAGTGCTGTCTTGGCCAGTCCGGAGCTATCAGGATCACTTTTGGCTGCTCTGACCTGATCTTCAGTAACACCTTGGACATCAATGGAAGAGGAGGAAATGCATACACGTTCAGATTTCTCCAGCTGAAAGAGAGGGCGTCCACTTTCCAGGCTTGTGGGTGGTATGTCCTTGAGCAGAATTTCTTCAGTTGATGATTGTGGGGGGAAGCAAATAGATCTATGTCCGGGCTCCCCCAAGATTGTGTTATCTTTTGGAAAATGTCTGGGTGCAGCATCCATTCGTGTGCATCCATGATATTTCTGCTTAAGCTGTCCGCCAGTGTATTGTCCTTTCCTGGCAGAAACTGAGCTTGTAGATGTATATTGAGTTTGAGGGAAAGATCCCATAGATTCACTGCCAGTCTGCACAGAGGGTAAGAATGGGTACCTCCTTGCTTGTTTATGTACCACATAACTGTGGTGTTGTCTGTCCTTATTAGTAGATGGCCTTGATGCAGAAAGAGTTTGAAGGCCTCGATTGCGTGTATCACTGCTAGCATTTCTTTTTGATTTATGTGCATGCGTAGCTCTTTTCGTGACCACTGTCCTTGGATACCTCTGCCCTCCATGTGTGCTCCCCAACCTAGGTCTGAAGCGTCTGTTGTAATAGTTTGGGACGTTTTTGGCTTTGTGAAGGGCAGCCCTCTGTTGGACTGGCTGGCCTGAGCCCACCACAGAAATTCCTTGTGAAGGCATGGAATGAGTGGGATTAGAGTTTCCAAACTGTGACTGTGCTGAGTCCATAAACTCCTTAGGTACCACTGTAGCTTTCTCATATGTAGCCTTGCTTGTGGAATCAGAAGAATACAGGATGCCATGTAACCCAGGGCCTGCAGGATTTTCCTTGCAGTCAGCTGAGTTTGTCTTGTCAGATTCTTGAAGTAATCCGGTAGTTGACTTTGTTTTTCTTCTGTGAGATAAGCCATTTGGGTGGTTGTATCTAGATCCGCACCCAGAAAGGTTAATCTTTGGGATGGAACAAGTCTTGATTTGTGCATGTTGACTGTGTATCCCAAGGCCTGCAGAAGACTGATGGCATAATTTAAGTCCTTTATCAGAGTTTGTTGGTTGTCCGCTTGTACAAGGCAGTCGTCCAGATATGGGTAGATATGAATCCCCTGGAGTCTGCAGTGTGCTATTACTGATGCCAGGCATTTCGTGAATACTCTGGGTGCAGTGGATAAGCCAAAGGGCAATGCTGAGAATTGATAATGCTCTGACCCTGCAAGAAATCTGAGGTATCTTCTGCAACTTTGTCTGATAGGGACATGCAGGTATGCCTCCTTGAGGTCTAGAGTCACCAGCCAAGACCCCTTGCCCAGCATGGGAAGGAGTTGCTGTAGAGTCAGCATTTTGAATTTTGGCACAATGAGATAAGTATTCAGTGCGGACAAGTCGAGAATAGGCCTCCATTGATTTGTTTCTTGGAACAAGGAATAGTCTGGAGTAAAAACCTTGACCTTGTTCTGAGGAAGGAACTTTTTCTATAGCCTTCATTTGTATTAAGCTGGAGATTTGTTTCAAGGCCTCTGCCCTTTGATTTGGTGGCAGGTCTGGCATGCCTTTTCTTTTTGGCAATGTGTGAAAATGGAACCTGTATCCTTTGTCTATAATTTGCAGTGTCCATTTGTCCCTTGTAATGCTGTGCCAATTGTCTGAGAATAAAGAAAGCTTTCCGCCCAAAGGTGCTTCTAATTGAGCCCTGGTCGGCGGAGTCAAAGCAAAGTCATTGAGTCTGTCCTTGTGTAGTAGTTGTTGATCCTGCACTACTTCTCTGGTTTGGAGGCTGCCATTGACGGCCTCTGTTGGAGCCTCTAGTTTGCCCTCTACCTCTGGCACGTCTGTTTCTGCCTCTCTGAAATCTTTCAGAATCCGGAAAGGACCAATTCTTGGTAGGCCAATTTCTGCTGAATCTTGGTGGTTGGACTTGCAGAAAGTCTTTGACTGTTTGCACAGATTTTGCCTGTTCTTCAAATTTCTTTAAGACCTCTTGAGCCGTGGAACCAAATAATTTCTGTTTTTCCAAAGGAGCATCCAGAAGTTTAGCCTTAACATGGTCTGGCAGAGATTGTTCCTTCAGCCAAGCATGCCTACGTATGACTGCACCTGTCATAGCTGACCTACATGAAGCTTCCAATGCATCATAACCACACTGCAGAAAGTGATTACTAACCTGCTGGAAGTTATGTACCAGATCCTGAAGGGATTTGCGATCAAGGGGTTCAGAGGAAGACAGTTTCTTATGTAATTCATCTAACAAATACTCTTGGTACTGTATCATATGAAATTGACAATTTAATGCCCTCATAGAAAGAGTTGCAGAAGTATACACTTTTTTACCCCATCTCTCTAAAGCTCTGGACTCCCTCTCAGAGGGTAGAGGATTTCTAGCAGTGGTAGCTGCAACCCCTTTAGGACCCTGAGAAATAGTTTCAGGATCAGCAGAGTGGCCCTTGTACAGGTGAAGGTGAGAGTCCGGGACCCTATAGTACCTATCAGGTTTGGCAGGAGCCGGACGGAGAGAATCAGGAGCTGTGCTAGAGTCAGAGTACACATCATCAATAACATTTAACAAAGGAGGTATAGCTAAAGGCCTATGCTGAGGCAAATGTAAAAAGGTCCTTAATCTTTTCCTGGAGTCTGAAAAATCCTGACCCTGCCATTGGAAATGCTCTCTCATAGCATGCAGTGCCTCCCCAAAGGAAAACTCTTCAGGAAGGGAGGCCGAGGGAATGGATTCTTCAGCATCAGAATCCTCGTAGGCCGAAAAAGCCTCCTCCTGGTGGTCCGAGAGGGCAGAGCCAACAGAAGAATCAGAGGAGTGGGGATCAGAGGGCTCAACCCTGGGCCTTTTATCTGGAGGTGGATGTGAGCCTCTGTCCGGGTGGGGTTGTGAGCCCCTAATTAATGAGATAAGATCCTCTGCTAAGGTTAGGATCTGAGCACCAGTAGAAGTTCCCTGAGGAGTAACCTTGGGAGGCAAAGCTTTTGTGAGTTTAGCAGCTTTAGCCCTAGAGAAAGCCTTAATGGACATGGATTCAGGAGGCCTGGCTGCACCACGTGCTGGAGTAGATTTATCTAAAGGGATGGTGTCGGAAGATTCCAGGACACCAGTTTCAGCAGGTAATACAACAACTGACTCGGCAGGGGCCTCCGGTGCCGAGGTCGTCGGTTGTGCGGTTTCGGTAATCGGAGGAGCTAAGGACTCAGTTTCAGCCGAAACAGAGACACTCGCAGTAGGCCTTGCCGTGGTTTCAGCCGAAACCACGGACCGCATGTGTCGGTCCTTGTCTTTCCATTTTTGAACTAAATGTGAAGTCGGGGTCTCCGACGGCATTTTATAAGCAAAACTAGCCCCAAAAAACTCCTCTGCAAACTCCGACCGACGTCTAAGTGTTCGTTGGTTGACGGAAGCACAGGCTGAACAGGCCGAGACGTCGTGGTCTGGGCCTAGGCAAGGAAGGCAGTAAGAGTGGAAATCCTTATGAGGTATTTGTTTCCCACAAGTTAAACAATTATTAACTTTATCTGACATCGGCTGAGGCAAGAAAGAGTCCCCAACGGGGTACTTAGCTTTTTGAAGTCTTCGGTAGCTGAAATACAGGAGCTGGCCGACCGGCACTTGCGAACTGCTTCTGCTTTGGGCACCACGCGGCAAGAAAGACTAAGGAAGATGGCGCCGGCTGATGCTTTTAAACCCCAGGCGTTGTGACGTCGGGGAAAGAGTGACATCAGCCGACGCCGGACCCAGACTTTGGAATCCGGCCGACCGAAGGGCTGCCTGAGGCAGGACAACCCATATGTGATGACTACAGATGCATCCTTGAAGGACATCAGGCATGGCAGACCAAGTAGCAGCATGGACAGAATCCCGAAAAGGCTGTTCTCCTTTCCAGGCAATACTAGGGACAGCAACCTGCATGCGTTCATGACCTAGAGGTTAGCCAACCCATACTGAGAATACAAATGAACCTGACAGAGGAGTACTTAGTACATGTTGTAAATAGACATACACATGCAGGAGTATATCAGAAAAACTGGAGGTAGGAACAAGAATGAGGTAATGGACTGTAGCTGGAAAGTAGGACACATGGCTGCGGTGACAGGGACAGAAATAATATCAAGAATAAGAAAACTGATGGTAAAGAGTACTAGACGATGTCTACTAACTCTTCCTCTAAATTGTGTGAAAGTGTCACTGGTTAAAACAGATACAGCAGTGGAGAAATTAACAGTTTAAATTTTGCAAAAGCTTACAAATGATGTAAGTTATGTACTTATCAGAAAGATAGATTTAGTTGGTCTGTTTGTACACTGGAAATACATGGCTTGGAAGCCAAAGGCACCTTCTGCACAGCAACAATGAGGTTGTTCACTAGTTTGAGCTCTTTATCTTATTCATAACCCACTGTTCCTCACCAGCTTCTCCAGGCCAATTAAAGCAATCAATCGAATACTATTTAAAGTTTTTCTAAATCAGTAATAGGTGATCATTTAGAACTCAGTCAATGACAGGCCTCTGGTGCTCCTTCAGTCCCCTTTAGAGAGGGAGATAAGTGGTGGGCTGTTTCCAGTGTACAGACAGATAACTACATCTAGCACTCTGAATGTACATAATTTAAAATATTTGTGTTGGCCCTACACATACGCTGGAAATGGTCTGACTCTGAGATTCTTGAGAGGAATAATGATACGATCTTTGAAAATGGATGCCCAAAGAAGGCCCAAGACTGGACAAAATATTCAGACTAATACTTTGCAAAAGTATGCAAGGGTGACCATGTAGCAGCTGCATAGATTTTGATGGGTAGACTGTGGAAGAAAGCCGAGGAGGTAGCCTAAGCCCTTTCAATGTGTGCTCCAGGTATGGAAGGTAGCAGCTTATTGACAGATAAAGACATTTGGAAAGTTCGATTACCTTCTGACATTTTATTACTTTTGCAGAATATTTGGTACCCTTTTTCTACATTCCTTTGTTCTTTGCAGACAAAAATGAAACCCGTTTATGCATGTCCAAGCAGTGCAATCCATTTTCTTTGTTGTTAGCATAATTTGGAAAGACAAGTGGATAAACTGATTTAGGTTACACTGTGATGTAACATGGGCATACAGAGACCGTTCTAGGCATAACTCCTTGTGGAACACAACATATGGGAACTTGTACAAATAAATTCAAACAGAGAACAGTCACTGCAAATAGGGTTTTCGGGACAAGAATTTAAGTTTGGAAGAATCAACAGGTTCAAATGGAAATGAGACAAAATTTTCCAGTAGGAAGTTTTAGACCCTTAGAGGAGGGGGTAAATCAAACTGGGTTTGCAGTAGAAGACTCCCTTTAGAAAAACCTTACAAAGCTTATGTGAATCTGAGACGGATGGAATACTATGGAGAAGAGACAAAATTACAGACAAATGGACTTTGATGGAACAGTGCCTTGAAATGCCTTGAAACTGGACAATGCTTACTTGAACTATTGTATTACATCTAGAATTGTGCCGATGGGCTTGAGATTTTTTAAGGTGCCTTTAGGCATTGACATTACGGCTGAAGTCGAAAATGACTTCAATGACATGTTCGACTGCTTTGGATTTGATTTTATGAAGAAATTAATCAAATATAATGATATTAAATTATGTAGTATGACTGTTGAAGTTGAGAAACTTAATCAATCTATATTAAAGGATTTAGCTTTCCCACAATGGGAGAATTTATATCAGAAACAATACGCTTTAGCCGAGGATAGAGCTAAAAAAGCTTATGAACGCAAGTTCAAAAAAATGCAGAGGGACAAAGAACATTATTATAGACACACTGTGTACAAGTGGGGAACCAATAAGCAATATGGGCGTTATACGCCTTTAAATGACAGGTCTGAACATGATTCTTTTTCTAACAATCAAGAGCAGGGTTTTTTAGTACATCAGGCAAACAGGTCTCACAGAAATTGGAGGCAAGTGGGCAACGGGAGAAAGAAATAATAGATCCCACATTTGCTGAGAATGGTTTTATTGATCAGGACATGTCCATAAATAACACTGACATAATGACCACCGACAATGTTATTAATGAATACAGGAATTTTAAAATTTATAATTATAGTAATGTGAGATTAAACACCTCTCACTTTAGTCTTTTTTCTAAGGGACTAAAATTTATACCTACCCCACCTTTTAGGGTAGTGGACACAATATTTGAGGTCAAGAAGTATACTAGAAAATTGAATTTGGCCATCACTTTTAATAGTTCTGACTCTAATAGTAATGATGCTACTACCTCTAATGATGTTGATAGTGATGTTCACTGTACTAGACTTTATAAAAAGAGTACTTTTATTCCACATAACATCACATGTATTTCAAATTTTGAAAACAAGGTTATTAATGACATTTATAAGTTTCATAAAACTAATTGCACAAAGAAGAAAAATAAGTTTTTTTCTAATCTGACTGATGATGAAGCATCCATTTTGAATGAGTTATGTTCGGACTGTAGCCACAGAATTATGAAACCAGACAAAGGTGGAGGGATTGTCATTTTTGACACCCATATGTATAATTCAGCTATGAATAATATTCTACACTTGTCTGGTAACTACACTGAGGCTTCTATTAATGAAGTGAATATTATGTATCATAGAATAGACATGTTTTTGGAAGAATACATGTTGGAACAGAGGATCACAGAGGACCAATATAAGTATATGGTGGTCAAACATCCACTCTTGGCCACTATTGTAGGAATCCCGAAGGTACATAAGGATCATATTAATCCCCCATTCAGACCAATAATATCTGGTAGTAAATCCAAAACTTTTCCCATAGGTGAAGTAATTGACACGAAGCTAAAATTCATTTATAGTAAGGTCAAACATCTTGTTAAAGATTCATGGGAGTTCTTAAAGAACTTCCCTATAACAATTGATACTAAGAATCTACTTTTTTGTTCTATAGATGTTGTGGACCTGTTTAGTAGCATCCCTATGGAGGAAGGCTTAGAAGCTTTTACTAGAAGTCTAAGCAAACATTCTGGATTTTGCTGGGATGATATTTCTATCCTGGCTGAATTAATGAGCATAGTACTGGAATACAATTATTTCTTTTTTGAGGGGGAAATATTCCGACAAACCAAAGGCGTTGCGATGGGTGCCGCTTGTGCACCCATCTTCGCCAATTTGGTTATGCTTGACTGGGAGGAGAATAATATTTTTAACAACGTCCATTATGCAAACGTGCTTTACTATTCCCGTTACCTTGATGACATCTATATGGTGTGGAATGGTAATAGAAGCACGTTTGACACCTTCATGGAACATGTCAATAGCAGTTGTGACTATTTAAAATTCACTCATACTTGTAACACCATTGGAGTCCCATATTTAGACACCTATATTTCCATCGATGATGAAGGTTTTAAATCATCTGTATATAGAAAAGCCACTTTTTCTAATTCGTACTTGGATTATAATAGCTATCACCCCTATAGACTTAAAAGGAACATCTTTAAAGGCCAATGCATTAGGGCTTTACGAATGACTTCAAGAGATCAGGACACTATTGACGAATTAAAATATGTCACTAGCCTCTTTATTGAGAGGGGCTATGATCAGCACATGTTGAGTGATGTTTGTTCCTATGTTTACCAACTTAGAGGAACCAAATATACCCCACTGTTGGGGTTGAATACCAACTTGGACAGTAATACTACTATCATCCATAAAGTTAGCAGGCCCAATTTTAATAGGGCATTAATTGTTGAACACAACCCATATAGCCAAGAATTGAAAAATATTGTACGTAACAACTGGTACATAATTACATCTACACAGGAGGTTGGAAATATTGTGGGACAGGAACCGTTATTTGTTAGTAAAATGGGTAAGAATCTCAAATACTTCTTTGAACATGTAGGTATTGGTAGACATCTTGAGACTTCCCATACTACTAAATGCGGAACCTGTAACCAATGTGGTTATATATTAGAATGCAATGACGTGCGTCTTAAGAATATATGTAAATCTAGAATATATTTTGTTAAAGGGAATTGCAGAACGACAATGCTAGTTTACATGGCTATTTGCTCAGTGTGCCAATATTTTTATATAGGAAAAACAGAGAGGCAACTGAGGCAGAGGATATACTCCCATTTGTATTCTATTAGGAAGTTGGACACCAAGAATGCCTTATATAGACATATCTTAAATTGTGGTCCTGAACATTCTTTTAAATTCGGTATACTTGAAACCATCAGAAATAACCCTAGGGGTGGTAATTCTAAAAACTATTTGGCCTTTAGAGAATTGTGGTGGCAGATTTTTACAAATGCCACCAATGAACCTGGGCTTAATGATTTTCTTACTATTAAACCCCTACTCATGCTGAACTAACCATTAGTTAAATTCCTAGAGCTTCATATGTGCATGAATATTGATATGTATTTTTTATGGTCATTTTTTATGGTCATTTTACATAGTTTTTCACTATTGGTAAGATAGTTATATACACTTAGATTTTTAGAATTACATTTTAGTTTTGTGTAGTTATTGTTATGTTTTTGAAAAGCTAATATGAACTATGACAGTTTTTACAAAGTGAATCTATGGATTGATGTTATGTATATTGAACTGTACATTAATCAGATTTTATAATAATTACAATATAACTTCCTTTTTAGGAAAGGTTTTTTAGTTAAGATCTTAATTGTTTGTTAATAGGCTAATTAATAAGCCCTGTGGCGTTTTGGCGCCTTTTTTACTATTTAGTGTATGTGTCGTTTTGAATGAATTGTTCTGATGAAACTCACAGTCGAGTGAGTGAAAGCGCTCAACCTTTGGATTTGTGAAATAAATGGTTTTTATTCATCGTGTGCTCCCTGATTAGCTGACTCTGTGAGCAGGCAGTTAGCAGATTGTGTTTTGGCTGCTGTTTTGGTTCGTGTACTTGTTGTGGTACAATCTGCAGTGATTCCCTTTAGAGAGGGAGATAAGTGGTGGGCTGTTTCCAGTGTACAGACAGATAACTACATCTAGCACTCTGAATGTACATAATTTAAAATATTTGTGTTGGCCCTACACATACGCTGGAAATGGTCTGACTCTGAGATTCTTGAGAGGAATAATGATACGATCTTTGAAAATGGATGCCCAAAGAAGGCCCAAGACTGGACAAAATATTCAGACTAATACTTTGCAAAAGTATGCAAGGGTGACCATGTAGCAGCTGCATAGATTTTGATGGGTAGACTGTGGAAGAAAGCCGAGGAGGTAGCCTAAGCCCTTTCAATGTGTGCTCCAGGTATGGAAGGTAGCAGCTTATTGACAGATCAAGACATTTGGAAAGTTCGATTACCTTCTGACATTTTATTACTTTTGCAGAATATTTGGTACCCTTTTCTACATTCCTTTGTTCTTTGCAGACAAAAATGAAACCCGTTTATGCATGTCCAAGCAGTGCAATCCATTTTCTTTGTTGTTAGCATAATTTGGAAAGACAAGTGGATAAACTGATTTAGGTTACACTGTGATGTAACATGGGCATACAGAGACCGTTCTAGGCATAACTCCTTGTGGAACACAACATATGGGAACTTGTACAAATAAATTCAAACAGAGAACAGTCACTGCAAATAGGGTTTTCGGGACAAGAATTTAAGTTTGGAAGAATCAACAGGTTCAAATGGAAATGAGACAAAATTTTCCAGTAGGAAGTTTTAGACCCTTAGAGGAGGGGGTAAATCAAACTGGGTTTGCAGTAGAAGACTCCCTTTAGAAAAACCTTACAAAGCTTATGTGAATCTGAGACGGATGGAATACTATGGAGAAGAGACAAAATTACAGACAAATGGACTTTGATGGAACAGTAACTGGATCCAGAGTGAAACAACTTTGGCAAAAAGGTTAACACTGTAGACACTGGAGCTATAAAGGGCTCCATTTATTGATTGTTTGCCCATAATTACCATTTAATTACATAAATCTTCCTAGCTGAAGGTTTCTGAGTAGCTGAATTACCTGTGGTGGGAGTCTGGTGCCCCTGGCCACCCTCAGATGTAGAGAAACCAAGCAGACAAGTGCCTACATGAAGCTGACCAGAGAAGTGTGACAACTAGCAAGGGTGCTGTAAAAGAAAACAACAGGTTGCTAAAGCAAGGGAAACAAAGTCTGATGGGGCCAGAGTTAAGTTATGAGAAAGTACAGTTGTGTACACTTACCATAAATGTAGATGTTAGTATTCACTGTTGCAGTCATCACCTGTGGGTTATCCCTGCTGTGGTAGCCCTTGGCCAGCCCAAATACCAGAGTCAATGTTTTTGTGCGCCGGCTGTTTTCGCCTGCAGTCTGACATCAGGTCATCAGTATTCTAAAGCAAAGCAGCAGATGTCATTACATCAGTTTTTCTTGCCCTAAACCATCAGAAGCACAAGGGAAAAGAGAGAAGTGGACCTGATGGTTAAGAGCCACCTTGGGAAGTATGTGTTCCCCTAGGGAAGATTTGAAAAGGGGGATGGAGGGAGGGAAACCAAAACTGCAATAGTGAACACACTAACATCTACATTTATGGTATGTGTACACAACTGTACTATGTTATTAGTTATTAGTGTTTCACTGTTGCAGTCATCACCTGTGGGAGGATTTCCAAAGCTGAGGTAAAGGGTGAAAGGATAGACATGGTCCTAGGTATAGGTCAGGAGGCCCTGCAGAACTGCAGAGGCAAACCCTGCCCTAGACTTCGAAAAGAGAGGTGGGATGGTAATGTTTTGTAAAGGTATGGACAGAGGCCCAGGTGGCCACTTCCAATAAATCCCTGGTAGGTACTCCTCTGAGGAAGGCAGTGGAAGTGGAGGTTGCCCTAGTGGAGTGGGTATGGACTTGACCTAGGGGATGGGTTTCCTATGTAGTTTGTAGCAAAAATGGATACAGTGCGACATCCATTTGGAAACAGTTTGTTTGGAGATGGGCTTCCCCTCTGGCCCTGGGGTAAAGCTTACAAGAAGTTGGTCAGTTTTTCTGAATGGTTTAGTGCAGTCCAGATAGTATACGAGTTGTCTGTGCATGTCTAGTGAGTGTAGAATTCTTTTCCCCTTGTTTTGAGGGTTGTGAAAGAAGGTGTATGGTCTGGTTAAGGGTCACATCAGATACCACCTTGGGCATAAAGGTGGGATAAGTCCTCAGGGAGACTCTGTCTGCATGTAAAATTATGAAGGGCTCGACAGCCATGAGAGCTTGAAGTTCTGAGCACCTTCTGGCTGAGGTGACAGCTAGTAGGAAGGCAGTCTTCCAGGAAAACTATTTCAATTCTGTAGAAGCGGCAGGATCGAAAGGGGGCAAGGTTAGTTTCTCTAACACAATTCAGGTCCCACGGTGGAGTAGGAGATCTTCTGGGAGCCCTGATATTAGAAGTCCCTCTGAGGAATTGCTTAAAGGATGAGAAAAGAGGGGTGGGTCTGAGTCATCATGGGCAGAGAGAGGCATGGATTTTAATAGAGGAGGAGGAGAGCCCACTATTGAGCAACTCTGTTAAGTAATCCAGAATGAGAGGGATGGAAGTTTGGGAGGTACTTCCCCCTTCTTGACCGTTTCCAGGAGCAGAATCTTTTCCATTTTCCTGCATAAGATTTTCTTGTGCTGGGCCTTCTGGCCTGTGTGATGATGTCCAGTACCTGTTTGCTTAACAGTGTCTTCTTGTTAGTTTTTAGTGTATGAGCCATGCTGAAAGTTTGAGAGTCTGAAGGCCTGGGTGCAGTACCTTCTCGCTCTCCTGGGTCAAGATGCCTGCCCTTAGAGGAAGCAGCATGGGGGGCTGTAAGGTCAGACTGCGTAGTAAGGGGTACCAATGCTGTCTGGGCCAATCTGGAGTGATGAGGATGGCCTGTGGTCTCTCTTCTCTTACTTTGATCAGAACCTTGGGAAGAAGGGGCAGAGGAGGGCATACGTACACAAAGAGGGCACTCCAGTGGAAGGTTAAGGCATCTACCTTCCATGCTAGGAGGTGATACTCCCTGGTACAAAACTTGTGCAGTTGGTGATTGAAGTGAGAGGCAAAGAGGTCCACCTCTGGGGTCCCCCTCTCCTGGGTGATTTGCAGAAAGATTTCTCTGTGGAGCTGCCATTCATGGGGGTCCAGTAAGTTTCTACTTAGGTGGCCTGCCAGTGTGTTGTTAATCTCTGGTAAGTATTGGGCAATTAGGTGTAGCCCCATGGAGGGTAAGTCACAGACTCATGGCTAACCTGCAGAGGGGGTAAGATTGGGTGCCTCCCTGCTTGTTAATGTACCACAATACGTTGGTGTTGTCTGTTTTTATAAGGACCACCCCTGGCCTGAGATGGGGTTGGAAGGAAGTCAGAGCATTTTGCACTAACATTTCTTTCTGGTTGATGTGCAAGTGAAGTTGCTGGGCATTCCAAAGGCCTTCGGTACACCTGCCTGCTAGGTGAGCACCAAGCTATGTCTGAGGCATCGGTGGTGATTGTCTGGCCAGAAGGGCGGAGGATTAAGGGAAGACCCCTGTTCATGGCACACCCTGCCCACCAGAGAAACTCTTCCCTTATGCAAGGGATCAGTGGGAGAGTGGTCTCTAGGGACACAGTGCTGACACAAAGGCTCTAAGTACCACTGAAGCATTCTCATGCGAAGCCTGGCGAGAGGGATGAGAAGGATGCGAAATGCCATGCATTTTAGGGCTTGCAGAAACTTCCTCGCAGTGAGGTGACTTCTGGAATCCAGCTGGGTGAAGTAGAGAGGCAGGCAACTCTATTTTTCTGGAGATAGGAAAGCCATTTGGGTAGCTGTGTCTAGCACAGCTCCCAGGAAAACAATTTTCATGGTGGGGTTTTGCTTTGATTTTTTTTCTTGTTGAAGGTGAACCCTAGGGAAGCTAGGAGTTTTTTGACAAAGATGATCCTGGAGCAACTTTTCTTTAGTGTTAGCCTGAATGAGGCAGTTGTCCAGGTAAGGGTAAATCTGTATATTTCTCTGTCAGCAAAATGCTATAGCCGGGGCCAAGCATTTGGTGAATACTCTGGGAGCAGTAGATAAGCCAAAGGGCAGTGCAGAGAACTGAAAGTGCCGACTGCCTGCTCTGAAGCGCAGGAATTTTCTGTACACGATTCCCTGATGGGGATGTGGAGGTAGGCATCTTTTTTTTTTAGGTCTAGTGTCACCAGCCAGGCATTTTGTACGAGCATAGGCAGGAACTGCTGCAAGGTTAGCATTTTGAATCTGGTGACCACCAAGGAGGTGTTCAGTTTGGATAGATCCAGGATGGGGCTCCAAGTGACCTCTTTTCTGGGAACAAGAAATTGTCTGGAGTAAAAACCTTTTCCTGGTTGATCTGGAGGGACAGGTTCTACTGCCCCCTGGGATATTGGGGTTTTTACCTGTTTTAATGCTTCTGCCCAGTGGTTTGGGGGGAGGTCTGGGTACCATCTTGGAACTGGAAGTTCGCTGAAGGAGAATCTGTATCCATGAGAAATTATTTTTTAATACCCATTGTTCCTTGGTTATAGAGACTCAATTATCCTTGAAGAGGGTGAGCCTTCCTCCTAGTTTCAGATGAGTAAAAGGGGGAGGAAGAGTCATTGTGAGTGCTTACCACAGAAGCTTGGCTTAGAACTCCCTGCCTTAGAGAGGCAGAAATGGTCCATTGCTTGCTTCTTTGCTGGTCCTGAGATAGGGGCCTGGATGTTCTGTCCCTGCTAGGCTTACTTTGACCCTGTCTGCTGGGTGCAGGGAAGGACCAGTGCTTAGAGGGGAAGGTCCTGCTGAGGCTGAGCGGTTGAACTTGGAAGAAATCTTTTACTGTTTGCACAGATTTTGCTTAGTCTTCCATCTTTTTAAGCACCTCTTCTGCTTTTTCCCTAAACAGGCATTCCTTATCTAGGGGTGCATCAATATGTTTAGACTTGACATGATCAGGGAGAGGTTGTTCCTTCAGCCATACAGGTTTTCTAATAACAGATTCCTGTCACTGCTGCCCTGCTAGAGGCTTCTAGGGCATCATATCCATATTGTAATAAGTGCTTGGCCACTTGACAAGCAGAGTGTAGTAATTCTGCCAGCTCTTTTGAGTTGGCATCGTGAGGAGATGTAGCAATCTTCCGTCTTAATTGTTCCAAAGTGTGTTGTTGATATTTCAACATATGGAACTGATTGAGTTCTCTGATAGCTAAGGTTGCAGAGGTGTATACTTTCTTATCCCATCTGTCCAGAGCTCTGGAGTCTTTGGCAGAAGTAGTCTTAGCTCCCTTGGGTCTCTGTGTAATGACCTCAGGGTCTGCAGCAGGGTTCTTGTACAGGTATTTGTGAGAATCTCGTACTCTGTAGTACCTGCCAGGTTTAGCTGGAACAGGAGGTAGGGCATCAGGGGCTGAACTGTATTCAAGGAAAACATCATCCATTGCTTCTAGAATAGGTGGGATGGCCAGGGGTCTGTGCTGGGGCAGGTCCAGAAACTCTAAGTTGTTTCTTTGACTGTGGGTAGTCCTGAGATTCCCAATGAAAATGTTCCCTGAGGGAGTATAGGGTTTCCCTCGAAGGAGAGGCCCTATGGAGGGGAGGCAGAGGGGATAGATTCCTTTGCATCTGAATCCTCAAACTGTTAACGGCTGCTGTTCCTCTTTTCAAAGGCAGAATAATCAGATTCCTCAGACTATTGGTCTGTCAATTTCTGGAGAAGGCACCCTTTTCCTTTTTGGAGTGGGGGCTCGAGTACCTTGGATAAGGGAGATGAGATCCTCTGCCATTTTAAGCATTTGATCTTGGGGAGGGGAAGCAGTAGCAAGATGGTGGCTAGAAGCAGATTTCTTAGGAGTGTCCTGGCTTCGAGGCTTGAGAGAATCAGTCTCTGAGAAGCGGCAGTCAGAAGAGACGACATTGTTTTTTGTCTAGAATCAGTAGTGCGAACAGCCTCCACGGAAGCCAGTGCCTGCGTCATGGCTCCGGACTAAACCGAGGCAGAGACCACCAAAGGTGCGGAAGACGAAGTGGATTTCTGCAGCATACCGGACTTGGAAAGGGTCTCGGCAGTAGCCTGTGTAGAAAGTGAGTCAGGCATCAGGGGTTGCAAAAGCGCCTCACTGAATTCCTGTGAACTGACGACTTGCTTAGCGGTAGCGTCATCGGAATGCTTAGCCTTGTGAGGCCTGTCTCCATCTTTACTTTTTTTGGAATGTCGGTGGATTATTGGCTGATGGATGCCATATCGGAATTAGAAGATGAAATACGAAAATAATTGTCTACAAAAAGAGCTCTACGGCGAATGGTTCTCGCATTAAAGAGGGCACAGAACTGGCAACGAGGGACGTCATAGTCTGGGCCTAAACAAGTGATGCAGTAAAAATGAAAGTCTTGGCGTGGGATCTGCTTTCCACAGGCGAGACAATTGTTAACATCAGTTAGAACAAGAAAAAAGGGTCCCCAACGGGGTAACTTTAAGCTTTAGAAGTTTTCTTCTGAAATTCGACTTCTGGTAGTGACAGACTCACACTCGTGCAATGCTTCTGCTACAGGCTCCACACCAAGAAAGACTGATGTAATGACGTCGGCTGCCTTGCTTTATAGCACTGATGACCTGACATCAGACTACAGGCAACAGCAGCCGGCGCACAAAAACACTGACTCTGGTATTTGGGCCAGCTGAGGGCTACCACAGCAGGGATATCCCACAGGTTATGACTGCAACAGTGAAACACAAAGTAAATCCACCCTGACTTTTTGCAAAGGTCTCAGAATGAATGTAACTGGAGGGAAAGCATGGAGTAGACCTAGTGGGTCAATCATAGGAGAATGTGCTGCATGGTGTTGGAGAGTGAAGCTAACAGATCACAACAAGACTTCTTCCATTGCAAATTCTTTAGGATTATTGATTTGAGAACTTGTGTGGGGAACAGTACATGTCTGCAATCATACTGGACATCTCTGGGATTTGTGTTATTGTTTTGTGTTATCACAATTAGAAGAAGTGGCTCATTTCCTAAGCCTGCATGGTTTCTCAGCTTAAGGGGTGAATAGTGTTGTGCTCTGTTTGTTGATGCAGCATGCCACTGCCATATTTCCCAAATGGATGGATACTGTGCCTTAGGAAGTAGGTCTTGAAATGCCTGCAATGCTATGGAAATCACTCTTATTTTCAAGATATTTACGTGCAATTGAACTCCAGCATTAACCACATCCCTTGGATGTTAAGAAATCACGATCTGGACAGATTCTCATTTTCTGTGTGGAGGTCTAGAATTGGTCTGAGGTACTGTGCCTTTTTGGGCCTCAAGAAAAATCTTGAGTAAAATCCAGATCCTCTCTGGTCTGGTGGGACCCCTAGATGACTCTTTAACAAAGTTTTGCACCTACATTTGAACCATCCTTCTCCAATGGGGCAATACTATGAGAGCAGTTTTATCGGTAGCTGCAAAAATGATATAGTATAGCCTTTGAATACATTATTCCCAATCCAAATGTCTTGCATGATGGCCAGCCACATAAGTATATATGCTAAGATGTGTCCCCAGACTGCTTCCAGAGTGGGACATCTGCAGCTGTTGAGGGTTCATACTTCCTGGCACCTGGGGAGGTACCATATAACCCTTGCTGGTGCAAATCCACCTTTGTCCTCTTGAAAGGCAGCTTTTAAGAGAGGTTCCCACTAACTCATGAGCCACTGTCAAGTTGCTGCTGTGGCTGCAGAACTTTTGAAACCAGATGTTCTTGGCTCCCTTTTGGTTTATCTGAAATGACCTTTGGGGAGCTGAGAACCTGAGCTCAGCAGCTGTAAGCACTGTGCCTTCTCGCTCATATTGTTTGAGCTAATCTTTTACTTTTTGCCCAAAACATTAGGTTGTGTCATGGGGGCATTCACGTACGAAAGTGTTCCATGACAAACACGTCAAAAACAGCAAGCTCTAATGTCGCCTTAAAATGCCTGATCTGGCCAATTGAGCTGCTCCACCTACTGCACTGTATAGGATACACATGGACGGCAATGTAATATAATTTTTAGTAACCACCTGGGTCTCCGACGGTTTACAGTGGTCTTCAGTAGGCAACTGGATCAAGTTTTTAGGGTTTTACCTTCTAGATCTCTGAAAACTACCCATAAGCACCCAATAAGTCATTTAACTTTATTAAAATCAAAGTATCCCAACTCCTAATCTTTTTTCCTGTTTTTTCTCCAGTCTCTAGTTTTGCCCTTTTATCACTTTGTTTTGAAGATTATTCTTCAAAGGTTTAGTGAAGGGCAGTTTGTTGCAGCAATCCATCCATGTCCTTTCAGTGAAATTCCTACCTATTAAAATCAGTCCAAGTTCAGATAACAGACGCCAAGACATGTCACAAGTCTGTGCAGGTCTTGGTTCGGCATCCTGTGGCAGCACTTAGGTAAACCAGAGGCCTTGTCTCTCAACATTTTATCAGTAAAATGGATAAGAAAATTTAGCCATTTCCACTGTTTTCTACTAGTCACAGTTTGTAAAAAGTACTAGCAGAAAGGAACAAAATTAGCTAGAAATTTTGTAAACCTAATATGACGAAAAAAGCAAAAAGGAAAAAAAAAAAGCAGCGTAAATGTTCTCTGGTATAAGAGTTCAGAAAGCAATACAGAAAAGGTAGTAATTAATGCCTAACAAATGTGGCTATATGAAAACATATTAAACACTTACCTGGAACAAAAAACTGAAAAAAGCTACAATCTCTCGAGCTAGGTAGTACATTGAAGTGTTGATGGCAGGAACAAGATCTGGAAATGGATTATGGGCAAGGGGAATAGCTCAAATTAATGAAAGATCTTCGTGCTATGCAATGGGTACCTTTGGTGACCAGTCCATCTGTTTCTAATGTATGGTACACCAGTTGAAAAGTACAGTTGTGTATACTTACCATAAATGTAGATGTTCAAGTGTAGTCACTGTTGCAGTCATTACATTTGGGTTATCTGCTTGCAGGTAGCCCTCAGTCGGCCTGATTATCAAAGTCTTGGGTCCTGCATCAGTTGCTGTCTCTTCTTCCATGACGTCAGGTAGTCAGGGGTATAAAGCATGCAGCCGATGCCATTACATCAGTTTTTCTTGACCCCGATGTCAGGTGCCCCCATAGTGGGAAGCAACTGTATACAAGGTTACACCTCCAACAAAAAGCTAATACACCAGAAAGCTTAAATACAGTAAACAAGAAGAGAGGTATAGACAATAGAAGTCAGGGGGCTGGAGGGAAGGTAACCAGGACTGCAACAGTGAATACACTAGCATCTACATTTATGGTAAGTGTACACAACTGTACTTATGTTCGTGTTTCACTGTTGCGGTCATTACATTTGGGTAGATTCCCAAAACTAAGGAAGGGAGGAGGCAATTAGAGAGCATTCAGGCCAGCTATTAGGCCCTGCAAGACTGCAGTGGCAAAACCAGCTCTGGATTTAGAAAAAAAATAGGCAAGTGGTAATGCTTGGTGAGGGAATGAACAGAACTCCAGGTAGCAGCTTCTAAGATGTCCCTGGGAGGAACACCTCTGAGAAAGGCTGTTGAAGTAGATGCAGCCCTGGTAATGCTTGGTGAGGGAATGAACAGAACTCCAGGTAGCAGCTTCTAAGATGTCCCTGGGAGGAACACTTCTGAGAAAGGTTGTTGAAGTAGATGCACCCCTGGTTTTAATGTGATCTTATCCCTTGTGGGTAGATTTTCCATAGTGCTTATAGCAGAAATTAATGCAATGGCCTATCCACTTAGAAATGGTTTGCTTTGAAATGGCCTTCCCCTCTGCCCCTGCAGCAAAGGCAACTAGCAGCTGTTCAGTTTTCCTGAGAGGCTTAGTCCTGTCCAAATAAAACCTAAGTTGTCTGTGCATGTCCAAAGAGTGCAGTATACATTCTCCTTTGTTCTGTGGATTAGAAAAGAAGGCTGGCAAATGAATGGACTGATTAAGGGCCACACTGGATACCACCTTGGGCATAAAGGAAGTATTGGTCCTGAGGGACACCCTGTCTGCATGGAAGATTATGAAGGACTCCACTGCCATGAAGGCCTGTAAATCACACACTCTTCTTGCTGAAGTGATGGCTAGAAGGAAGGCTATTTTCCAAGAAAGGAATTTCAACTCAGCAGTTGCAGATGGCTCAAAAAGAGGTAGAGTGAGCTTTTACAATACAAAGTTTTAAGGTCCCAGGCTGGAGTAGGGGCGCTCCTGGGTGGTCTTAAATGTTTGGCCCCTCTGAGGAATTGCTTCAGCAGGGGGTGAGAGAAGAGGGGTAGCTCTGTATTATAATGTGCTGAAATGGCTGAGGCATGAATTTTAATAAAAGAAAAGGAAAGGCCCTTGTGAAGCATCTCTGTTAAGTATTAAAGAATATGCACTAAGCTGGGCACTGTTGTGCCCATCCCGAGTTTGGCTTAAGGAACAGTATCTTTTCCACTTTTCAGAATAGGATTTTCTAGTACTAGGCCTCCTTGCCTCCAGAATGACATCCAGCACTTGCTTACTGAGGGATGGTATTGGAGAGCTCAGGTAATTAGCCAGGCTGCAAGGTGCAGGGTTTGAAGCTGGGGGTGCAAAATCAGGCCCTCTTGCTGGGACAGCAGGGAAGGCATCTGAGGCAGGTGCCATGGTTCCAGCAGTGACACACTGCACAAGAGGGGGTACCAGTGTTGGCGTGGCCAGTCTGGTGCAATGAGTATTGTCCTTGGTTTGCCCTGTTTGATCTTTAGTAGAACTTTCGGGAGGAGAGAGGGGGGAAAGGCATAAACTGAGAGGCTTTCCCAGGTGAAGGACAGGGCATCCACTTTCAAGCTTTTCTGTGGGGAGTCCTTGTGCAGAATTTGTCCAATTGGTAGTTCTGAGGGGAGGCAAACAGGTCCATCTCTGGGCTCCCCCATTTGTTTCTCAACATGTTTAATATGTTTGGTTCCAGTTTCCACTCGTGTGGGTCCATGAGATTTCTGCTTAGGTTGTCTGCAAGTGAATTTAGCTTGCCTGGCAGGAATTGAGCATGTAGGTGCACTTGGTAGCTCAAGGCTGTGTTCCACAGAGCCATGGCTAGTCTGCAGAGAGGGTATTTGTGGGTTTCCCCCTGCTTGTTTATGTACCACATGACAATGCTGTTGTCTGTCTTTACCAATAATTGTCCTGGAAGAATGTGGTCCTTGAAGGCTGTCAGAGAATTCTGTACAGCTAACATTTCTTTTTGATTGATATGCAGGTGCATTTGACTCTGGTTCCATTTGCCCTGAATGCACTGCCCTGCCAAGTGAGCCCCCCATGCATAGCCTGATGCGTCTGTTAGGGTTTGGGCGGCAGGGGGTAGAGTCAATGGGATCCCCTTGTTGTGGTAGCAGGCCTCTGCCCAAGAAAGGAACAATGTCTTTATAGAAGGAATGATAGGAATCATTAATTCCAGGTCCTGATAATGTTGACACCATAGGCTTTTTAGATACCACTGTAGTTTCCTCATATGCAGTCTTGCATATGGAATTAGTAGGACGCAAGAGGCCATGAACCCCAGGGCTTGCAGTATTTTCCTTGCAGATAGCTGGGTCTTTGTGGCCAGTAGTTTGAAGTAGGCTGTCAAATAAGCTTGTTTCTCTGGCATGAGGCAGGCCATCTGGGAAGTTGTGTTCAACCTTGCTCCCAGGAATACAACTTGTTGGCAGGGTACTAGATGAGATTTATTTTCATTTATGGTGTACCCCAGTGAGGTTAGCAGTTTCTTTACAAATGCCAGATGATTTCTGCCTGAATTAGACAATCCTCCAGGTATGGGTATATTTGAAAATTAATAAGAAAAACAAAAAATTACCGAAGCTAACACAGCTTGTCTCTCTCTTAAGCGTTTTTTAAAAGCTAGACCTCTCAAACACCAAGTATAGGATTGCTTTCTGTACAAATTTTTTATATATATTTATCTTTTTTATATGTTTCATTTGCCTGCTTTCTTGTTGTGTCATTTTTCTCTTAGATAATTGATGCTTTTATCACTGCTTTAATTGACTAATTAACTTATGGTATTTAACTACATTTGTTATTAGTTTAGGACAGTCTGATTAAGCGGTGAGAGCACACCGTGAAAGCGCTTACTCTCTTTTGTGTGCATTAAAGTTTATTGTTTTACCTTCAGCTGTGTTAACTTCGGTACTTTTTTGTTTTTCTTAGTAGTTACTTGTTACTGTACCAATCTATTTTTATTCTCAGAATACGTTTTACACATTTGAATATTTCTTTGCCTGCAGAATGCAGTGACTGCAGCAAGGCATTTTGTGAATACCTTGGGCGCAGAAGATGAGCCAAAGGGCAGTGCAGAGAACTGATATTGCATGTAGCCTGCTCTGACGCGTAGGTATTTTCTGCAAGATTCCCTTATTGGGATGAGCAGGTAAGCTTCCTTAAGTCCAATGTTGCCAACCAGGCATTTTTGCCTAGCATGAGCAGCAGCTGATGAAGAATTAACATTTTGAATTTTGGGATTACCAAAAAGGTGTTTAGGATACACAAGTCCAAGATAGGATGCCAGGAGCTGTCTTTTCTGGATACCAGAAAATGTCTAGAGTAAAAACCTTGTCCCCATTCCTCTGCTGGGACAGGTTGAATAGCCCTGATACTTACAAGAGAGAGAACCTGCTGTTGAGCCTCTGCCCACTGATTTGGGGGTAGGTCTGGACAAACGTTTGGGGTTGGGTAAGGTGTGGAAGTGGAATCTGTATCCTTGGGCAACTATATTTAAAACCCATTTGTCTTGGGTAATGAGTTCCCAGTTTTTTGCATGCAGGGCGATCTTTCCCCCTAAAGGAGCAATCAGTTGAGCAGGGCTTGGAAGGTTTAAGGTTAAGTTATTGTGACAGTTTACAGTAGGGGGGTGTTGTACTACTTCCAGCTTTGGAAGTGGGAGCCCCCCACTGTTTAGGCCTGTGAGTACCTTGAGACTGTAGCCTAGGTGGTCTGCTGTTCCTGGGTTTGGATTGAGAAGGCCTGGAAGAGACAGGAAAGGACCAATTCTTAGAAGGCCAATGCCTACTAAATCTGGGAGGCTGTACTTGCAGGAAATCTTTAACAGTTTGCATAGATTTAGCTTTTTCCTCCATCTTTTTAAGTACTACCTCTGCTTTGTTGCCAAACAGGCGGTTTTGGTTTAAGGGAGCATCCAGTAATTTAGCTTTAACATGATCTAGCAAAGTTTGCTCCTTAAGCTAAGCATGCCTTCTAAGAACAGACCCAGTGACAGCAGCCCTACAAGATGCCTCTAAGGAGTCAAAAATCACATTGCAAAGTATGTTTACCAACTTGTTCAGCAGAATGCATTAAATCCTGTAATTCTTTATTTTCAGCACAGTCAGGAATCAACATAATTTTCTGTTTAAGTAATCCAATAATATGCTGCGGATACTTTAACATATGAAACTGGCAGTTTAAGGCCCTAATGGCCAAAGTAGCAGAAGTATATACCTTCTTACCCAATCTGTGCAGCACCCTGGAATCTCTATCAGAGGGGGTAGGGTTTTTGGTAGTAGTAGCCTTAATGCCTTTGGGTCCCTGCGAAATGGTCTCTGGGTCCGCAGTAGGATTCTTAAACAGGAACTTGTAAGAGTCAGGTACGCTGCAATACCTGTCAGGCTTCCTGGGAGCCAGAGGTAAAGTGTCTGGGGCCAGGCTAGATTCCAAGAAGGCATCATCTACAATGTCCAGTACAGGAGGAATAGCTAAAGGCCTGTGTTGAGGTAGGAGTAAGAATTCCCTAAGCCTCTTTTTGGAGTCATAGTAATCCTGGCTTTCCCAACGGAAATGCTCCCTAAGGATGTGCAGAGTTTCACCAAAAGAGAAATCTTCTGGAGGGGAAGCAGAAGGAATGGAGTCCTCTGAATCAGAATCCTCATGGGTAGATAAGGGCAAATCCTGGTCATCAGAAGAAACAGAAATTTCAGAATCCTGATCAGAAGAATCAGAAGGAAAAATCAGTTCTAGGTCTCTTAGAAGGAGAAGGCTGGCTTCCCCTAATTACGAGTAATAAGGTCTTCAGCCATTCTTATTTGTTTTTTAGGCATACAGGCCTGACCATGCTGTTTGGATGCCAGTTTTCTAAGCATGGATCGAGTTTTAGGCCTTGAAGAAGAAGTTGGCATCGGTTTGATATGCAAGTCAGTAGGCCTGAATACACCCTTGGAAGCCGGTGCCTGCACAGCGGCTCCGGACCCATCAAATGGTAGAGACATCCAGAGGTTCCATCGTCGAAGAAGCATCTTGCGGCATACCGGACTCCGAATGGGTCTCAGTAGAGGCCTGCGAATCTGAAGTAGTGGGCATCAGGGGCTGCGAAAGCACCTCACTGAGTACCAGCGAACTGGCGACTAGCTAAACGGAAGCGTCGTCGGCAGCTTTGGACATCTGCGGTCTGTCTCCGTCTTTATCTTTACGTTTTTTCAGAATGTCGGTAGTTGGATGGCTTACCGAAGCCATTTCTGGATAATTAACCCGAGTACTGAAATCATTTGCAAAAATGAACAGATGACGAATAGTTCGAAGATTGAATCAGGCACAAAACCGACAGCGAGGGACATCGTGGTATGGGCCTAAGCAAGGAATGCAGTACGAATGAAAATCTTTATCAAGTATTTGCTTTCCATAAATACAATTGTTAATTTTTACTGACATCGGTTTAGAGCAAGAAAAAGGATCCCCAATGGGGTACTTAGCTTTTTTGAAGACTTTGGTTCTGAAACTCGAAAACGAAAATTTCAGAAGTCGGCCGACCGGCACTTGCGAACTGCTTCTGCTTCGGGCATCGCATGGCAAGAAAGACTGATGTAATGGCATCGGCCGCATGCTTTATACCCCTGACTACCTGATGTCATGGAAAAAGAGACAGCAACCGATGTAGGACCGAAGACTTGATTATCAGGCCAGCTGAGGGCTACCTGCAAGCAGATAACC
The DNA here is from genome assembly GCF_019279795.1 of Protopterus annectens. Classification (NCBI taxonomy): domain Eukaryota; kingdom Metazoa; phylum Chordata; order Ceratodontiformes; family Protopteridae; genus Protopterus; species Protopterus annectens. Next base: position 1,408,906,273 of record NC_056733.1, read on the forward strand.
CAAATGCAATGACTGCAACAGGGAAACACGAAGAACATCATCACCATAAAGTGTTGTTCTGAACCCAAATGATGTTGGGCTCTTTGCAAGCTCACGAGATACTCAAGAATATGAGTACCTGTAGACTTAACTGAAGTGTTTTAGAATGGACTAGTTCAAGCACACCTGTGCTCAGGATAAATTTGCTGAAGTTGCTCAATCCATAAGGAAGAACTAAAAATATCGTTCCACTGTAATGTAAAGTGCCTTTCTGGTTTACACAGGCCTTATGGGATCTCTTGGGGGATGGCTCTGAGGATTCTGGCTTATGAACAGAGATTTGCTTGTAGCAGAAAAATTGCAGAAAGCTCCTGGGTGATGTTGAGGGTGACCTGGCCATGCTATAAGCATGTCCACTAAATGATGAATACATAGTACAGTTGCGTACACTTACCATAAATGTACATGTTCAAGTGTATTCAATGTTGCAGTCATCACCTGTGGGTTATCCCTGCTGTGGTAGCTCTCGGCCGGCAATGTCTTTCTGTGTCGGCTGCAGTTGCCTGTAGTCTGACGTCAGGTCGTCAATGTTATAAAGCAAGGTAGCTGATATCATTACGTAAGTTTTTCTTGCCCTAACCCATCAGAAGCACAAGGAAATAAGTAAAGTGGTCCCGGTGGCTAAAAGCCACCATGGGAAGCTTATGTCCCCCTAGGGGAAGAGGATATAAGGGGGAATGGAGGGAAGGGAAACCAGGACTGCAACAGTGAATACACTAACATCTACATTTATGGTAAGTGTACACAACTGTACTATGTTCTTCGTATTTCACTGTTGCAGTCATTACCTGTGGGAGGATTCCCAAAGCTGAGGAAAGGGGTGGAAGGATAGGTTAGAGCCCTAGGCATGGATCAGCAAGCCCTGCCCTACACTTAGAAAAAAGAGGTAGGTGGTCATGTTTTGTAAAGGTATGGACAGAGGCCCAAGTGGCAGCTTCCAATATGTCCCTCTCTGGTGGGGACTCCTCTGAGGAAGGCTATGGAAGTGAAGGCTGCCCTAGTGGGAATGGGTATGAATAGATTTGGGAGGGGATTCCCATGTAGTCTGTAGCAGAAATCCATTTGGAAATGGTTTACTTGGAAACAGGCTACCCCTCTGCCCCTGGGGCAAAGCTGACAAGCAGCTGGTCTGTTTTTTGGAAGGGTTTAGTACAGTCCGGACAGTATCTGAGCTGTCTGTGCATGTCTAGCGAGTGCAGGATTCTTTCCCCCTTGTTTTGAGGGTTAGGAAAAAGGTGGGTAGGTGTATGGCCTGGGTGAGGGTCACATCAGATAACACCTTGGGCATAAAGAAGGGGTTAGCCCTCAGGGAGACCCTGTCTGCATGGAAAATGATGAAGGGTTCAACAGCCGTGAGTGCCTGAAATTCTGAAACCCTTCTGGCTGAGGTGATATCTAGTAGGAAGGCAGTCTTCCAGCAGAGGTATTTAAATTCTGTTGAAGCAGCAGGTTCGAAAGGAGGTAAGGTTAGTTTTTCTGAAACACAATTCAGGTCCCTGGCTGGCGTGGGAGGCCTTCTGGGAGGTGTGATATTAGAAGACCCTCAGAGGAATTGTTTAATTAAAGGATGAGAGAAGAAAGGTAGGTCTGAATCGTAATGGGCTGAAATGGCAGAGGCATGGATTTTATTACAAGAGGAGAGGCCACTTTTGAGCAACTCAGCTAGGTAATCCAAGATGAGAGATGGAAGATGTGAGGTACTGGCCCCCTCTGGACTGGCTCCAGGAGCAGAATCTTTTCCATTTCCCTGCATAAGAGTTTCTGGTGCTGGGCCTTCTGGCCTCTGTGATAACGTCTAGGACCTGTGTGCTTAACAGGGACTCTGTCAGCTTTTAAGGTATGAGCCATGCTGAAAGATTGAGAGTCTGCAAGTCTGGGTGCAGCATCTCCCCCCTCACCTGGTCAAGAGGTCTAAGATCAGGGAAAGCTGCTTGGGGGGGCTGTAAGGTCATGCTGCGCAGTACCAATGCTGCCTGGACCAATCTGGAGCAATGAGGATGGAATTTGATCTCTCCTCCCTTATTTTGATCAGTATATTGGGAATTAGAGGCAGAGGAGGGAACAAGTCCAGGGGAAGGTTCAAGACATTCATCTTCCACACTAGAAATGATACTCCCTGGTACAGAATCTTTACAGCTGGTGGTTGTGGTGTGAAGCAGAGAGATCCATCTCCGGAGTCCCCCACTCCTGAGTGATTTGCAGAAAAATTTCCCTGTGCAGCTGCCATTCGTGGGGGTCCAGTAAGTTTCTGCTTAGGTGGTCTGCCAGGGTGTTGACCCCTGGTAGGTATTGCGCAATTAGGTGTAGACCCATGGAGGCAGCTGTTATAGCCAGCAGTTCATGGCTAGCCTGCACAGAGGGCAAGATTGGGTCCCACCCCTGTTTGTTGATATACCACATTACTGCAGTGTTGTCTGTTTTTATAAGGAGGGCCCCTGGCCTGAGATGGGGTTTGAAGGATGTCAGAGCCTTTTGTACTGCCATCATTTCTTTCCGATTGCTGTGTAAGTGAAGGTACTAGGCATCCCAAAGACCTCGGGTGCACCTGCCTGCTAGGTGAACACTCCAAGCAATGTCTGAGATGTTGGTGGTGATGGTCTGGTCGGTAGGGCAGAGGATGAAGGGAAGACCCTTGTTCTTGGCACAGGCCTCTGCCCACCAGAGAAACCCGGCCTTTACACATGGGAGCAGAGGGAGAGAGGTCTCTACAGACAGTTCTGGCACCAAAGGTTCTTTAGGTACCACTAAAGTTTTCTCATATGAAGCCTGGCCAGAGGAATTAGAAGGATGCAACATGCCATGTATCCCAGGGCTTGCAGGGACTTCCTCGCGGTGAGGTGACTTCTGGAAGCCAGCTGGTTAAAGTAGAGAAGGAGGAAGCTCTGCTTTTCTGGGGATAGGAAGGCCATTTGGGATGCTGTATCTAGCAGAGCTCCCAAGAAAATGATCTTCCTTGTGGGAGTTTGCTTTGACTTCTTCTCGTTGATGGTGAACCCTAGGGAAGTTAGGAGGGATTTGACAAAGAGAAGGTCCTGGAGCAGCTTTTCTTTGCACTCTGCCTGAATAAGGCAGTCATCCAGGTAAGGGTAAATCTGAATATTTCTTTGTCTGCAAAATGCTATGGCTAGGGCTAAGCATTTGGTGGATACTCTGGGTGCAGTAGATAAGCCAAAGGGCAGCGCAAAGAACTGAAAGTGTTGTGATCCTGCTCTGAAGCACAGGAATTTCCTGCAGGATTCCCTTTATGGGGATGTGAAGGTAGGCATCTTTTAGGTCTAAGGTCATTAGGCCAGGCATTTCTGTTAGCATATGCAGCTGCTGCAGCAAAGTGAGCATTTCAAATCTGGGGACCACCAAGGAGGTGTTCAGAATGGATAGATCAGGGAAGGGTCGCCAAGTGCCCTCTTTTCTGGGAACAAGGAATAGTCTGGAATAAAACCTTTGCCTGCTTGATCTAGGGGGACAGGTTCTACTGCCCTCTGGAATATGAGAGTTTGAACCGGTTTCAATGCCTCTGCCCACTGACATGGAGGCAAGTCTGGGTACCCTCTTGGAATTTGGAGTTCGCTGAATTTGTATCCTTGAAACCCATTGGTCCTTTGTTACAGAAAGCCAATTTTCTCTGAAGAGGGAGAGCCCTCCTCCTAGTTTTTGGTGAGTGAAGGGAGGGCAGAGTGGGGAGGGGGAAGTCATTGTGAATTTTTGCCATAGAAGGGTGGCTTAGAACTCCATGCCTTTGGGGTGGAAGTGGTCCACTGCTTGCTTCTCTGCTGGTTCTGGGATAGTGACCTGGATGATCTGTCCGTGCGGGATTTACTTTGGCCCTGTCTGCTATGTGCAGGGAAGGACCAGTGCTTAGATGGAAAGTTTCTACTGAACCTGGGAGGTTGAACCTGAAAGAAATCTTTTCCTGCTTGCATAGATTTTGCTTGGTCTTCCATCTTTTTAAGCACCTCCTCTGCTTTTCTTCCAAGCAAGTGTTCCTTATCCAGGGGTGCATCAATAAGTTTAGACTTGACATGATCAGGGAGAGGTTGTTCCTTCACCCATGCATGCCTCTTAATGACAGATCCTGTCACTGCTGCCCTGCTAGAGGCTTCTAGGGCATCATATCCACAGTTTAATGAGTGTCTGGCCACTTGGCAAGCAAAGTGCAGTAAATCTGCTCACTCTTTTGAATTGGCACAGTCAGGAAAGGTAGAAATCTTTTGTTTTAATATTTCCAAAGTGTGTTGCTGACATTTCAACATATGGAACTGACAATTGAGTGCTCTGATAGCTAAGGTGGCAGAAGTGTATACTTTTTTACCCCATCTGTCCAGAGCTCTGGAGTCCTTGTCAGAAGGAATAGGATTCTTGGCAGAACTAGTCTTAGCTCCTTTAGGTCCCTGTGGCATGACCTCTGGGTATTTGTGAGACTTCGGTACTCAAACACCTGTCAGCTTTACTGGCAGTAGGTGGGAGGGCCTCAGGAGCTAAGCTGGATTCATGGAAAACATCATCCACCACTTCTAAAATAGGGGGGGGGGTGGCCAGGGGTCTGTGCTGGGGGGCAGGTCCAGAAAAGTACAGTTGTGTACACTTACCATAAATGTAGATGTTAGAGTGTATTCACTGTTGCAGTCATCACACTTGGGTTATCTGCCTGCAGGTAGCCCTCAGTCGGCCCGAATACCAGAGTCTTAAGATTTCTGTGTCAGATGCTGTCACTTCTTCCATGACGTCAGGTTGTCAGGGGTATAAAACAGGCAGCAGACACCATTACATCAGTTTTTCCTGCCCCAAATGTCAGGAGCCCCCAAACAGGAAGCTAGTATATGGTGGGGAACACCACCAGTAAAAATTAAATAGCAAAGCCATTAGGAATGGCCATAGAGAGGAGAGGTAGAAAGATATAGAAAGCCAGGGGGCTGGAGGGAGGAAAACCAGGACTGCAACAGTGAATACACTCTAACATCTACATTTATGGTAAGTGTACACAACTGTACTATGTTCTTCGTGTTTCACTGTTGCAGTCATCACACTTGGGTTGATACCCAAAGCTGTGGAAGGGTGGAGCTTGGTGGTAATGCTTGGTGAATGTGTGTACAGAACTCCAGGTTGCAGCTTCCAGTATGTCCCTGGTAGAGACTCCCCTGAGAAATGCTGTAGAGGTGGAAGTAGCTCTAGTGGAATGTGGTCTGATCCCCTGTGGGGTAGGTTTTCCATGGTGCTTGTAGCAGAAATGGATGCAGTGTGCTATCCATTTGGAAATAGTTTGCTTTGAAATGGCCTTACCCTCTTGCCCCTGTAGCAAAGCTGACTAGCAGCTGGTCAGATTTTCTGAAAGGTTTGGTCCCATCAAGGTAGAACCTGAGCTGTCTGTGCATGTCCAAGGAGTGCAGGATCCTCTCCCCTTTATTCTGAGGGTTAGGGAAGAAGGTTGGCAAATGGATGGATTGGTTTAGAGCCACACTGGACACCACCTTAGGCATAAAGGATGGGTTAGTCTTGAGGGAAACCCTGTCAGCATGGAAACTAATGAAGGGTTCCACAGCCATTAGTGCCTGTAACGCAGACACTCTTCTTGCGGAAGTTAGGCTAAAAGCAAGGCTGTTTTCCAAGAGAGGAATTTTAACTCTGCTGAAGCTGCAGGTTCAAAAGGGGTAAGTGTGAGCTTTTTCAGTACAAAGTCAATGTCACAGGCAGGGGTGGGTGCTCTCCTAGGGGGCCTTAAGTTGTTAGCCACTCTAAGGAACTGTTTGATGAGAGGGTGAGAAAATAGAGGTGGCTCAGTATTATAATGAGCCGAGATGGCAGAGGCATGAATCTTAATGGAGGAGAAGGATATGCCTCTGTGGAGTAGCTCTGCTAAGTAATCCAGGATTAGAAGTAAGGAGGGCACTGCTGTGTCCTCCCTTGAGACTGATTCCAAGAACAATATCTTTTCCACTTTTCAGCATAGGATTTTCTAGTACTAGGCCTTCTGGCTTCAAGAAACATCCAGCACCTGTTTGCTGAGGGTTGCTGGTGGTGTATTCAAGGGATAAGACAGGCTGCAAGGTTTAGGAATTGCAATTGTGGATGCAAAATCTGTCCCTCCTGCTGAGACATCAGGGTAGGAGTCTGGTGAAGGTGCCAGGATGGCACTGTTGTCAGACTGGGCAAGAGTGGGTACCAGTGTTGGCGGGGCCAGTCTGGGGCAATAAAAATTGCCCTTGATCTGTCCTGTTTTATCTTGAGTAGTACTTTTGAGAGGAGGGACAGAGGGGGAAAGGCATAATTGAGAGGTTTTCCCCACAAAGTATAGGGCATCCACCTTCCGGGCCCTGCTGTGAGGGCTCCTGGTGCAGAATTTGCTCAACTTGTGGTTCTCAGGGGAGGCAAATAGGTCTACCTCTGGTGTCCCCCACCTCTGGATCAGAAGGTTGAAGGTGTTTGGCTCCAATTTCCACTCATGTGGGTCTAGGAGATTTCTGCTTAAGTCGTCTCCCAGTGAATTTTGTTTGCCTGGCAGGAATTGAGCTTGTAGATGGACTTGGTTGCTCAAGGCTGTGTTCCCACAGGGCAATGGCTTACCTGCAGAGTGGGTAAGAATGGGTCCACCCCCCTGCTTGTTTATGTACCACATAACTGTGGTGTTGTCTGTTTTTATAAGCAGTTGTCCTTGGAAGGATTAGGTATTTGAAGGCTGTCGAAGCATTCTGTACAGCTAGCATCTCTTTTTGATTGCTGTGCAGGAGAATCTGGGCTGGGCTCCAGTGGCCCTGAATGCATGTCTGTCATGTGAGCTCCCCATGCATAGTCTGATGCATCTGTTGTCAGGGTTTGGGCGGCAAGGGGTTGAGTGAAAAGCAGTCCCTTGTGGTTGCATGCTCCTGACCACCAAAGGAGCTCTGCCCTTAGACAAGGTATGACTGGATTGACTGTTTCCAGGTCCTGAGAATGCTGGCACCAAAGACTTATGTACCACTGAAGTTTCCTCATATGCGGTCTTGCATATGGAATTTGCAGAATACATGAGGCCATGAACCCTAGGGCTTGCGCAGTATTTTTCTTGCAGCTAGCTGGGTTCTGGTGGCCATTTGTGTTGACGTAGTGTCAGAAAGACCTGTTTTTCTGAAGTGAGAAAAGCCATCTGGGAAGTTGTGTCCAAGCTTGCTCCCAGGAATACAATCTTTTGACTGGGCACCAGTTGTGATTTCTTTTCGTTAATGGTGTATCCCAATGAAGTGAGAAGGCTTTTTACAAATGCCAGGTGCTGAAGTAGAAATTCCTGACTATCCGCCCGAATCAGGCAGTCGTCAAAATATGGGAAAATTTGGATATTTCTCTGCCTGCAATATGCAATGGCTGGAGCCAGGCACTTTGTGAAAACTCTGGGCGCAGTAGATAAGCCTAAGGGAAGTGCAGAGAACTGATAGTGCATAGACCCTGCCCTGAAGTGTAGATATTTTCTGCATGACTCCCTTATGGGGATGTACAGATCAGCTTCTTTTAAGTCTAGAGTGACTAACCAGGTGTCCTTTGGTAGCATAGGGAGAAGCTGTTGCAGGGTAAGCATCTTGAATTTTAGGATCACCAGAAAGGTGTTCAGAGTGGATAGATCCAGGATTGGATACCAAGAGCCGTCTTTTCTGGACACCAGGAAAAGTCTGGAGTAGAAACCCTGCCCTCTTTGTTCTACTGGAACAGGTTGAATAGCACGGATATTGAGCAGGAAAAGTACTTGCCTTTGAGCCTCTGCCCGCTGGTTTGGAGGAAGGTCTGGAAACCCACTTGGGGTTGGCAGTGTACGGAAGTAGAATCTGTACCCCTGGAATACAATGTTTAGGACCCATCTGCCCTGAGTAATAGACATCCAGTTTTTTTGCATGAAGGGCAAGTTTTCCTCCTAGGGGCGCAAGTAAATGGGCAGGGCTGGGAAGGATAATTGAAAAGTCAGTGAACATTTTCCATAAGGGGCGGCTTACCACTCCCTGTTTTTGAGGTGGGGGCACTCCATTGTTTAGATCTCTGCATACCCTGAGATCGTAGTCTGGGTGGCCTGTTTCCCCTGGGCTTGGTCTGAGAAGGCCTGGAAGGGGATGGAAAGGACCAGTTTTTTGAAGGCCAATGCCTACTGAATCTAGGTGGTTGCACTTGTAAGAATTCTTTAACAGTTTGCATAGATTTAACTTTTTCTTCCATCTTTTTAAGAACCTCTTCTGCTTTGCTGCCAAATAAACAGTCCTTATTTAAAGGTGTGTCTAGTAATCTGGATTTGACAAGATCTGGCAAGGTTTGTTCCTTCAGCAAAGCATGCCTTCTCAGTAAAGACCCAGTGACTGCAGCCCTGCAAGATGCTTCTAGGGCATCAAAGCCACACTGCAAAGTATGCTTACTAACTTGGTTTGCAGAATGCATTAGCTCTTGTAAATCTTTATTTTCTGCACAATCTGGGAGTAACACCATTTTTTGTTTTATTAGTTCCATAATACGCTGCTGGTACTTCAACATGTGAAACTGGCAATTCAATGCCCTTATGGCAAAAGTTGCAGAGGTATATACCTTCTTACCCCATCTGTCTAAAGCTCTGGAATCCCTGGGGAAGGATTTTTGGCTGTAGTAGCCTTAATACCTTTAATTCCCTCGGAAATATTCTTTGGATCCGCAGTAGGATTCTTGGAGAAATTTAAGGGAATCAGGTACTCTGTAGTACCAGTCAGGTTTCCTGGGGACGGGGGTAAAGTATCTGGAGTACGACTGGATTCCATAAAAACATCATCTACAACATCCAAGACAGGGGGTATAGCTAGAGGCCTGTGCTGAGGCAACTAAAAATTCTGATTCTCTTTTTGGACTGAGGGTAGTCCTGGCATTCCCAGCCAATAATGCTCTCTTAAAGTATGCAAGGTTTCACCAAAAGAAAAATCCTCTGGAGGGGAGGCAGAGAGAATGGATTCCTCTGCATCTGAATCCTCATAGGTTGATAAAGGCATGTCCTGATAATCAGAAGGGTCAGAGTCATTGGACTCCTGGTCTGTAGAATCAGAATGAAACTCAATTCTTTGTCTCTCAGCAGGGGAAGGCTGGCTTCCCTAATTAGGGTAATAAGGTCTTCAGACATTCTAAGCATTTGTTTTTGTGGCATGGGGGCTTGAGCATGCACTTTGGTCATCGGTTTTCTAGGTGTAGTGTGTACTCTTGGCCTCAGAAACTCGGTAGTTTTAGCTAAAAACAAAGTTGTCAGTTTAATTCGAACATCGGTAGGTCAGAATACACCCTCAGAAGCCGGTGCCTGCACAGCAGCTACGGACACATCCAAGGTAGACACATCCGCAGGTTCCATAGTCGAAGAAGCATCTTGCGGCATACCGGACTCCGAATGGGACTCTGCAGAGGCCTACGAATCTGTAGAGACAGGCATCAGGGGCTGCAAAAGCGCCTCACTAAGTACCGGCGGACTGGCGACTAGCTTAACAGAAGCATCGTCGGCAGTTTTGGACCTATGCAGTCTGTCTCAGTCTATCTTTACATTTTTTTCAGAAGATCGGTAGTTGAATGGCTTATCGAAGCCATTTCGGAATATGGAGAGCAAGAGCAAAAGAATTTAGTGACAAAGGCAGCCCAACGATAAATGCTTTGGGCGTTAAACAAGGCACAAAACCGACAGCGAGGGATATAGTGGTCTGGGCCTAAAAAGGTGACACAGTAAGAATGAAAATCTCGGAGGTATTTGCTTTCCACAGGCAAGACAGTTAATGTTTTCTGACATCGGTTACAGCAAGAAAAAGGGATCCCCAATGGGGTACTTAGCTTTAGAAGACTTAAGGATTACAAACTTGAAAACGAAAATTTCAGGTAGCAGCCAACTGGCACTTGCGAACTGCTTCTGCTTTGGGCTCCTCTTCGGCAAGAGAGACTGAAGTAATGGCATCGGCTGCCTGTTTTATACCCCTGATGACCTGACATCATGAAAGAAGCGACAGCATCCGGCGCAAAAATCCTAAGCCTCTGGTATTTGGGCCGACTGAGGGCTCCCTGCAGGCAGATAAACCCAAGTGTGATGACTAACAGTTAAACATGAAGACATCTCTCGAAGTCTTTTCTTAGACTGGGGGAAGTTCTGAGATTCCCACTGGAAATGTTCCCTGAGGGTGTGAAGGGTTTCCCCAAAGGAAAGGTCGTCTGGAGGGGAGGCAGAAGGGATGGATTCCTCTGCTTCTGAATCCTCATAAGCAGTCAGAGGTTGCTGTTCCTCTTCAAAATCTGAACAGTCGGATTCCTCAAAATCCTGTTCTATCAATTTCTGGAGAAGGGTGCCTTTTCCCTTTTAGAAGTTGTAGCCTGACTTCCCCGGATAAGGGAGATGAGATCCTCCACCATTTTAAGCATTTGTGTTTGGGGTGATGGAGCAAGAGCAAGATGTTGGTTAGAAGCAGATTTTCTACGGGTGGCCTTGCTTCTAGGCCTGACAAAAATCCGTCGGTTTGAGAGAAACGATAGTTGGATGAGAAGTCATTGATTTTTGTTTAGATTCGGTAGTGCAAAAGGCCTCCTCGGAAGCTGGTGCCTGCGTCACGGCTGCAAACCCAACAGGGGCAGGGACAGCCAAGACTCGGAAGACTAAAAAGATTTCTGCAGCATACCGGACTCCGAAAGGGTCTCGGTAGATGCCTGCATAGATATCAAATTGGGCATCAGGGGCTGTGAAAGCGCCTCACTGAATTCTGGAGAACTGACTACCTGCTTAGCGGTAGCATCGTCGGAAGGCTTAGACTTGTGTGGATTGTCTCTAGCTTTATCTCTGCGTTTTTCGGAATACCCATGGATTGTTGGCTGATGGACCCATATCAGAGTGCAAAGACAAAACAGGAAAATAACTGTCTACAATGAGAGCTCATTGGCGAATGGCTCTCGCATTAAAGAGGGCACAGAACCAGCAACTGGGACGTTGTGGTCTGGGCCTAAACAAGTGACGCAGTAAGAATGGAAGTCTCAATGAGGGATCTGCTTTCCATAGGCGAGACAATTGTTAATTTTTTCAGACATCAGTTAGTGCAAGAAAAAAGGGTGCCCAAAGGGGTACTTATCTTTAGATGTTTTCAGCTGAAATTCAAACTCTGGTAGCGACCAACTGGCACTCGTGCGAGCTGCTTCTGCTACGGGCTGCACGGCAAGAAAGACTGATGTAATGACATCTGCTGCCTTGCTTTATAGCACTGATGACCTGATGTCAGACTACAGGCGGCTGCAGCCAACGCAGAAAAACACAGACTCTGGTATTCAGGCCGGCCGAGGGCTACGATTGCAGGGATAACCCACAGGTGATGATTGCAACAGTGAAACACGAACATCTGCACTGACAGGGTTTGCTCCATGGATGTGTAGGCATGGGGTGTGTTGATATTAACTGTCCCCAAATCAGCCCTGTCACTATCTGCTCTGACAATGCCCCATAATTATGGGGCCATGATATAAATATAATATTTAAAAGCATGGATTAAAAAGGATTCGAATGTGGCAGCTAAGGATACGTTGGAAGTGAGTAAACAAAAGAACACAAAAACTGAGAAACTGGAAGCTCTTGTGTATGAAAATGGAGAGCAAAATACAAGCAGTGAAAAAGTTTAGTCTCTGGCTTTATAAACAGGTAACCTATTATTTATCAACACGACATGTTGCAGACAGTTAAGAGTTGAAGTGATTATCTGGAAAGGGAGGAGAGCAAGGGCCAAGTGGAATAATTTGATCCTTCCAATAGAACAAACTGGCTTAGGATTACCTGACTTGAAGGGATATTTTAGAGCTACACAGTTAAGGATCATACATAATATGCAGAAAACTACAACTTAAGTATAAAGGGATGATGATTCGGGGGGGGGGGGGGGAGAAATTGAGTGGGATTTTAGATGCAGACCTTTAAGGAAAATAACAGCCATATTACATTTGTAAAGTAGCAGAAAATATTCTAAAAGCTAAGCCAACATGACAATGGAGAAAAGATGTTGCCAATAGGAATGACTACACGAAGGGTTCAGAGAACAGGCAAGAGGGGTCTGGAATTTACTGGGGAAAATGGCAAAGGAACCAAAGTACTGGAAGCATAACTACAGAGAAAGGTAATAGAATGGAAAGAGGCCAAGAAGAAATTTAGGCTGCAGGCTAGAGACTGCCTTCCCTATCAAGGATTAATAGAGTCTAGGCAAAGAGAAAGACCTGCCTGAAGTTTTTAACTGAATCTAGAACAGAAACTACTGTTAAAGGGATAATTTAGGCATATAATTTATTTAATTTATTTTACATTTGTTGATCAGGACAGGCCAATTGGATACATGTCCATTTTCAACAGAGGCCCAGGGAGAAAAGCTCCAATAGTACATAAAAGAAAAACATTAAAACAATTGTAGTCCATCATAGCTCAAGCTTATATGGTTACAGACAAAGAAAAACATTAAAACAATTGCAGTCAATCACAGTTCAAGCTTATATGGTTACAGACTATCAGATAGAAGGAAAATACAGTTGTGTACACATCATAAATGTAGATGTTAGAGTGTATTCACTGTTGCAGTCATCACACTTGGGTTATCTGCCTGCAGGTAGCCCTCAGTCGGCCTGAATACCAGAAACTTAGTATTTCTGCGTTGGTTGCTGTCACTCCAGGACTGACGCCAGTCATCAGGGGTATAAAAACAGGCAGCAGATGCCATTACATCAGTTTTTCTTGCCCCAAATGTCAGGAGCCCACCAATACGGAGCTAAGCTACGGTAGGAAAAACACTGCCAGAAGAAAGTAAACAACAATACCAATACTCCTGCAAGGGGTGAGTAACAGACAGAGGAGAGAGAGAGAGAGACAAGGGGGGGTGGGGTAAACAAGGACTGCAACAGTGAATACATTTGAACATCTACATTTATGGTAAGTGTACACAACTGTACTATGTTCTTCGTGTTTCACTGTTGCAGCCATTACACTTGGGTTGATTCCCAAAGCTGAAGAGAGGGTGGAGGCAGTCGAGTTGGGGCTGGCTAGTATGACCTCCAGGACTGCTGTTGCAAAACCTGCCTTGGATTTGGAAAAGATAGGTAGGTGGTAATGCTTTGTGAAGGTGTGTACAGAACTCCAGGTAGCAGCTTCCAGAATGTACCTGGCAGGGACTCCCCTATGGAATGCTGTAGAGGTAGAAGTTGCCCTAGTGGAATGTGTTCTGACCCCCTGAGGGGTTGGTTTCCCATGGTGTTTGTAGCAGAAATAGATATAGTGTGCTATCCATTTGGAACTGTTTGTTTTGAAATGGCCTTGCCCCCTGCCACTGGTGCAAAACTGAGTAGTAACTGGTCAGATTTCCTGAAGGGCTTAGTCTTATCCAGGTAGAATCTGAGCTGTCTGTGTACATCCAAGGAGTGCAGGATCCATTCCCCTTTATTTTGATGATTAGGGAAGAAGCTTGGCAAATGGATGGATTGGTTGGACAACCATACTGGACACCACTTTAGGCACAAAGGAAGGGTTAGTCCTGAGGGAAACCCTGTCAGCATGAAAAATAATGAAGGGTTCCACAGCCATAAGTGCTTGTAGCTCAACACTCTTCGAGCTGAAGTGATGGCCAGAAGCAAGGCTGTTTTCCAAAAGAGGAATTATAACTCTGCTGATGGTGCGGGTTCAAAGGGGGGGTAGCGTGAGCTTTTCCAGTACAAAGTTAAGGTTGGTGGCCTTAAGTTGTTTTCCCCTCTCAGGAACTGTCTGATGAGAGGGTGAGAGAAGAGAGGTGGTTCAGTGTTGTAATGATCCGAGATTGCAGAGGCATGGAACTTGATGGAGAAGGGCAGGCCTCTCTGGAGTAGATCTGCTAGGTAATACAGAATTAGGGGTAAGGAGGGTAGTACTGTGTCCTCTCCTTTACACTGAATCCTGGAGCAATACCTTTTCCACTTATCAACATAGGATTTCCTTGTACTGGGTCTTCTGGCTTCAAGAATGACGTCCAGCATCTGCTTGCTTAGGCTGGTTACTGGGAGAGAATTCAAGGAATAAGCCAGGCTGCAAGATTCAGGGTTTGCAGTTGCGGATGGAAGATCTGTCCCCCATGCTGAGTGAGGAGGGTTGGGATCTGGGGTAAGTGCCAGGGTGGCACTGGTGACAGGCTGAGTAATAGTGGGTACCAGTGCTGGTGTGGCCAGTCCGGGACAATCAGGATTGTCCTTGGTCTGTCCTGTCTTGAGTAATATTCTTGAGAGAAGAGGCGGGGGGGGGGGGGTGCATAGCTTGACAGGTTTCCCCACTGGAAGGCTAGGGCATCCACTTTCCACACCCTGCTGTGAGGTGTCCTGGTGCAGAATTTGCTGAGCTGGTGATTGGAGGGGGAGGCAAAGAGGTCCACTTCTGGGGTCCCTCATTTCTGGATTAGAAGGCTGAAGGTGCTGGGTTCTAATTGCCACTCATGTGGGTCTAGGGGAATTCTGCTTAAGTTGTCTGCCAGAGAGTTTTATTTGCTTGGCAGGAATTGAACTTGCTGATGAACATGCATGTCCAAGGCAGTGTTCCACAGGGCCATGGCTAGCCTGCAGAGTGGGTTCCCCCCTGCTTGTTGATGCACCACATAACTGTGGTGTTGCCTGTTTTTATTAGCAGGGGCACTGGCGAGAGTAGGGATCTGAAAGCTATTAGAGCATGCTGAACAGCTAGCATCTCTTTTTGGTTGATGTGCAGATGAATTTGACTTGGGCTCCAGTGGCCCTGAATGCACCTGTCGTCCAGGTGTGCCCCCAGGCAAAGTCTGATGCATCTGTGGTTAGGGTGTGAGGGGCATGAGGTTGAGTAAAGGGAAGTCCCTTGTTGTGGTTGCATGCTGCTGCCCACCAAAGAAACTCTGTCCTCAGACAAGGTATGACTGTTTCCAGGTCCTGAGAATGTTGGCACCAAAGACATTTTAAGTACCATTGAAGTTTCCTCATATGCAGTCTGGCATATGGAATTAGTAGGATGCAAGAGGCCATGAACCCCAGTGCCTGCAGGATTTTCCTTGCAGATAGCTGGGTTCTGGTGGCCATTTGAGTGAAGTAGCCTGTCACAAAGGCTTGTTTTTCTTTAGTAAGGAATGCCATCTGGGATGCTGTGTTCAAGCTTGCTCCCAAGAATACAATCTTTTGACTGGGGACAAGTTTTGATTTATTTTCGTTAGCAGTGTATCCCAGTGAGGTTAGAAGGTTCTTTACAAATGTCAGGTGATGCAACAGCTGTTCCTAACTGTCTTCCTGAATCAGGCAGTTGTACAAGTAAGAGTAAATTTGAAATTTTCTCTGTCTGCAATAGGCAATCGCTGGAGCCAGGCATTTTGTGAAAACTCTGGGAGCAGTGGATAAGCCAAAGGGAAGTGCAGAAAACTAATAATGCATAGATCCTGCCCTGAAACGTAGGTATTTCCTGCATGTGTCTCTGATAGGGATGTGCAGATAGGCTTCTTTTAGGTCTAGGGTGGCTAACCAGGCAACTTTGGACAGCATAGGAATGAGCTGCCGAAGGGTGAGCTTTTGAAATTTGGTACCACCAGGAAGGTATTTAGAATGGAAAGATCTAGGGATGGGCGCAAAGTACCCTCTTTTCTGGGTACCAGCAAAAGTCTGGAATAGAACCCTTGACCTATCTGTTCTGCAGGAACAGGTTGAATTGTCCTTATGGAGAGCAGGGATTGAACTTGGTTTTGTGCCTCTGCCCACTGGTTTGAAGGAAGGTCTGGGAACCCTTTTAGGGTTGGCAGCGAGTGGAAGTAAAATTTGTACCCCTGGGATACAACGTTGAGGACCCATCGGTCTTTGATGATGGGGGTCCAGTTTTTGGCATGATGGGCACGTTTTCCTCCTAGGGGCACAAGCAGTTGGGCAGAGGTGAGGAGTGGAGTTGAGAAGTCATTGTGAATTCTTTCCGTATGGGGATGGCTTAGCACTCCCTGTTTATGAAGTGGAGGCACTCCATTGCTTAGATCTCTGCATACCCTGAGACTGTAGTCCGGGGGGGGGGGGGGGTCTGTTTCCCATGGGTCTAGTTTGAGATGGCCTTGAGGGGGCTGGAAGGGACCAATGTTTCGAGGGGCAATGCCTACTGAATCTAGGAGGCTGCACTTACAAGAAATCTTTGACTGTCTGCATAGATTTAGCTTTTTCTTCCATCTTTTTTTAGAACCTCTTCTGCTCTGGTGCCAAACAGATTGTCCTTGTTCAAAGGAGCGTCTAGTAATTTTGATTTGACATGGTTTGGCAAGGTCTTCTCCTTAAGCCAAGCATACCTTCTCAGTACAGAACCAGTGACTGATGCCCTCTAAGATGCATCTAGGGCATCAAAGCCACATTGCAAAGTATGCTTACTGACTTGGCTTGCAGAATGCATAAGCTCTTGTAATTCTTTATTTTCTGCAAAGTCTGTAAAGGTAGCTAATTTTTGCTTAATAAGTTCCATAATATGTTGCTGGTACTTCAGTATGTGAAACTGGCAATCCAATGCCCTAATGGTGAGAGTTGCAGAGGTGAATACTTTATTACCTCATCTGTCTAAAGCTTGGGAATCCCCGTACGAAGTGGTGGGATTCTTAGCTATATAGTTGCATTCATACCTTTAGGCCCCTGGGAAATGACCTCTGGGTCAGCAGTAGGATTTTTGAAAAAATTTGAGAGAGTCAGGAACTCTGTAGTACCTGTCTGGTTTCCTAGGAGCAGGGGGTAAAGTATCAGGAGTTAGGCTGTATTCCATAAAGACATAGTCCACAACATCCAGAAAGTACAGTTGTGTACACTTACCATAAATGTAGATGTTAGGAGTGTATTCACTGTTGCAGTCATCACATCTGGGTTATCTGCCTGCAGGTAGCTCTCAGCCGGCCTGAATACCAGAGTCTTGGATTCCTGCGTCGGATGCTGTCACTTCTTCCATGATGTCAGGTAGTCAGGAGTATAAAGCATGCAGCTGACGCCATTGCATCAGTTTTTCTTGCTCCAGATGTCAGGTGCCCCCACAATGGGAAGCAATAATATAACATGTTATGGTAAGCCTCCATCCAAAAGCAAATATACCAGAAAACAAACATACCAAACAAGAAAAGGTAGAGCCAAGAGAAGTAAGTGGGCTGGAGGGAGGGTAACCAGGACTGCAACAGTGAATACACTCTAATATCTACACTTATGGTAAGTGTACACAACTGTACTATGTTCTACGTGTTTCACTGTTGCAGTCATCACATTTGGGCTGATTCCCAAAGCTAAGGAAGAGAAGAGGAAGTTAGAGCATTAGGGCCAGCTATTAAACCCTGCAAGACTGCAGTGGCAAAACCAGCTCTAGATTTAGAA
Organism: Protopterus annectens; assembly: GCF_019279795.1. Classification (NCBI taxonomy): domain Eukaryota; kingdom Metazoa; phylum Chordata; order Ceratodontiformes; family Protopteridae; genus Protopterus; species Protopterus annectens. Next base: position 1,408,923,613 of record NC_056733.1, read on the forward strand.
AAAAAGAGTCATGTGGTAATGCTTGGTGAAGGTATGTTCAGAGCTCCAGGTAGCAGCTTATAGGATATCCTTGGTAGGGACTCCTCTGAGAAAGGCTGCAGAGGTAGATGCAGTCCTGGTGGAATGTGATCTTATCCCCTGTGGAGTAGGTTTTCCATGGTGCTTGTAGCAGAAATTAATGCAATGGGCTATCCATTTGGAAATGGTTTGCTTTGAAATGGCCTTCCCCTCTGCCCCTGCAGCAAAGCCAATTAGCAGCTGTTCAGATTTTCTGAGAGGCTTAGTCCTGTCCAAATGAAATCTAAGTTGTCTGTGCACGTCCAGAGAGTGCAGTATTCGTTCTCCTTTGTTTTGTGGATTAGAGAAGAACGTAGGCAAGTTAATGGACTGATTTAGGGCCACACTAGACACCACCTTGGGCATGAAGGAAGGATTGGTCCTGAGGGAAACCCTGCCTGCATGGAAGATAATGAAGGGTTCCACTGCCATGAGGGCATGTAATTCAGACACTCTTCTTGCTGAAGTGATGGCTAGAAGGAATGCTGTTTTCCAAGAAAGGAATTTCAACTCTGCTGTTGCAGCTGGCTCAAAGGGAGGGAGAGTGAGCTTTTCCAATACAAAGTTAAGGTCCCAGGCTGGAGTAGGGGCTCTGCTGGGAGGTCTTAAATTTTTGGCCCCCTCTAAGGAATTGTTTTAGCACAGGGTGAGAGAAGAGGGGTGGCTCAGTATTATAATGAGCTGAAATAGCAGAGGCATGAATTTTAATTGATGAAAAGAATAGGCCATTGTGGAGCATTTCTGTTAAATACTGAAGAATATGAGGAAAGCTGGGGACCGTTGTGCCCATTCCCAGAGTCTGGCTCCAGGAACAGTATCTTTTCCACTTTTCAGCATAGGATTTTCTAGTACTAGGCCTACTTGCCTCCAGAATGACATCTAGCATCTGCTTACTGAGCGATGCTATTGGAGAGCTCATGGAATTAGCCAGGCTGCAAGGTTCATGGTTGGAAGCTGAGGGTGCAAAATCTGGCCCGTCTGCTGGGACAGCAGGGAAGGGGTCTAAGGCAAGTGCCATGGATCCAGTAGTGTCATACTGCACAAGAGGGGATACCTGTGCTGGCACGGCCAGTCTGGTGGAATCAGTATTGTCCTTGGCTTGTTCTGTTTGATCTTTAACAGAACCTTCGAGAGGAGAGGCAGAGGGGGAAAGGCATAAACCGAGAGGCTTTCCCAGGTAACAGACAGAGCATCCACTTTCCAAGCTGGACTGTGGGGAGTCCTTGTGCAAAATTTTTCAAACAGTTTAGAGTAATGGTGAGTGTGGAAGAGAGGTGAAGAAGAGAGTATAGGCAGGGTGGAATGGGTGGAGAAGAGTGTCAGGAGTGATTTGTGACAGACGGGTACCAATAAGAGTGAAAGGGAAGGTCTACAAGAGGATAGTGAGACCAGCTATGTTATATGGGTTGGAGACTGTAACACTGACAAAAAGGCAGGAGTCAGAGCTGGATGTGGCAGACTTAAAGATGTTAAGATTTGCACTGGGTGTGACTAGGATGGACAGGATTAGGAATCAGTATATTAGAGGATCAGCTCAGGTTGGACAGTTTGGAGACAAAGCAAGAGAGAAGAGATTGCGTTGGTTTGGACATGTGCTGAGGAGGAATGCTGGGTATATTGGGAAAAGGATGCTAAGGATGGAGCTGCCAGGTAAGAGGAAAAGAGGAAGACCTAAGTTAAGGTTTATGGATGTGGTGAGAGAGGACATGCAGGCAGTTGGTGTGAAAGAGCATGATGCAGAGGACAGGAAGAAATGGAAACAGATGACCCGCTGTGGCGACCCCCAACGGGAACAACCGAAAGAAGATGATGGTAGTTCTGAGGGGAGGCAAACAGGTCTACCTCTGGAGTCCCCCATTTGTTCCTCAAGAGGTTGAATATTTTTGGTTCCAGTTTCCATTCGTGTGGGTCCATGAGATTTCTGCTCAAGTCATCTGCCAGTGAATTTAGCTTGCCGAGGTGGTATGAGTGGGTTCCCCCCTGCCCGTTTATATACCACATAACTGTGGTGTTGTCTGTCTTTACCAATAGTTGTCCCAGAAGAATACGGTCTTTGAAGGCCATCAGGGAATTCTGTACAGCTAACATTTCTTTTTGGTTGATATGCAGGTGCATCTGTCTTGGGTTCCATTTGCCCTGAATGCACTGCCCTGCCAACTGAGTCCCCCATGCATAGTCTGATGTGTCTGTTAGGGTTTGCGTGGCAGGGGGTAGAGTAAAAGGGAGCCCCTTGTTGTGGAAGTAGGCCTCTGCCCACCAAAGGAACTCTTGTCTTTATACAAGGAAAGATGGGAATCATTAATTCCAGGTCCTGAGAATGTTGGCACCATAGGCTTTTAGATACCATTGTAGTTTCCTCATATGCAGTCTTGCATATGGAATTAGTAGAATGCAAGAGGCCATGAACCCCAGGGCTTGCAGAATTTTCCTTGCAAATAGCTGGGGTTTTGTGGCCAATAGTTTGAAGTAGGTTGTCAAATGAACTTGTTTCTCTGGAGTGAGGAAAGCCATCTGGGAGGTTGTGTTCAAGCTTGCTCCCAGGAATACAATTTGTTGGCAGGGTACTAGGTGAGATTTCTTTTCATTTATGGTGTACCTCAGAGAGGTTAGAAGTTTCTTTACAAATGCCAGATGTTGTAAAAGCAAGTCCTGGCTTTTTCTGCCTGAATCAGACAATCGTCCAAGTATGGGTATATCTGAATATTTCTCTGCCTGCAAAATGCAATGGCTGGAGCTAGACACTTTGTGAATACCCTGGGCGCAGTAGATAAGCCAAAGGGAAGTGCAAAGAACTGATGGTGCATGGAGCCTGCCCTGAAGTGTAGGTATTTCCTGCAAGATTCCCTTATTGGAACGTGCAGGTAAGCTTCCTTCAAGTCTAAGGTTGCCAACCAGGCATCTTTGCCTAGCATAGGAAGAAGCTGTTGAAGTTTCAGCATTTTGAATTTTGGGATTACCAGAAAGCTGTTTAGAATAGAGAGGTCCAGGATAGGACGCCAAGAGCTGTCTTTTCTGGGTACCAGGAAAAGTCTTGAATAAAAACCTTGTCCTCTTTGTTCTGCTGGGACTGGTTAAATAGCCCTGATACTTCGAAGAGAGAGAACCTGCTGTTGGGCCTCCAACCCACTGATTTGGGGGTAGGTCTGGCCAACCGATTGGGGTTGGTAGGGAGTGGAAGTGGAAACTCTATCCTTGGGAAACTATATTCAAAACCCATTTGTCCCTGGTAATGAGTTCCCATTTTTTTGCATGCAAGGCAAGCTTTCCTCCTAAGGGAGCAGGCTGTTGAGCAGGGCTTGGCAGGGTTAAGGTTAAGTCACTGTGCCATTTTTCCATAGGGCTGAGGCTTACTGCTCCATGCTTTGGACGTGGGAGCCTCCCCGCTGCTTAGACCTGTGTGCAGTCTGAGACTGCAACCTAGGTTGTCTGCTGTTCCTGGGTTTGGACTGCGAGGGCCTGGAAGAGACTGGAAAGGACCAATTCTTTGAAGGCCAATATCTACTAAATCTGGGAGGCTGTACTTGTAGAAAATCTTTTAACAGTTTGCACAGATGTAGCTTTTTCCTCCATTCTTTTGAGGACTTCTGCTTTGTTGCCAAACAGGTGGTCTTGGTTTAAGGGAGCATCGAGTAATTTAGCTTTAACATGATCTGGCAAGTTTTGCTCCTTAAGCCAAGCATGCCTTCTAAGTACAGACCCAGTGACAGCAGCCCAGCAAGATGCTTCTAAAGAGTCAAAACCACATTGCAAAGTATGTTTACCAACTTGTTCTGCAGAATGCATTAAATCCTGTAATTCTTTGTGTTCAGCACAGTCAGGAATCAACATAATTTTCTGTTCAAGTAGTCCCATAATATGCTGTTGGTACTTTAACATATGAAACTGGCAATTTAAAGCCCTAATGGGCTAAGTAACAGAAGTGTATACCTTCTTACCCAATCTGTCTAAGGCTCTAGAATCTCTATCAGAAGGGGTAGGATTTTTGGCAGCAGTAGCCTTAATGCCTTTTGGTCCTTGGGAAATGGTCTATGGATCCGCAAGTAGGATTCTTGAAGAGGAACTTGAGAGTCAGGTACTCTAATACCAGTCGGGTTTTCTGGGAGCTGGAGGTAAAGTGTCTAGGGAAAGGCTACATTCCAAGAAAGCATAATCTACAATGTCCAGAACAGGAGGGATAGCTAAAGGCCAGTGTTGAGGAAGGAGTAAGAATTCCCTAAGCCTCTTTTTGGAATCAGGGAAATCCTGGCTTTCCCAGCGGAAATGCTCCCCAAGAGTGTGCAAGGTTTCACCAATAGAAAAATCTTCTGGAGGGGAAGCACAGGGAATGGAATCCTCTGCATCAGAATCCTCATAGGTAGATTAGGGCAAATCCTGGTAATCAGAAGGAACAGAAATCAAATTCCTGATCAGAAGAAAAATCAGTTCTAGGTCTCTTAGAGGGGAAAGGCTGGCTTCACTTAATTAAGGTAATAAGGTCTTCCGCCATTCTAAGCATTTGTTTTGTAGGCATATGGGCCTGAGCATGCGGTTTGGATGTCGGTTGTCTATTCGTGGTGCGAGTTTTAGGCCTGGATGAAGAAGATGGAGTCATTTAAAATGCAAGTCTGTAGACCTGAATACACCCTTAGAAGCCGGTGCCTGCACGGCAGCTCTGGGCCCATCCAAGGTAGAGACATCCTCAGGTTCCATAGTCGAAGAACTATCTCGCGGCATACCGGACACAGAGTGGGTCTCAGTAGAGGCCTGCGAATCTGAAGTAGCGGGTATCAGGGGCTGCGAAAGCACCTCACTGAGTACCGGCAGACTGGCGACTAGCTTAACGGAAGCGTTGCCGGCAGTTTTGGAACTATGCGGTCTGTCTCTGTCTTTATCTTTATGTTTTTTCGGAAGATTGGTAGTCGGATGGCTTAACAAAGCCATTTCGGAGTACTGACACAGAGTACCAAAATAATTTGCTGCAAAGACAGCCTGACGATGAATAGTTCGGGGATTGAACAAGGCACAAAACTGACAGCAAGGGACGTCGTGGTCTGGGTCTAAGCAAGGAATGCAGTACGAACGAAAATCTTTAGGAAGTATTTGCTTTCCACAGTTAAGACAATTGTTCACTTTTACGGACATCAGTTGGAGCAAGAAAAAAAATATCCCGAACGGGGTACTTATCTTTTTTGAAGACTTTAGTTCAAACTCAAAAACGAAAATTTCAGGAGTCTGCTGACCGGCACTTGCGAAATACTTCTGCTTTGGGCATCGCACGGCAAGAAAAACTGGGGTAATGGTGTTGGCTGCATGTTTTATACCCCCTGACGACCTGACGTCATGGAAGAAGCGACAGCATCCGACACAGGAATCCAGGACTCTGGTATTCAGGCCGGCTGAGGGCTATCTGCAGGCAGAAAACCCAAATGTGATGACTGCAACAGTGAAATATGAAGAACATTTGGAGGTATTGTTACATGTCTGTGTTGTGGCAAATGTAAACATTCTGAGTCTCTTTTTGGATTGAGGACAGTCTTGGCATTCCCAGTGGAAATGCTCTCAAAGTATGTAGGGTTTCACCAAAAGAAAAATCATCTGGAGGGTGAAGCAGAGGGAATGGATTCCTCTGCATCCGAATCCTCATAAGCAGATAAAGGAATGCCTTCATATTAATAAACCGCAGAGTCGTCGGACTCTTAGTCTGTTAAAGCTGCTGGGGACAGGTCTCTTTTTCTCTTAGAAGGGGAAAGCTGGCTTCCCCTAATCAGCATAATCAGGTCCTCTGCCATTTTAAGCATTTGATGTTGTGGTAAGGAAGCAGGTGCTTGAGATTGGGTCATTGTTTTTTTAGGTGTAGCTTGTACTCTTGGCCTTAGAAACTTGGTAGTTTTAGACAGAACTGAAGATGCAAAAGAAGCCCCTCGGAAGTCAGTGCCTGCACAGCGGCTCTGGACCCATCCAAGGTAGACACATCCGCAGGTTCTATAGTCAAAGAAGGGTCTTGCAGCATACCGGACTCTGAACGGGTCTCGGCAGCGGCCTGCGAACCCATCGAAGCGGGCATCATGGGCTGTGAAAGCACCTCACTGAGTACAGGCAAACTGGCAACTAGCTTAACAGAATCTTTGTCGGCATTTTGGACCTGTGAGGTCTGTCTCTGTCTTTGTCCCTACATTTTTCCGGACGATCTGTAGTTGGATGGCTTACCGAAGCCATTTCGGAATACGGAGATAGAGAGCGAAAGTATTTAGCGACAATAAGGGCCTGACAACGAATAGTGCTGGCATTGAACAAAGCACAAAACAGACGGCGAGGTACGTCGTGGTCTGGGCCTAAACAGGTGATGCAGTAAGAATGGAAATCTCAGTGTGGTATTTGCTTTTCACAGGCGAGACAACTTTTTCTGACATTGGTTAGAGCAAGAAAAAAAGGATCCCCAACAGGGTACACAGCTTTAGAAGACTTCAGGATGACTCAATTCTGAAACAAAAACTCGGATAGCGGCCGACCGGCACTTGTGCGAACTGCTTCTGCTTCGGGCTCCTCGGCAAGAAAGACTGATGTAATGGCGTTGGCTGCCTGTTTTTATACCCCTGATGACCCGATGTCAGTCCTGGAGCGACTGGAACTGATGCAGAAATACTAAGTCTCTGGTATTCGGGCCAATTGAGGGCTACCTGCAGGCAGGTAACCCAAGGGTGATAACTGCAACAGTGAAACATGAAGAAAATACAGTTGTGTACACTTACCATAAATGTAGATGTGTATTCACTGTTGCAGTCATCATACTTGGGTTATCAGCTTGCAGGTAGCCCTCAGTCGGCCCGACTACCAGAGACTTAGTATTTCTGCGTTGGATGCTGTCGCTTCTTCCATGACGTCAGGTAGTCAGGGGTATAAAACAGGCAGCTGATGCCATTACATCAGTTTTTCTTGCTCCAAATGTCAGGAGCCCCCAAACAGGGAGCTGGTATATACTGGGGAACACCACCAGTAAAAAGGAATGCCAATGCCATTAGGAATGGTCATAGAGAGGAGAAGTAGAAAGACAGAGAAAGCCAGGGGGCTGGAGGGAGGGAAACCAGGACGGCAACAGTGAATACACTCGAACATCTACATTTATGGTAATTATACACAACTGTACTATCTTCTTCGTGTTTCACTGTTGCAGTCATCATACTTGGGTTGATTCCCAAAGCTGAGGAAGGGTGGAGGCAGTCAAGAAGTGTTAGGGCTGGCTAGTAGGCCTTGCAAGACTGCTTTAGCAAATCCAGCCCTGGATTTAGAAAAGAAAGGCAAGTGGTAATGCTTGAAGATGTGTACAGAACGCCAGGTTGCAGCTTCAGAATGTCACTGGTAGGGACCCCCCTGAGAAAACCTGTAGAGGTGGAAGTAGCCCTAGTGGAATGTGGTCTGATCCCCTGTGGGCTAGGTTTTCCATGGTGCTTGTAGCAGAAATGGATGCAGTGTGATATCCATTTGGAAATGGTTTGTTTTGAAATGGCCTTAACCCTCTGCTCCTGTAGGAAAGTGGACTAGCAGCTGGTCAGGTTTTCTGAAAGGCTAAGTCCTGTCAAGGTAGAACTTGAGCTGTTTGTGCACGTCCAAGGAGTGCAGGATCCTTTCCCCTTTATTCTGGGGATTAAGGAAGAAGGTTGGCAAATGGATGGATTGGTTTAGAGCCACACTGGACACCACCTTAGGCATAAAGGACGGGTTAGCCCTGAGGGAAACCCTGTCAGCATGGAAAATAATGAAGGGTTCCACAGCCATCAGTGCATGTAACTCACTCTTCTTGCTGAAGTTATGGGCTAAAAGTAAGGCTGTTTTCCAAGAGAGGAATTTTAACTCTGCTGAGGCAGCATGTTCAAAAGGGGGAAGCGTGAGTTTTTCCAGTACAAAGTTAAGGTCCTAGGCAGGGGTGGGTGCTCTCCTAGGGGGCCTTAAATTGTTAGCCCTTCTCAGGAATTGTTTGATGAGAGGGTGAGAAAGCAGAGGTGGGCTCAGTATTATAATGAGCTGAGATGGCAGAGGCATGAATCTTAATGGAGGAGAAGGATAGGCCTCTGTGGAGTAGCTCTGCTAGGTAATCCAGTATTTCAGGTAAGGAGGGCACTGCTGCTTCCTTCCCTTGAGACTGACTCCAAGAACAATATCTCTTCCACTTTTCAGCATAGGATTTCCTAGTACTAGGCCTTCTGGCTTCAGGAATGAGGTCCAGCACCTGTTTGCTGAGGGTTGCTGGTGGTGTATTCAAGGGATAAGCCAGGTTGCAAGGTTTAGGTTTTGCAATTGTGGATTCAAAATCTGTCCCTCCTGCTGAGACAGCAGGGAAGGAGTCTGGTGAAGGTGCCAAGGTGGCACTACTGTCAGGCTGGTCCAGCACCTGTTTGCTGAGGGTTGCTGGTGGTGTATTCAAGGGATAAGCCAGGTTGCAAGGTTTAGGTTTTGCAATTGTGGATTCAAAATCTGTCCCTCCTGCTGAGACAGCAGGGAAGGAGTCTGGTGAAGGTGCCAAGGTGGCACTACTGTCAGGCTGCGTAAGAGTGGGTACCAGTGCTGATGTGGCCAGTCTGGGGCAATAAGAATTGCCCTTGGCCTGTCCTGTTTTACATTGAGTAGCACTCTTGACAGAAGGGACAGAGGGGGGGGGCATAAATTGAGAGGTTTTCCCATTGAAAGGATAGGGCATCCACCTTCCAGGCCCTGCTATGAGGGCTCCTGGTGCAGTATTTGCTCAACTGGTGGTTCTCGGGGGAAGCAAAAAGGTCCACTTCCGGTGTCCCCCCACCTCTGGATCAAACGGTTGAAGGTGTTTGGCTCCAATTTCCACTCGTGTGGGTCTAGGAGACTTCTGCTTAATTCATCTGCCAGTGAATTTTGTTTGCCTGGCAGGAATTGAGCTTGTAGGTGCACTTGGTTGCTCAAAGCTGTGTTCCACAGGGCCATGGCTAACCTGAAGAGTGGGAAAGAATGGGTTTCCCCCTGCTTGTTTATGTACCACATAACTGTGGTGTTGTCCTTTTATAAGCAGTTGTCCTGGAAGGATTAGGTATTTGAAGGCTGTCAGAGCATTCTGTACAGCTAGAATCTCTTCTTGATTGATGTGCAGGTGAATCTGGCCTGTGCTCCAGTGGCCCTGAATGCATTTCCCTGCCATGTGAGGCCCCCATGCACAGTCAGTGGCCCTGAATGCATTTGCCTGCCATGTGAGGCCCTCATGCATAGTCTGATGAGTCTGTTAGGGTTTGGGCGGTGAGGAGTTGAGCGAAATGCAGTCCCTTGTGGTTGCATGCTTCTGCCCACCAAAGGATCTCCATCCTTAGACAAGGTACAATAGGAATGACTGTTTCTAGGTTCTGGGAATGTTGACACCAAAGAGTTAAGTACTACTGAAATTTCCTCATATGCAGTCTTGCATATGGAATTAGCAGAATATACGAGGCCATGAACCCTAGGGCTTGCAATATTTTTCTTGCAGAAAGCTGGGTACTGGTGGCCATTTGTTTGAAGTAGTTTGTCAGATAGACCTGTTTTTCTAAAGTGAGGAATGCCATCTGGGAAGTTGTGTCCAAGCTTGCTCCCAGGAATACAATCTTTTGACTAGGTACGAGTTGTGATTTATTTTCATTGATGGCTTATCCCAATGAAGTGAGAAGGCTTTTTACAAATGCCAGGTGCTGAAGCAGCAGTTCCTAACTGCCCGCCTAAATCAGGCAGTCGACCAAGTATGGGAAAATTTGGAAATTTCTTTGCCTACGGTATGCAATGGCTGCAGCCAGGCACTTTGTGAATAGTCTGGGCGCAGTAGATAAGCCAAAGGGAAGTGCAGATAACTGATGGTGCCCAGAGCCTGCCCTGAAACGTAGATATTTCCTGCATGACTCCCTTATGGGGATGTGCAGGTAAGCTTCTTTTAAGTCTAGACTGACTAACCAGGCATCCTTGGCTAGCATAGGGAGAAGCTGTTGCAGGGTAAGCATCTTGAATTTTGGGATTGCCAGAAAGGTGTTGAGAACTGAAAGATCCAGGATTGGGTGCCAAAAGCCCTCTTTTCTGGGGTCTGGAGTAGAAACCCTGACCCCTTTGTTCTACTGGAACAGGTTGAATAGCTCTGATATTGAGCAGGGAAAGTACTTGCTTTTGAGCCTCTGCCCACTGGTTTGGAGGAAGGTCTGGAAACCCTCTTGGGGTAGGCAGTGAATGGAAGTAGAATTTATACTCCTGGGACACAATGTTCAGGACCCAGCGGTCCTAAGTAATGGACATCCAGTTTTTTGCATGAAGGAAAGGTTTTCCTCCTAGGGGCACAAGTAATTAGGCAGGGCTGGGAAGGATAATTGCAAAGTCATTGTGAACTTATTCCATAAGGGGGCAGCTTACCACTCCCTGTTTTTGGGGTGGGGGCACTCCATTGTTTAGATCTCTGCATACCCTGAGACTGTAGTCTGGATGGCCTGTTTCCCCTGGGTCTGGTCTGTGAAGGCCTGGAAGGGGCTGGAAAGGACCAGTTTTTAGAAGGCCAATGCCTACTGAACCTAGGTGGTTGCACTTGTAAGAATTCTTTGACAGTTTGCATGGATTTATCTTTTTCTTCCATCTTTTTAAGAACTTCTGCTTTGGTGCCAATCAAATGGTCCTTATTTAAAGACGTGTCTAGTAATTTGGATTTTACATGATCTGGCAAGGTTTGCTCCTTCTGTCAAACATGCCTTCTCAGTACAGACCCAGTGACTGCAGCCCTGCAAGATGCTTCAAGGGCATCAAAGCCACACTGCAAAGTATGCTTACTAACTTGGTTTGCAGAATGCATTAGCTCTTGTAGATCTTTATTTTCTGCACAATCTGGAAATACCATTTTTTGTTTAATTAGTTCCATAATATGCTGCTGGTCCTTTAACATGTGAAACTGGCAATTCAATGCCCTGAGGGCAAGAGTTGCAGAGGTATATACTTTTGTACCCCATCTGTCTAAAGCTCTGGAATCCCTGTCCAAAGGGGTAGGACTTTTCGCTGTAGTAGCCTTAATATCTTTAGGCTCCTGGGAAATAGTCTCTGGATATGCAGTAGGATTCTTGAAGAGAAATTTGTTGGAATCAGGCACTCTGTAGTACCTGTCAGGTTTCCTAGGGGCTGGGGGTAATGTATCTGGAGTAAGACTGGATTCCATAAAAACATCTACAACATCCAGGACAGGGGGTATAGCTAGAGGCCTGTGCTGAGGCAACTCTAAAAATTCTTCGAGTCTCTCTTTGGACTGAGGGTAGTCTTGGCATTCCCAGTGGAAATGCTCTCAAAGTATGCAAGGTTTCACCAAAAGAAAAATCCTCTGGAGGGGAGGCAGACGGAATGGATTCCTCTGCATATGAATCCTCACAGACTGATAAGGGCATGCTCTGATAATCAGAAGGGTCAGAGTCATCGGACTCCTGGTCTGTGTAATCAGAGGGAAACTCAATTATTTGTCTCTTAGCAGGGGAAGGCTGGCTTCCTCTAATTAGAGTAATAAGGTCTTCAGCCATTCTAAGCATTTGTTTTTGTGGCATGGGAGCTTGAGCATGCGCTTTGGTCAATCGGTTTGCTAGGCGTAGTGTGTACTCTGGGCCTAAGAAACTCAGTCGTTTTGGCTAAACACGAAGTCTGCTTGATTCCAACATCGGTAGGACGGAATACACCCTCAGAAGCCGGTGCCTGCACAGCGGCTCAGGACCCATCCAAAGGAGAGACATCCACAGGTTCCATAGTCGAAGAAGCATCTTGCGGCATACCGGACTCCGAATGGGTCTCAGCAGAGGCCTGCGAATCCACAGAGGCGGGCATCAGGGGCTGCAAAGGCGCCTCACGGAGTACCGTCGAACTGGCGACTAGCTTAACGGAAGCGTTGTCAGCAGTTTTGGACCTATGCGGTCTGTCTCTGTCTTTATCTTTACGTTTTTTCAGAAGATTGGTAGTCGGATGGCTTATCAAAGCCATTTTGGAAAACTGAGAATGAGAGCGAAAGGATTTAGTGACAAAAATAGCCTGACAATGAATGGTTCGGGTGTTAAACAAGGCATAAAACCGACAGCGAGGGACGTTGTGGTCTAAGCCTAAACTGGTGACGCAGTAAGAATGAAAATCTCTGAGGTATTTGTTTTCCACAGGCAAGACAATTGTTACATTTTTCTAACATCGGTTACAGCAATAAAAGAGGATTCCCAACGGGGTACTTAGTGTTGGAAGACTTCAGGATTAGAACTCAAAAACAAACATTTCAGGTAGTGGCCGACCTGCACTTGTGAACTGCTTCTGCTTCGGGCTCCTCCTCGGCAAGAAAGGCTGACAACCTGACATCATGGAAGAAGCGACAGCATCCGACGCAGAAATACTAAGATTCTGGTATTCGGGCCGACTGAGCCTACCTGCATGCAGATAACCCAAGTGTGATGACTGCAACAGTGAAACATGAAGAACATCATCTAAGTATTCATTACAACACTGCTTATATTATAGAACGGTAGGAGTTAAGTCTGGATTGTGACAGGGACATAGCCAGTATATCATAAAATACTGCTTGAGATTTTTCTTGAATTGGTTTAATGATGGTTCTAGAGTTAGGTCAGCTGGAAGTGAATTCCAAATTTTGCCAACAGAGTTAGAAAACAAGGAGTCACCAGCTGAGTTGTTAGCTTTTGAGTGTTTGAATTAGAAGTTTGTTAGAAAAATGAAGTGGCCTGGTGTTCCTACAGGGATAGATAATGTTTTTAAGTGCAGGGGTATTATCTGGTTGGTTAAGAATTTTGTGGGCTACTATAAGTCGATTTACTGAAGTAGGCCAGGCAATTCTAGCCATCCTAGAGGTTTAAGGTTTTGACAGTGGTGAGCTGTGTAAGTAGAGCCAGTGGCAAATCTAAGAATGTGATTGTAACAGCTTGAGAGTTTGCCAAGTCCAGATTTGTTCAAGTTAGTGAGTATGGGGGAGGCACAGAAAAGGGTGGAAAGAAGATGAGTGCGTGCAATGGCAGTCCTAGCTAGTGGGGTGCGGAAAGGTTTATCGTTATATAGGGAGCCCAGTTTTTTATTAATGGTTTTAATAGTTTGATTGATATGCATGTCAAATTTGAGGTGATCAATCGTTACCCCTAGGAGTTTAGTATGGACGTCTGGGGAAATAACAGTTCCATTATTAGAGGTGACCATAAAGGAAAGTGGAGAGGACCTGTGAGTGGGGGAGAAAAGTAGCAGTTTTTTTTTTAGGGTTCAAGAGCAAACGACGACATGAAAGTCAGTTTTCAACTGTGTTGAATGTTTTCTGGGACAGTGTAAGCAGGTTAGATGGGGTGGAGGCTGAAAAGATCAATGTGGAATCATCTGCATATTGGATGCATGTAGCATCTGGAATGGCAGAGTAAAGATTATTAATAAAGACTGAAAAGAGAAGGGGTCCTAAAATAGAGCCCTGGGGAACACCAAGGGTGAGGGGCAGCAGAGTAGATCATTTTCCCTGCCATAGTACTGCCTGTTGTCTGCCATTCAGATAGGAATGAAATCATTGAATAGCATAGTTATTCAAGGAAATGGATTTCAGAGTGGCAGTGAGTAGTTGGTAGTTGCCCATATCAAAGGCTTTGGATAGGTTGAGGAAGAGGGCTGAGGATAGTTTGCTGTTATTTCGGTTATGATTTATAACACTGGAGAAAGAGGAGGGCAGAGGAGGTACTATGATATGGCCTGGAGCCATGCTAAGAGTTAGCCAGTAGATTGTTTTGTATGAGATAGTGCAAGAGTTGCTTATGGATACATTTCTCCATTATTTTGGCCAGTGGTGAAAGTATGGCAATGGGTCTATAATTTAATAGTTCTGTGGAATTGACACCTTTGTGAAGTGGTATAACATGGGATGTTTTCCAGATGGAGGGGAAAGAGGCTTCTGTTATGGTTCTATTGATAAAGATTGAGATTGGATAAGCTATGGCATCTGCGTATTTTTGTAGGTACTCTGCAGGGAGGAGATCTGCAGAGAGGGTGGTCGGTTTTAGTTTTTTTAAGCAGGGATGGGATAAGTGAGGTAGAGATTGGTTGGAAACTAAAGGGGAAATGGGTAGTGGGTGAAGTTGTGATAGAATTAGTGCCTGTGGGAGTTAGCTGGCTAGCAGGGGTCTGGATAGTCTCAGTTAAAAACTGCTAAAGGTGTTGGCAATATCCTCTGGTGATTTTTGGGTAGAAGTGGAAGGGGTTGGATTGGTAGATTATCCTGGATGAAGTTTATTTACACCTGCCCAGAAATTTTGATGTTTATTTTGGTGTCTTTATTGAAGATCATCATAGTAGTTTTTTTTGTCTAGCAGAATGGATTTTTTTGTGTATTACAAAGTTGTCGATATTTCATTTGGTCTAGAGGGGCTTTGGTGTCACACCAGGTGGTCCATATATTTTATTTCTAACTTTGATCTTTGATTTAGTATCCTTTGTAAGCCACAGTGCAGATTTTGTTTTAATTCTAATGGTACGTGCGGGGGCATGCGAGTCAAGTATGGCAAGAAATTTAGTATTAAATAAAACTACAGCTTCGAGTGGCAGCAGTTTTAGGATTGATCAGTTACATGCTTTTAGTTCATTTTGGAAGTTGGCGGGACTGAAGTTCTTATTGTTTCTAATTGTTTTGTGTGTAGGCTGGTGGGGATCATCAGTTTTATGTCTGACGATATAGGTTAGAGAGTGATCACTGAGGTCAACGGGGAGGGTCCCCCCCTTTATACGTATGAGAATGACTACTGATAAGTATCCAGTCTAGGATGCTTTCTTTTTTATTGGGTTTACTGATCCTAGTTGCAGAGGATATTATTTGTGTAAATCCGTACAGATTTATATGGGTGGAAGGGGATTCTAAGGAGTATGAGGTCCAGTCTATGTTGAAGTCTCCATGCACAATGCTTTCTTGGGGGTAGGTGTTGGTTAACCAGTGGAGGATGTCTTCTCTGATGTTAGTGTTACTGCCTGGGGGAATATAAATACATACTATTTATACATTTGTTATTGTTAATTTGTAGTTTGGCAGTAAGAATTTCAGCTTTATCAAAACTTAGTGGTAGTAGGGGCTCTCTAGTAACTTTTAGTGTATTTTTGTGAATTAAAGCTACCCCACCTCCCCTTCCTAGTAGAGGAGTCTGTTCTAAGTATGTTGTACCCCAGTGGTAGGACCTCACTGTCTTTAATTGAAGGTTTTAGCCAGGTTTCTGTGAGACAGAGTATATCTAGGGAATGGACATCTAAGAGGGCATGCAGGTCATGGACTTTATTGGTTTATACTTCTGATATTTAGGTGAAAGGCCAATAGTGAATTAGGGGGCCTGCTTAGAGGTATAGTGCTATTGGGGATGGTAGCATGGGCAGCCAGTGTTCACAGCAGTGGATAGGCCAGGATTTGGGTGGATGTCTCCATCAATTAATAGGTTGTAGTGTAGACTGACTAAAAGCTTTAGAAGTTTATTTTTTCATTTTCGATAATGTTTGGTTTTGGGGTTGAAATTTTTGAATCTAATAGGGTGGTAGTTATAGGAGAAGAGGAGTCAGATAAGATGGGGACGATTAAATGAGCTACTGGATATGAGAGTTTTGGTGTAGAGGTTTGGCACTTTGGATAGTGGAATTCTAGACAGTACTGATTTTCATAAGTGGTGTGGAGATACAGAGTGAGCATTAGAGGTAGCAGAGAAAATAGTGATTTTGTTAGTGATAACTTTGTAGGTAGTTGGTGCATTTTTAAGGGTTTTATTCTGAACAGGGTATTATAAGACGTGAAGGAGAAGACTGGTTTAAGGAAGGGAAGTAACCCTTGATGATATGTGAGATGATGGTTGGATATTAAAAAAAAGGGGCGTGGCTATACAAGTATTAATTTAGCACTACTGGGGGCAGGTGGGCATTGGGGGCAGAGTGGAGCAGGGCTTAGCAGCCTACAAAATTCGTAAGAGCCTATGCATACAAGTTAAGAACTTTAGGGGATGTAAAATGTTGTATTTCTTAAGTGTTTCACTGCTTAGTTTAAAATTCAGTATTGAGGGATTTCAAAATACTTATTTTAGCCACTAGTTTCTCCTATAGTGTAATCTTCTGTTAGTTAGCCAGTTTTAAGGGGAAATGGTACATTTATGGGACTTTGGGGACTGGCTGGCAGTACTTTAGACCCAGTTCGGTAAAATATGAATAGTTATAGATAATAACCTTTGCTGTTCTTTTAGAAGTGAGGGACAAACAGTAATTTTTCCTTTTTAATTTCTCAGGGTGTTATTCTTCTAGCATTGTGAGCCTTTCAGGGTGGGAGCAGTAGGACTGGGACCGTACCTAGTGAAGGATATAAAATTAGAAGTTATGTACCTACCATAACGTTCCATGTTAATTGTCTTCTTCTCGCCTTCTTTCTTGCTGGATGGGTTCGGAGCCGATCCTCGGCTCCGACTCGGCCACTCTAAAAAGCTCGAGAGCTAGTTCCACCGGCTCGAGGCTCCCCTATATCCCACAATGCTAGGCGGTAACTCCTCTGATCTCGTTTGAAAGCTAAGGCCAGCAAGAAATTCCATAAGGAACAAAGAAAAACTCCTCTAGGTCTGTCCTGGCTAGGGGGAAGGAGGGTGGGATGCAAGAAAGAAGGCGAGAAGAAGACAACTAACATGGAACGTTATGGTAGGTACATAACTTCTAAATGTTAAGTTGTCAATCTCGCCTTCATTCTTGCTGGATGGGACCGCATCCCTAGCACCTTGTCCCGGGTGGCCTATCGGAACAGACTCTTGAGTACAGTGGAACCAAAGTTGGCTCGGTCTCTAGAGGCCAAGTCCAACTTATGAGATATGAAGGTATGGGGAGAAGCCCAAGTAGCTGCAGAACAAATCGAATCAATAGGCAACCTATCTTGGAAAGCTATATAAGTGGCTAAAGCTCTAGTTGAATGAGCCCTGGGTTTGGATGGCAACTGTTGATGTCTTATCTCATACACTAGGGTAATCAACGAAGTAAGCCATCTAGAGAGAGACACTTTAGAAATTGTAAGGCCCATTCTACCTTCTGCGTAAGAAACAAACAGTTGGTCAGATTTCCTGAATTGTTTGGTCCTGTCTAAATAGTACCTAAGTTGGCGATGAACATCTAAACAGTGTAACTTTTGTTCTGACCTATTAGAATAATTTGGGAAGAAAACAGGAAGCTCAATGGTTTGATTCAAATTTGCCAGTGAAGCTACCTTGGGCAAAAAGGACGGGTTAGTACGTAAGGACACCCTATCCTTATGAAATACAAGATAAGGGGGTCGACAACACAGAGCATGGAGTTGAGAGACTCTTCTAGCTGAAGTGATAGCTACTAAAAAGAGTGTTTTCCAAGAAAGTAACTTTATTGAACATGAAGCCGCAGGTTCAAAGGGGGAAAGAATTAAGGACGTCAGAACCAAGTTGAGATCCCATTGGGGAGGAGGATCTCTGATGGGTGGTTTGAGGAGAAAAACTCCCTTTAAAAAGGCTTTGCAGAGTTTGTGAGACATAATGGAGGACTCAGACTCCAACATGAAAGTTCGATATTGCTGCCAATTGAACTCTAATGGTAGATGGAGACGAACCTGAGTGGAAAAGTTCGGCTAGAAAGTCTAGAACTGATTGAATGGAAGCAGTGAAAGGATCTATATTCTTTGACTGCGCCCAATAGGAAAAACGCTTCCACTTGTTATGATAAATCTTCCGAGTGGAAGATTTATGAGAGGCTATCAAGATATCTCTAACTGAGTGAGATATCAGAGGAAGCCTGGCTAAAGTTGGAATTGGAGGAACCACGCTGTGAGGTTCAGAGAGGGAAGGGAGTGGTGCAACTGACCCGACTGATGGGTCAAGAGGTCTGGAACTGGGTCCAGATGCCAAGGTTGCTCCAACAGATAACGGTGGAGAAATGGGAACCAAACCTGTCGAGGCCAGTAAGGGGCAATGAGGACCATGGAAGCTTCCTGAGCGATGGCCTTCTGTATCAGCTGAGATATTAGTGGGAAGGGAGGAAAAGCATACAGAAGTCCCCGGGGCCAAACGTGCACTAGAGCGTCTCTGCTGGGGTGGCCTGGTTGGGGAAAGAGGGTGAAAAAATCGTCGCACTTGCTGTTTTGGGGAGTAGCGAAAAGGTCGCAGCAAGGCCGGCCCCACTTTCAAAAAACTTTCTCCAACACTGAATTCTTCAGAGACCACTCGTGAGGCATGAGAATAGCTCTGCTCAATTTGTCTGCAATCACATTGGACTTCCTGGGGATGTGCGTTGCCAACAGAAATCGCTGAGAAGAAATCGCCCATTGCCACAGTCTGAGTGCCTCTCGACATAGGGGGTAAGATCTGGTTCCGCCTTGTTTGTTGATGTACCACACTACAGACATGTTGTCTGTCTGAATTGCTATAGTTCCCTTGGGAAGAGAGTCTTGTAAAGCTTGCAACGCTAGAAGCACTGCTCTCATCTCTAGAACATTTATGTGCAAGTGGCACTCGAATGGTTGCCACATGCCCTGGACTGTCCTGCCCTGGTAATGCCCCCCCCACCCGATCAGGGAGGCGTCCGTTGTCACTGTAGCAACCGGAGGGGGAGGGACGAAAGGTCTCCCTAGGAGGAGCTGGGGAGATGTGATCCACCAAGAGAGATGATTCTTGCACGATATCTTGCACGATTGAGTTATCCGAATAGGATGGGACATTGGAAGTCTTTGGTAAGACCATTGTGTGAAAAGCATCCATTGTAAAATTCTCATATGGAAGCGAGCTAATGCTAGAAGGGGGATGGCCGCCGCCATAATCCCTAAGACTTTCAGGATCAGTCTGGCTTTGACTTTGTTGCTCTGCAAGACAAGAGAGACCTGTCTGTGTAGGTCTGCTATTCTGTGCTCTGTGAGTCTGGCTGACATATTGACTGTGTCTAGATTTGCGCCTATGAAGGTAATAACACGACAAGGCGACAAGACAGACTTTTCGTAGTTTATTGAAATGCCTAGTGCCTGACATGTGTGAAAGGTGTAGTCTCTGGCGAGAAGTAAAAGATGCTTGGTGGGGGCTGTAAGGAGCCAGTCGTCTAAATAAGGAAACACCTGGAATCCTTGTCGTCTCAGATGAGAGGCTACCACTGCCATGCATTTGGTAAACACTCGAGGGGCTGTAGTGAGACCAAAGGGCAGGGCTCTGAATTGAAAATGACTGGTTCCCAGCCTGAAGCGGAGAAACCTCCTGGAGCGTCGACTCATTCTGATGTGATAGTACGCGTCCTGGAGATCTATCGAGCACATCCAGTTGTGCCACCCCAAAAGGGGTAGAATGGACTGCAGCGTGACCATCCGGAACTTTGTTTTCTTGACAAACTTGTTCAAGTTGCTGAGATCCAGAATGGGTCTCCAGTCCCCTGTTTTCTTTGGAACCAAAAAGAATTTGAAGTAGATTCCGGATCCTGTTTGGTCTGCTGGAACTGGTTGAATGGCTCTTTTTGTGAGCAGCTTTGAAATTTCTAAAGCTGCTTGCTCCCTTTGACTGGGTGGAACGTCTGGAAGGGATTTTTTGGATTGCTTCGGAATGAAAAGGAAAGGGATTCTGTAGCCTTCGGAAATGATAGACTGTACCCACTTGTCTTGAGTTAGGGATAGCCAGGCTTCTGGGTACAGCGACAACCTTCCCCCGACTGCCTCCGAAGGTGGACAGTCGGGCAACACCTCAGGGATGCTGAAAGGGCTTGTCGGAAAAAGATTCTCGACTGCCCTGATTCTGCGGCCCCCTCTACCTCTAGGACGGCGTCTACCATTATTGTTCCCCCCTCTGCCTCTAGAGGGGAATCGACTCTGTGCGTCAGGCAAATCTCCTTGAGATTGTTTGCGGAACCACATCTTTCCCCCCTTCTGGCCTTTGGGGTAAGGTCTAGAAGGAGTAGAAAAACAGACTCCGACAGCAGAGAGAGTTTTGCCATCAGTCTCGCACCTAGTCAGGGTTTCCTTCACTTGAGGACCAAAGAAGGATGATCCATCAAAGGGGGAATTAGTGAAGGATGCCTTGAAAGGGTCCGCAAAGTTACATAGCCGCATCCAGGCGTGCCTACGCAAGGCTACACCTGTACCTGCCACTCTACTTGCTCCATCCGCCGCATATGAAAGGAGGCACATGGAGGAGTTAGTTATAGAATTAAGGGTTGCCAGCTGAGAGTTCATCCTATCCTGAAAACCCGCAGCTGTTGGGTCCTTCAACATTTCACTCGCTTCCTTGAGCAAATCCCTCTGAAAACGAGTGAAATGACACAGGTAATTCAGCGATCTCATAGTAAAGGTCGCTGACGAGAACATCCGCTTCCCGTACCTGTCCATCGACCTAGACTCTTTGTTAGGAGGATGAACAGGCACGAAGGATCAGCTAACTCCTTCTTGGTGGCCGCAGCCACCACCATAGCATCAACAGAGACGCCTTTGGTCAAAAATTCTTTGTCCTTGGGGGCCGTAATGAATTTTGATGGTCTCCTGGGGGTGGGTTCCACTGAATCAGGAGCCGCCCAAGCCTTCTTTGCCACCACTTGCATAAGGGGGTCAAAGGGAGGGGACACCCAGGAGGTGGAAGGGCGAGAGCCAAACGCCTCAAGATACACGGATTCATCCTCTGAAGGGTTGAGGGCTGGCCAATTCCCCCTCTGTTTTAAGATTTCAAGGATGTCCGCAAAGGAGACATCTTCAGAGGGGGAACGAGGGGAACCTTCAGAATCCTCTAAATCAGTGTCAGAGGTGACAGACTCAGGGGAGTCAATGTGCTTCCTCTTGCACTGCCTCTTCCTAGGGGGCTCTCCTACGGGATCAGGAGAGGCCTCGGAAGAGGACTAGATCCCCACTGGGGAAACTTGAGGAGCTGGCTCTCTACGGTTGGGGATGAGAGAGTGAGTAGAAATCACCGGAGGGACCATGGGGGGAAGGGCAGAAGGAGCCAAGTGTGGAGTTGAACCTGGTTCTAACACGCTCCTCATGACCTCGAAGGCACCCCTGTCAGGCAGAGCTGGAGGTCTCCGTTCCGAAAAACTGAAAACCACCCCCGGCAGCGACATTGATGGTTCCGAGGCCGATGTCGGAGCCGAACTCACCAGCACCGAAGCACCGAGAGGGAGAGCGGGGTCGGACAAGGGTCCGATGCCATTCGCCCCCTCGGAGCCGACGAGGGAAGTCCGGCGCCGAGACTCTTCCAAGGAAGACATCGGAGCAGACGACGGAACCGAAGACAAAGGTATCGGTTCCGACGCCACCACAGTCTCGGGTCCGAGCCGCCCCGGCTCCGAACTCAAAAGAGTCAGAGGAGGAACATTTTGAGGGATGGGAATCGTTCTCGACTGTTGAGTCGGACTTTGAAGCATCTGGGCTAGTGCCTCGAACATAAGAAGTCGACTCACTACTCTCTGAAGGTCATGGTCTGATAACCTGGAAGACCTAGAAGAGTGGGATCTATGGCTCAGTTCAGACAGCAAAGGTGATGCTGGAGCCGAATGAACGGAGCTGACAGATGGAGATCGGGACCTTTTTCTAGATGTCGGTTCCGACAACTTGATCGGAGCCGACTCAGTTATGTCTTCCTCGGCTCCGGCCGGAGCCGAGGACACCGTAGGGGCTTGTATTAGAGATTCATCGGCTCCGGCCGGAGCCGATGTTCGAATAGCCTTAGGACCTCCAGAAGACAGCTCAGAGGCTGGAGCCGAAGGTCTGGGAGGCTTAGAGGGTTTCCCCGAGGACTGAGTCGAGGGACCCTCAGGCTTTAATAAGCCCCTTAAAATAAGTTTATTTTTTCGCTCCTGCAGGACTCTAGGGCTGAAACCATGGCAAACAGCACATGAGTCCTGCAGGTGCAAAGGTCCCAGGCAGTACACACAAGAAGTGTGACCGTCTGTCAGAGACATCTTCTGACAGCACGAGTCACACTTCTTAAAGCCTGAGACCTTTGATTCCTTAGACATATCTAAGGGGAAAGTGTAACCACACAAACACACACACACACACACCGATTACACTTAAAAATAAATTAAACTAATTTAAATTAAGTTAAAGGTAATTAGAGATAAAAATCCCTACAAAACACAGTCACTACTAGGAAGGGAGGGACTGGGCCTTGGGCCCGAGGGAAAAATTTCTAGTTTTTTGGAAAGGGGGGGGGAGGGATTAACAGGGAATGGGATGGACTACTTCACAATAAAACTATTTAGAAAAACTAACTTAAAAAAAAAAAAGAGGAAAAAAGCTAAGAAAAACTAGTTTCTTTGCCAAAACTAACCTGAGCTGGTAGGAACGCACCTCGATCGCTGTAGCGGCAAACGAGATCTGAGGAGTTGCCGCCTAGCATTGTGGGATATAGGGGAGCCTCGAGCCGGTGGAACTAGCTCTCGAGCTTTTTAGAGTGGCCGAGTCGGAGCCGAACCCATCCAGCAAGAATGAAGGCGAGATTGACAACTTAACATGTTAGAACTTTTCTACACCAACTCCAACCATTAACCTTGTTAGAAACACTACACAGTCTTCTTTTCATGCACCCAAATAATCTAGCAGTTTACCAGTGAGATATACAGGGCATCAACCATTATAACATGTTGATTTGGCCACTGGTTTAAGAAATCTCTAGATATCTTTATACAATAATCAAACTAGTTCAGACGTTTGCACTGTAAAAGTAACATCAAATGTGACCATTAATACAATATTTGTTTAGTATATGTAGACAATGACAAACTTGGTGCCAAGTAGTTTCCAGCGTTTACCCAAAACAAGCCTATGAGCAGTAGATTGCTTACCTATCATCGTTTATACCCAAAAAGAGTCTATGACAGTAAAATTACATAGTTATCAAGCGTTTACATAAATAAAGCCTTAGAGCATTTAAACATGTGCATTTGTTGGCGTATAGAGACAGCCTTTGAGCAGTAAATTACATTCACTGACAAGTGTTTACCCAGAGCATTTGAGCAGTTAAATACAAAATATTTTAAACGTTTTACCCAGAAATAACCTACAAACAGGAAATCGCATACAACCTCTGTCATTTACCCAAAATAAAGCCTATAGACAAATATAAAATACTGTACAATAACTATAGGAGCCAATTAGAGGGATTAGAATAGACTGGGAAGAAGGACTGCTTCCTTGTGAAATGCTTATCCAACAGGACATATGCATGGCTCCCAAATATGCAACAAATTCAAGAAGATTTAGTATTTTTTCTTGAAAGTGTTTACATATTTTTTATACTCTAAGAATCAAAATAATTTTTCCTCAAGTAGATGCAAACTGTTGGAGGGTGATGGGGAAGAAAGATGCAACTGGCAACATATGTTTTGCGAGTGTAGAAAGTTGGCGGACTTTAAAAATTCCCTACAGAGTACTCTGCCAGAAATATTTGGTAAACAAATAGGTGTAACCAAGAAAATTATTTTTTGAGCTGGGATACAGAATCTGAATGTCTACACATAGTAAGATCTTGCTAAGTTTAATTATGATTGCTGTCAAAAAAGTCATCACTAGAAAATGGAAACCTAAGTCTAAACCAACTGTATTTGAAGCACTAAATATTTTAACAAAGAAAATAACTGGAAGTGGGATATTTAGAAAAGGGTAGGTGATTACAAAGAAAAAAATGGAAGTTGTGTGAACAAATACATGCAGAATAATGTTTTGGAGGAGTGAGGTGTAAAGAAAGGCAGGAACTGATCAGTCTTGATATCAGTTGTACAAAAGAATACATGTGCTAGGTTTGTAACTGGGAACATGTTAATATGGTTGATTTTCTTTTATATATATGTATGTTTGCTTATCTTAAATAATTCAACAAAAGCGTACTAAACAATTTAGAGAGCAGATCTTTTGTGGGGTAGTAGAACATCTTGGATGGCTTTCAAGCAGCTGGGAAATTTCTTTGGCTGTGGCTATTCTCTGTTTGGGAAGAACATCTGGAAGGGTCTTGTAGGAAGGGATTAGTATGGACTTAAAAGAAATCACACAAATTCTGCATATTCTCTTTTTCTATGAATCCTGTGTGATAGTCATCCAACTTTCCAGGTGAAGAGATCACCTTCCCTCAACAGCCTCCAGAGGACAGTAGGACTACAATCTTTCAAGGGACTTCTAAACCCTTGACTTCATGGACGCCCCTCAGAGGCAACATCCACTGGAGTTGCCACCTCTGCTTCAGGAAGGGATCTGTCAAAGAAGGAATCAGAGGGAAATGGAGTTTTTGAAGCAGAAATGCTTACCCCCAACTCCGATTTCTGGATAAAGGTCTTTGAAGGTTAAAAAAAGAAGCCTGATGGTAGACAGTTTCTCACCTTTCTGCTCACTCTTGGAAGTGTCTGTGCCCAAAGAGAGCTGAGCCATTGTAGGGGGCATACATGGACTTCCTGAAGTTGTCTGCAAACATGGCTATGTAGAGCAATGCCAGTACCTGCTGTTCTCGATGCCTCATCTGCCCAGTTGGAAACCAGGCTCATACTAACACTAGTAATAGACAACATAGTGACTAGATGTAATTTTGTAGAGTTTCTAGTGTCTGTTTGAGGCCTCCTGAGGGAGTTTATTAGTTCACCAGCTATTTCCCCTCTAGAACCTGGTGAAAGATTTAATGCCCCAAGGGCAAACATTCCTGAATCATAAACATGCTTCCCACAATGATCCACCTCTCAACTATACATGGACAGAATATGGAGCTCTCCACTTTAACTTCTCCATGTTACTTGGGTTTCTAATACCCGGATGGGAATGGACACCATTCCTAAGTCAAAGTACAATTAAAGTTCATGAAATCAGTATTGTTTCAGTCTTTTTGCAGCACCCACAATGTGCACAGTAATGACATCTGCAATTCGTATGGAGTTACATGTATTGGTAGCATATCTAAGACAGACTGTAAAATCTTTTTTTTACAAGACCTGTTGCTCCTACTACTATTGGAACTGTCTGGGTATCCTTCCACACTGCCCTTGTTTCTGCCTGTAAATTCTGGTATTTTATGACAGTCTCTCTCTGTATGCAAGACACTAATCATGGGATGTAGCAACTTCAATGATCAATGCTACTTTTGTCTTCTTTTCAAAGACTACTATATCTGGTTCTCTAGCATCTATTTTCTGAACCGTTGGTAATGGATGATCACGTATGATATAAACTTCATTTTATATGATGCTTTGTGGCTCATGTTTCCAGTGTTCTTCTGCTACCTCAACATTATAATGTTTGCACAATCCTCAATGCAACAGACTTGCCACATTATTATGCTTTTCAGTATAGTCCTTCTGCCATTAGTATATCACAACCAGCAACAAGATGTGCAACCATTCCGTTTTACAAAACCTACATTTGTCTGTTTCTCCCACATGTTCAATAGACTTTGTAAACCAATATGTACATAGTCCACTATCTTGGGCTGCCAGTATTAACCATTCATCTTTTGATTTAAATTCACCTCTCCTTAATTATTCCTGCATTTGATCCTGACCAACATAAGGGTGTTCCAAGAGTTTCCTATACCGGCAACTACATTTACACATTTTCCACACTTCTTGTCTTCCCATCTGATCCTTCACCTTGTATGTTTTGCTTTTTTGTACATTCAGTTACTTCTTCACTTTTTATCTACTTCTGGTTTGATTTCCCTTCCTGCTTGACGCCGATATGGTTCTGCTAAACTAAACAGGAAGTCATCTTAGACTTATTCTCCTTATGTTTAAAAACTTTCACTACACTTGGGTCTTGCGATGTCAGCAGATATAGATGCAGTCCCACGATTGCAGATCTATACATGACAGGAGGGCCATAACACCTTCAGAACAGGGGAAAATATAATCTTGGTATGGACTGATTTTTATAAATCATTTGAAGAACATGACACATTATTCTTGTTTTCCTGTCTAACCTATCCAACACCATTTGGGGCCAGTCAGTCAGTCCAAAACTGTAAGTAAGGACAGGAAGAGCAAATTGGTTTACATATAGCTTCGACTTTGTTCCTAGATGTCAACGCTGTTTTCAGTATTAATTTTAGTCTTCTAAAATATTCCTTACAGAGTTTTATTCACATTTGTTAAGTGTTTTATTGCTGACCCTTCATCAATTCCCAAATATTTATACACTCTCTCTTCTTCAAGTTTTTACATCACATTCCTGTCCCAAAGTTATGTTTTCTTGGTGCCACAGCTTTTCTGCTTTTAAGGTTACTTTTGCACATTTATCAAGGACAAATCACATTTATAAATCATCTGAAAAAGGTTTGATCACTTGATGTTGTGCTTTCAGTTCCTCATCTGATGAGCTATACAGTTTAAAATCATCTACAAAAAGAGATGAGAAGTCTTTACACTGTTGTTTTCTGGGAGCAAAATTGTAACCATGACCTAAACAGTTAAGTAGACAACTTAATGGGTTAAGGGCATGACAAAGAGCAGCAGTGACGAACACCCTGGAATATCACCCTTTGAATGCATCCCTGGAATTACAATCTGTTCTTTATCATAGTTTAACTGCAAAGTGGTTTGCCACTGCTTC